>NC_134955.1:49695112-49998143 GCF_965638725.1 Aptenodytes patagonicus | reverse complement strand
ACATAATCTGTAAATGATCACAGCCAGCCGGTGACATAATATTTGCATTTGTTACATAATGGGCCTCCAGCTCGCAGTCTCATATTCTGTCAGTGTTAGCTGCACTCTTGAATTCAATGAGCTATTCAGCAAAGCACCAAAATTAGAGCAAGGCAAGATCTGTTACATCATCTGTTCCACACACACACCCCCCACACCCCACCCCCCGCTTCTTCCCAAGAGCTTTGTCTGGTTTTAAATGGCTGAAGTAACTTGGACTCCTACCATGTCCCTTGCGAGGCTATCCCACAGTAAGGCAAATCTCAATTTAACCATTTTGTGCTGTTCTGTCTGAAAATAGGAAGTACGTGCAACACAAGATCAGCAGCTGAAAACTAGACCAACTGTGATGCTGTCCTAAAATCAGAAAAATCTGAGGTCCTGTGTGATAGGAAAGGAAATGATGCTAACAAGGTTGATTGTAATACAGTGTAGGGATTAAGGAACGGGTCCTCAAAACATCAGAAAGGAATAAATGCTTAAAGGTAAATCTGCATATTAAAAGCCAATCCGTTGTATTAGGAACAAACACTTCAAGAAAAGTAAAATGCATGTGGAAGGAAACATTTTTCAGTTTGGGAAACAATGATTTGATTTTCAGGATCCTACGCATGCTACAGGATTTGCATGTTAGGGACAGTTTTGGCACTGGTCTTTCAACATAAACAGATTTCTGAGAAATTCCTGCGGCTGAAAGGCCACGACTCTGCATCTATTGACATCAGAGACCAAATTTCTAGGGAGAAAACCCTATCTCATTTAGGAATTTGGTTTCAGCACTTCCAGGAATCTGGAGAGCAGCAGGAACATCTGAAGAGGGACTTAAACATGTGTAGATGTTTACTTTTGCTTGTCTTGCTTTTTGAGATTGATAGATAGTTGTTTGGCTCAGCATAGGGGAAAATGCACTTTTACTAGTTCCAAGGGTTAGTGTTGGAGAACCTAGAACAGTCATAGATGGAAGTTGACTGTAGTAAGATTTTAAAGAACATCTGTTGCAGAAAAAGCTATCTGTGGTTATAGTTTTCCGAAGTACAAGTCTCTTTCTTTAGAAAAAACAAATAATTATATTCTTCCAAAGTGGCACAACTTATCTGGAATAAAATTAATTTGCCCTTATATAGAGGTATTCCGCAACACTATTCCAGTCAGTCTCCCTCTTAGACAAAAATTGTTTTTGGAAAGCACAAAACAAGTTGACAGTATATGAGTTATTAAATCTTATGTGTTTCTAAATTAGCTGATGTTTTTCATATTGCTGTGACAGACTTTAAACAAAAAAAAAACCCACTGCAAATCTAAGATCTTTTTTATAAAATAATTCCACAATTTCTAGAATTCCAGATATAAAACACACTTAAAATCTTGGCTCTTGCTACTGGTCCATGTATGGAGCTCAGCTTTTCAGCTTTTCAGCTTGTCCTCTGTGTCCAAATAAAGCATTCTGTCAAAGCAATTTCAGGTGAAGTTTTAAGGGTGGCTTTTCAGTTGCCTCATGCCATGTTTAACAAAAGGGCTGAGAGAGGTACTGACAGATTATAATCATACAGTTGTCATCCTTTCTCTACAGGCATCGAGCAGAACACAGTGCAGAATTACTGGAGGGATAAGTGGGGGGTTTTGGTCATGTCACTCTAACCGCAACAACTGTCAGCATGTGCGATAAGGAGACGGATCTCCTGACTTTCAG
Organism: Aptenodytes patagonicus; assembly: GCF_965638725.1. Lineage (NCBI taxonomy): Eukaryota > Metazoa > Chordata > Aves > Sphenisciformes > Spheniscidae > Aptenodytes > Aptenodytes patagonicus. Next base: position 49,996,414 of record NC_134955.1, on the reverse strand, counting down.
CTCCTCACCCTTAGGGATGACTCTACTCAGAAGCAGCTCGGTACATAGGCTCACAGCTGTACAAATATAGATATATTAGCGCCTGCTTACCTGAGGGTAACAGTGCAGCTGTATAAAACAAATTGCTACTTCTCAACTGGCAAGGCAGGGAGCACTGTTTGGATATTTCCTCTGTGCAAACAGCAAGGTTTCCATAATGAGGTGGTGTCCCATCACACCACTTGGATGGCGTAGAGAGAGATAAGTCCTCTTTAACATTAATTTGCCATTTTCTTCCTAAGTGTCTGTCAACCTAATAAGGATTGTTTATGTATCACATGCTGAGAAGAGAACCTCTGTGTCAGTAGTTGTTCTGTAACTGCAAGATTTGGGTTGCATTGAGATCTTTGTTGGTTTAAAAGATAAACATAGATGTACTAACTTAGAAAATAGTTATGCTGACATTAAATTAGAATTAGTCTATACCAGGACACCTTTCCTTAGTTCAGGAAGATTTTTTTACCAGTTTTTTTTTTTTTTTTTTTTAATTTCCTCACTAGAGTCACCCATTGTTCCTAACATTCGAGTGATATTGTGGGCAAAGAGTATACAATACAAATTCGTAGCAGTGGATGTATAAGATTGTGTTCTGAACTCTGGATGATGGTTAGGCAGGACTTAACTGTTTGACATGCAAGTCTGGCAAGCGAGTAGAACAGGATTTCTGGCCTACACTGAGCAGAAATGTTATGCAGTTTATTCACACTGGGGCTCTCCATCCTGCATGTTCGGAAACAAAAGCCATTTCTAATGCACATCAATACGTCAATTTCAGTTTGTTTTTATACTCCTCCTCCCATGTGGAGCATTCCTGAGATGACGACTACATTTGAGTGGGTGTCACAGATAGGGAATGCTTAATTAAATATAATCAATATAATAAAACCACTTTATAAAAATCTGTGGTACTATAAAAACTCCACTGTGTTGCACCACACAGATATTCAGATCTTGTCAGCAGTGGCAGAAACATGAAATCTTCCGTTCTGAAAAGGCACAGCTTCTGCAGTACTTGAACAACAAGAAAACATACAGCTGCCAGCAGTATGGGATCTAAGGCAAACAGCTGAGTAGTGCTGTTTGCCAGGCACTAGTTAAGTTGCTGTGTGTTTGTTGTAAAATAACTGTGTTGCTGTGGATGTTGAAATTTATATTTACAGAGTCTCAGTACACTGATACAGCGTGTCTTTGGAATACTTGTGATCTTCTGGAAGATTGACCTGCTAGTCTCTAACCAATACCTGTTTGTTTTCTGCATCCAGTGTCTCCATCAAAAGCACCCAGCTGGACTTCCCCCTCCTCCAACTCTTCTGAGAGGCAAGCCCATGCCTCAGAGAGCAGCTGGACAACCAACTCAGAGGACACCAGCAGCCCAAGCATTGCTCCCTCCTACACAGATCTGCAGTCAATTAATACTGAGGACTTGACCAGTGGTGGAACGTCTGCAGCAGATTCAGCTGGTAAGAGGGAAGCCTTTAAGCTTCCATCTCAATCTTTTTGATGCTACTTAAACTCACTGCTCAGAAGTGAGCTACAGGGAGCGGATCCAAAGCAGAACAAACTCAAGGATTAGGCAGACTAACACTTTGTTCTAGTCCGATTCCCAAAAAATCACACCTGGATTTGACACCCCCCTGATACATGCAGGCTCCTAGAGTAAGAGCCAAATGCAACTATGCACCTGTTGGTGGACCTGTCCAAGTGAAATGTTGGAGCATTTCTGGTGTTTCGCATACCACATCAGCTTAAGCTGATCTAGGAGCTAGTTCTCAGTATATTGTGGGAGAAGCTGGATGCCCTTCCTGAACTTCCGTGCAGAAATTTTCTTAACTCGCCAGCGTATTCAGCTGAGGCAGGTCTAGCTCTGCATGCCTCTCTCTGTTTCAGTGAGTGCCAAGACACAGATCCAGGCTGCTGGATGCGTTCTTTGCACTGTGCTTTGCGCTGTTACTGTAAAGTAATGCAGAGAGAGTGTAGGAGATGACAGAGGGTGGTTCAGTAGCAGATTTTGATCGTTTAAGGATCCTTTATCTGACCTTGTAGGGATCTACTCAGATGGCATCCTGACTGTGGAAAAATGTGCTGCATGGCATTGTAGCTCGTTGCTCCTCAGTGGTACTCTAGATAATCTCTGAAGCAGGAGAAATAAAGCAGAGTGGTGCCACCCATGTCATGCAGAGTTGGGATGCTGAGAACTCCTGAATGACAAAGCAGACTTCCACAGAGCATAAAAAGAGCTGGCATGTCAGGACACAAAAAGGAAAAAAATACACAGCTCCAGGAGGAAGCACCTGCAGTATGTTGGAAGCTGTTCACCCCAAGCTGAGGAAGGTCAGTAGCTACCCAATTTGGTGATGAAAATTGATTCGCTGGTGTCGTGATAGCTCAGACACGTGAGGTACTTAATGTGTTTTCTCTCAGGTGGTGAATGTAACAATACGTGTGAAATAAGATCTGTTTTGGGAGAATGGACTTCCTGAGGTCATATGTCCCTTCCATAAGAAACATATACATACATCACCTGAAAAGAGTGTTATTTAATGGTTCAGTGAAACTGGGTTGGACATCAAGGCAGGTTCATAAGCAGCAGCATGGTGGGTACTGGCTGGGTGCTTAAGACAAAGGATTTGTGGCGAAGTAGTATTTACTTTGGATAAGTAAGGACCTTTCTTTCTTCAAATAATACAGTTACCACAAGTCTGTCTGAGCATTTTTATTTTAGAATACTCTGCTTGTCTGTATCTCCAAGTTTGGAAACCACTGGTAGAAAGGTAGAATAGGCAAGCTGGCATTGTGTGCCAGCTGTTTGGATGCCAGCGTGGGCATCAGTTCTGTTCTGATGAGCTCATGTGTATTAGGGTGAAGTGTAAGAGTTTTCATCTGGAGTATGTGCTGGATATTGCTGTTTTGTTGATTTGGTATAGGTTGCCAAAGGGTGGCTGTTGTCACTGGGACTGTCTCCACGTGAGCAAGGGAAATGAGGGGTGCCCAGTTCATATATAACTTTGCATCATATAGAGAAATGAAAGGCAAAAGTGCTGCTGTATATCACTGGCATACATATGGAATATATTTGCTATATATGGCCAAAAAAGAAGTTGATACTTCAGTAAAAGCTTTGTATGCAATCTTCTTACTCTTCTTTCTTTCCCAGTCAGTCACAAACTGACACATTTATTAGCAAAACAGGTACAAAAAATCATTCCAATCACCTATAAATTTTTAAAAGTAAAAAAGTAGGTAATATAGGCAAGGCTGTGTCATTAGCTAAAGCATAGATACACTACCTTAGTGGTACTGGAACTTGAAGTAAGAAGTACATTGAGTCTTCCTACTACCAGGTATGGAGTTTGCAAAAGGGCAGCATGAACAAAGCGCATCTGTTTGTTCCCGTTCATGGGATGGCTCACAGCCCACCCCCTGAGGTGCCTGCTGGCATCAGGCAAGGTTTGTGGAGGTGAGGAAGCTGAGGACCTGGTGGCCATGGAACAGCAGTTCTGGCTGCTTTTCTGTTGTTCACTCTGCCTTCATCCCACCCTCACAGCGCGTAAGTGGACAAAAATGCATGATCACTTTCTTCTCTCCTTCCTCTCTGCCCCTCTCCAGAAATTCAGTTATTCAAACCTGACTTGATTCAAGCATTTGATTTGCATTTCTCTTCTCAAAAGACTGGCTGCCTCAGTCTGTAGTGGAGTTTGAAGGCTCCATCAAGGCAATGAAATAACATTTATTTTTCCATGAAGGAAAAGAGAGGAATCCTCATGCTCTATGTGATGGTGAAGTCATGTTGACTGTTAGCCTGTATGTTGACTCCAAGGTCAAGCTTGATGGAGGAAAAAAAAAGATTAGATTCATTTCACTGCTAAAAAACCCAATGAAAATAAGAAATCAGTTTTTCATCTACTTAGTGATGGTAAAGAATCGGGTCTATAAGAGTAGCTTGGGTTTAATATTGTTTCAAGTGAGAAAAACCTGTTGGTGAGAAAAGCATGAAAAATTGTACTTAGTGGTCAGACACTGAGTAAAAGAACTATTTTAGCCATGATGAATTTTTATTGCCTGAACAGCATAGAAGAGAATCCAGGATGCTCTGTTCTGTAATTTCACCACTTGTCTTGAATTTATCCTGCATGCAAAATGCTTAAGCATCAACTGCCTGTCAAAGTTCGGGGCACGGGATTTTGTGTGGGAACAGATGAAAGCCTGAGGTAGGTCTGACTGCAGGCATGCACAGAGCCGAGTCCCAGCAGTGAGAATGCACATCTTGGTGTCCAGGGCTGGTAGGCTCCAAGCAGGTGAAATTGGCCGGGAATCAACTTTCTCAAAACTGAGACAAGATTTGAGTGTAAAACAATTCCGTGGTCTTGAGCTTTATCTAGTGCATGTGTTTATGTAGGATATGACCTAGGAAGAAACCTGAGAAAGGTGGTAGAAACCTGAATGATCCCAACCTGAGAGTTTACCCTCACTATGGGGGAGACTGCAGAAAGCCTCCTGACTGATGGAGTCGGGATAAGCTCAGTGACATCCTGTAAAGGCAGCAGAGTTCACAGTGGTGACAGTAAATATTGCACGAGCAGAGCTGAAGAAGAAGATTTGCTTTTCAATCGAAGTGCAGCTAGAAGATGCTGCACTTTATTGCCTGTGCTGGTTTGAACTCTGGCACCAAGAAGCCTTTTATATTATCTTCGTAAGTGTGGGGGACTATTTTAGCCTGCAGCAGCTAGCCAATAAATTTGGGTCAAGTGGTAGCAGACTGCCCGTTTAGCATGGGCATGTTTATATGGTTATAACAACAAGCACTTTACAACAGCTGGGGTTTCACAGTGTGTGTGAAGCTGTATTTGGTGCTGGTGAAGTGGCCCGTTGCCTCAGAGCTTCCTACCATGCATCACCGTGTTGCTCAGCTTGGATCAATGAGCATGGAAAGAAGCAGGAACTTTTGGCATTTCTGCTGTACTCTGCAAGATAAGTAACACAGGACATCTCTGTTACTGATACAATACCAGTATTTATTCATTCTGAATCAGATGCCTGTCTCAGCTTTCAAAAAAGGCCAAATATCTACGTGTCAGAGGAGCAAGAGAGAGGCCTTCTTGTAGCTATGATTGTAGAAGCACTGGGACCTTTTCTGAGGTTGTGCACAAATACCTCACAGCTTGATTTGGATTTCTGTTTTTCATCATTCATCTCTGAAATCATTTTTATTTATATAAATTAAAGTCAAATAGACTTGTATACAAAATTAAAATAATTACATATGATCAATACATATATAATAAAATAGATAAGATATATATTTGCATAGATCTTAAACTATATATTCTATTACAAATTTAATAGAATATATAATAAAATCTATATTATATAATAATGCTCTGTGTGTGTGTATGTGTGTGTGTATATACAAAAAGCTGATTACCCTTGTAGACACAAGTTCCCTGATAGCTATTTTAGGTGTGTTGTTGCTAGTTCTGTTGTTGTTTCTGTTGTGGTTTGTATCTTAGGAGAGCTGCAGCTACGCCATGTTTGATGTTGACAGTTCAGTTTGCTGACCAGTTGTTCTGTTTGGCATTCTCCTGAAGCTCTGGGACTACTGGGATACTGAGGAAATCGCTATGTTGTTATTTTCTGAAAACATCTGCATGTTTGGAGATAGAAGCTTGCATGTGTGACCCCTAACTGCTCAAAATCCAGAAAGTTAATAAATAGCACAAGGAATTAATTCTGAGAATGTTGTTCTTTTCAAAGTAAATTGCATGGTTTAAGGAGACTCTGCTGCTTCTATTTTAAAACTTGGAGATGACAATTCTGGCAAGCTCAGCTCCAGCTATTTCTTGAAGGTAATGGAGGGCATACTAACTTTTCAAACGTTTTCCCGATGCTTTTCTGCAGTAGTTCTCTAACAAATATTTTTTTCTGTAACTGTAGCCAGCTAGATACTGAGTCCTGATATGATGATTGCAAGAATGGTGTTCTGTAGGTTTCAAACATGCAGCTTTGAACAGATTATACAGCTGTGCAATGTGTTTGCACTGAGTGCCAGAAACAGGCTACAAGCTCTGAAGATATTCCATGTTAATTACCAGAGCAAGGGGGAAAATAGCACATGCTGATGGTTACCACCTTCCACCCAGAACTCCACTTCAGTTATGCTGTGTAACTATTAACCAACTCGTTCTGGTGTCCCAGTCCCAGACACATCAAAAAATTTGTATGTGAGAGCCTGCCAAAGCCAGCTGGAGAGACTGCAGAGAGGAACACTGAACCCTTGCTTCAAGGAGGAGGGGACTCCAGAATACCGTGAGCAAATAGCACCTAAAATGTGTTCTTGCACAACTCCAACCTGTAAGGGCTAAATTCAGCACCAGAGGCAGGGCTTTTTTTCTTCCTCGTGTCCGATACCAGCCACCCGTTAGCAATTTAGGAGTTTTATATCCTAGTTGTAGTCCTGTATTTTTCTCAAGGCATTTCTAACTTCTTTAAGAGTAATGCATTGGTAGGGCAGAGCTGGGAAGCTAAGTCTAGATAATTCATAGCAGTAGAAAAGTTTTGATCCCAAATCAGACCTGTGTACTGGAAATCAGCTCCTCTTTAGCACTTCATGGCCACTTTAAGGATTCCACAGTATCCCTTAGAGTGACCTCTGCAGAAGTGTTGGATCCTCATCCCTGTTTTGCAGTGGGGGAGCCTGCAGCTCAGTTGTGCAGGCTGGACCTAGGTGAAGTAAAAATGGTCTTTGCTGTATAGTCTGGCAGTCTTGCTCTCTGAAGCAGCTGAAGATTGCAGGTATAAGCAGTGGAACAGAGTCACTGTCTTAGTCCCTCCTTATGGCAGGAAGGAAAGGCACAGAAAATCTGACAGGAGGAAGGGGAAATTGTAGAATGAGGAAAGAACAGGTACAACAATAAGCAAAAGTTTATTTCTATCTATTCAGTAGAGAGAATTACAAAATAAGCTTGGTCTGCAGTCATCTGATTCATAGACTTCAAGGTCAAAAGGGAAGACACTGATACCATTATCATCTAATCTGGCTTCCTGCATGTCTCAGGCCAAAGAACCTCACCCTGTCATTTCTGCAGCAAACCCATAACTTCAGTTGAGATATAGCATATCCTGAGCAAATATCTCCATAACATTTTTCTGATTAACATCAACGGCAGCAAAGTTTGCCCCTATTCAGCCATCTCCAACCCTTCAAAACTTCAGTTTTAAAAAGGACTGTCCCAGTGATAACGCTTAAAGCAGAATTGAGATGTTGCTGAGCTCAGCTCTGCCAGCTCGTGTCCTCAATTAGGAGGGGCTGGGGCTGGGGCTAAATGTAGTCTCCTAACCTCAAAAGGTTCAATATCTGCCTCATCTATGCCCCAGAAAATAACACTGATTAGTTATCTTCTCTATTGCCCTGCCTCACAAAGAAGAGTGGTTGAAGCTGCTGTAGGACTATCAGATTCTTGCTTTTTCTTCAGGTACGATGAGGAATTTCAGGATGCAGGAGGAGGGGATATAACATTGCTTTCATAGCAAGAAAGGAGTTAGAAGAAAGCGCAAAAGGGTCTGCTCCTACTAATTCTTAGGCTGAGTCTTATCCTGCTTACTCCTGTGAATTAACCAGGCCTCCCTTGCTCCTCCACATTCTGAGAACACCAGGTCTAAAACAGGGAAGAGGCAAAGTGTGAGGGGAGAAAGTGGTAACATGAAAAAACTGGGTCTGATTTTCATTATTGCTTAGAAATGTTTTAATTAAAAACATTTTTATTTTTAAAAAAAATGTAAAAAATATAGTCATTTTGCTGTTTAATGGAGTGTTTTCTTGCCTGCATGCCAGCATAGAATCAGTTCTGGTCTCATCCATACCATTGGCCCTGTGCTACAAACAGCTAAAGGAGCATCTCTTAGTTCAGGTGCTGAGTTTTCTCCTCATGGCTATTCTGAAGCGCAGGCTACAGTAACTGTGGATTTGTAGCAGGGTTATACTTTGCTATAAAAGAGCTAAGTGCTGAGTCTACATGGTGTTCTTGATGAATTTTACTCTTTCCACACCTATTCACTGATGGTTTTATATAGTCAGATCAGCTGAAAGGAAAGCGGACAGAATTCCAGCCCCAGTCATGGGACTGACCTGCTGATCTCCCTTTATGTAGGCAACGTCCCAAGAGAATAGATGTGGGTAGATGCTTTGTAGTTTATCTCATGCCAGCGAGGCAGACTAGGTGGTACGAAGCCCTCTATTTGTGTTTGTAAGGCTGTGATTCCCCAGCCACAGTGTTTACATTGGCTCCAGTTGCTCTCTAATGCAGTGCAGAAAGCCACATGCCTATGTGATAAGCCAGAGTTCAGTAGGAGATTTTGCAGCTGGGCAGGACGTTTCAATTTGAAGCTTAACTGGAGATGGAATACTTAAGTGCTGCGGCTATCTGTGATTGCTGTGTTGAAAGAGGAAATACTAGGTTTATTTGGAGCAATTCTGCAGGATGCTAAATAGCTTCTGAACTTAAAGCCTCTGGGAGGGAAAAGCATCAGTGCTTTTCCACATCCAGCTCTCTGGAAGTGGAAAACATCAGTGGCAGTCTTCAGTGACGTTATCTCGCCTTTTGCATTCAGGTCCTGGCGGCATGCTACTGTACCACTGACAGGAGGCGAAAATGGCATTGCAGCAGTACAGCAGTGGTGCAGCACTGTCCCAGCTTCGTGCTGCACGGTGATGTAGCCAGTCCCCCACAGAGCTGGCTGCACCCCAGGGAACCCAATTCTGCGGCTCTCAGACAGCAGCGGGGTTCACTGCGTGGAGAAATCACCCACCTGAGAACTCACATTTTCCACCGTTAATTCTACATGGCAGAGAAGTAAGCAAGGTTTCAGCAGTAGTACTATTTAACAGGAGCTGTAAATCATTTCACGTGCCCTTAATTAGAGATCCCAGTTCTGTGTGGAATTTCCTGTCTGAATACGAAGGGGCTGAATAGAAGTGGCAGTGTAAAACAGCAGGTGAAAAGGCTGGCAGGAGCAGACAGCAAGTAAGAATGAGAAATTTCATGATGCCCAAATGCATGGATTTGCTTATATCTTCCTTACTGTGATATCATCTGAAACCTAAGAAAGGCTCAGGGGATCACTGGACTACGCAGCACAGGATTTGGAAAAGTGCTGATGAACGCCTTTAAAGGGATCAGTTATAGAGTCGCCTTCTCAAAGAACAGTGTGGGATAAAATGGGAAGCAGGTTTGTTAAAAACAAGAAGAATGTAGGAATCACTTAAGCAAAACCTGTAGCTTCTATGGTGACAATTTATTCTTTCGTGTGCGCTTAGCAACTTTTTGTGATTATTTTTTATGTCCATTTTTATCGGAACTTCTGCCTCCTTTATTCTTTTATTTGGCCCCAATGTTAGGGAAAAGATGTAACACTTTCTGCTTTTTCAAGACAGAAATGAACAGAGTTGGATGAGAGTACTGTAGGGAGATTGCTGATGTATGCCTTTACTTCAACATCTCCATTTTCTAGCTGATCTACCCTTGATCAAACCAAATAATGTTGGAACACAGATATGACATGAATCTTGCATAATGAGACTGTTCATCAGTTATTAGAAGCAATTTGGTCTTAATTCTCCTTATATTTGACAGATGAGACCAAAATCCTCTGCCTAATCTTAGAACAGATATAAACTGATATTTGCATTATGACCGTGTTCTTTACACCAGAGGAAGAGGAGACTTCATGCTACTTTCTTCATTCTGATCTTGGTTACTGAGAGTGATCCTGGATTTTGTGATGTGGATGCCAGCCCAATTTACTTGTCGTAAACTTCCTAATGATATTGCACTAAATCTCATGGAAACTGATTTGAACTAACCACTTAAGATTTCATTTTTATAAAAACTCTTTCAAATGCTCGGCACCTATCATGAAGGAGTCCAGATCTGGGTTTGGCACCTAAAACTGCTTCCAAAATACTCAGGTCCCAGCTATTCCTGTTATGGTGCAGCAAAATTTTCAAATAGCTGCAGCTCTGTGTGCTCCTCTCCAAATCTAGCCATTTAGTTTAGTGCCTAGAAGAAGAGTAGAGATCATTTCAACATACGTCCTGTAGCTCTGTGTCCTCATGCACATTACAGGCTTTGTAGAAATTATGCCATTTAAGTGCAGACTTTAGTCACCAATTTATTGAAGCTGGTGTATTTTCACATGTAGACATTTCAGAGATCTTTAAACATGATTCACTTAAGATCGTAGGAATGGAAGCTATTTCCTAGGACGCTGGTGTAAAGGTATCCATGACCATTTCCTATCCACGTGTTCCTGTGCCAATATTGTCTTTCAAATAGTTTTTTGCCCTCTCCAGTGTAAGCCCTTTAATATATTTATACAGTGTAATTATATCCCTCTCCTTTCTCATTTGCTAAACTGAATGAGACAAGGTCTTTAGTATTCTGGTTCTCCATTCTCCTCCTCATCCTAGCAAGCCCTTCTCTGCTTGTGTTCCTGTTTGAATTAATCTTTCTTGGATGTGGTGACCAAAACTGTGCACAGACTGAGGTCTCAGCATAGCCTGATATCAAGATATTACTGTTTCCCCATCTTCTGGAATTCTCTCCTTGGTACATCCCAGGATCTTACTTCTTTTTGTACTAGTGCATCAGGCAAGTACTCTTTCACTATATTCATATTGACTGTCTATATCCTAAATCACTTTCTGTCATACAAAATTGATGAGTTCCTTCATTATAACAAATGTATCTGTCCTTAAATGCCTGATTCTGAACTTTATATTGTTTGTTACATTTCATCTCATTTCTGTTACCTCAGTCCTCAAGATGAACCACTCCTTTCAGTATGATGTTCAGAGCTTCCTTTATATACCCAGTTCCTCCTAATTGTGTGCATTCAGCAAATACCATTAGCATTCTGTGCCATGATCATTATTTTAAAATATGGATAAACATAGTCTTAATCATGTAGTCTTAATCAAGAAATTCTACTTGTAGCTGCTCTAACCTAATATTTCTCTTAAAACTGAATGGCTATCTTCCTTTTAGCTTGGTTTTTACTTCTGTCTTAATACTGGTATCAGTCTCCATTTTAACTCCTTCCCAGATGGCACCACATTAAATGCTTTTTCTAATCCAGACAGATTTATTTTTTCTTTAGAAAATCACTTGTCAAGGAAATCTGTTAGGTTTGGCTAGAACAAACTACTCTTTTAAAGCTAGCTTCCATCCCCTTTATCTTCTGCTTTTCACTTTTTCCTTCCAAAGTCTTGCACACTATTGTGGTCAGCCTTTCAGCTTGTATTTTCTGAAGTCATTTTTACCCCTTATAAATATAGTTACTCTATATGCTGTTCTCCGTTTGTATGGTACCATCTCCATCTGAACCGATTCTTTTAAAATCCCTGTGATGAAAGCTGTGCTTACATATGTCAGTTCTTTCAGAGTTTAGGAATGGAGCTTATCAGACCTCCTAATCTGAGCACAGTAACCTCTCCAAAATGTTTTCTTAGCTCATTAATGATCTGATCAACACGTGGCTCAGGGGCTGGTGCCATCGGAGGAATTTTGGCTTTTTTGATCATGGGGAGGTTTACACGGCACCGGGCCTGCTGGTGACAGATGGAGTTCAGCTGCCTCACAGGGGAAAAAGGATCATTGCTCACGAATTTGCAGGGCTCATTGAGAGGGCTTTACACTAGGTTCAAAGGGGGAAGGGAGTAAAACCAGGCTCACTAGAGATAAGCCTAGGGGTGGCATGCCGATGCTGGGGCGAAATTGATAGCCCAGCTCAAGTGCATCTACACCAATGCACGCAGCATGGGCGGCAAACAGGAGGAGCTGGAAGCCATTGTGCAGCAGGAGAGAGATGACTTAGTCGCCATCACAGAAACATGGTGGGGTGACTCTCATGACTGGAGTGCTGCAATGGATGGCTATAGACTCTTCAGAAGGGACAGGCGAGGAAGGAGAGGCGGTGGGGTGGCCCTGTATGTTAGGGAGTGTTTCGATTGTCTAGAGCTCAACGATTGTGATGATGATACGGTTGAGTGTTTATGGGTAAGGATGAGGGGGAAAGCCAACGAGGCAGATATCCTGCTGGGAGTCTGTTATAGACCACCCAACCAGGATGAAGGGGCGGACGAAGCGTTCTACAAGCGGCTGGCAGAAGTCTCTCAATCGCTAGCCCTTGTTCTCATGGGGGACTTCAACTTCCCAGACATCTGCTGGAAATACAACACGGCAGAGAGGAAGCAGTCTAGGAGGTTCCTGGAGTGTGTGGAAGACAACTTCCTGACACAGCTGGTAAGTGAGCCTACCAGGGGAGGTGCCTCGCTCGACCTGCTGTTTACTAACAGAGAAGGACTGGTGGGAGCTGTGGTGGTCGGAGGCCGTCTTGGGCTTAGCGACCATGAAATGATAGAATTCTCGCTTCTTGGTGAAGTAAGGAGGGGGGGCAGCAAAACTGCAACCATGGACTTCTGGAGGGCAGACTTTGGCCTGTTCAGGACGCTGGTTGAGAGAGTCCCTTGGGAGACAGTCCTGAAGGGCAAAGGGGTCCAGGAAGGCTGGACGATCTTCAAGAAGGAAGTCTTAAAGGCGCAGGAGCAGGCTGTCCCTGTACGCCATAAGAAGAACGGGCAGGGAAGATGACTGGCCTGGCTGAACGGGGAGCTCTTGCTGGGACTCAGGAAAAAAAGGAGAGTTTACCGCTTGTGGAAGAAGGGGCAGGCGACTCAAGAAGGGTACAGGGATCTCATTAGGTTGTGCAGAGAGGAAATGAGAAAGGCAGAAGCCCAGCTAGAACGCAATCTGGCCGCTGTCGTTAGAGACAACGAAAAAAGCTTTTACAAATGTATTAATGACAAGAAGAGAGCCAAGGAGAATCTCCATCCTTTATTGGATGCAGGGGGGAACATTGTCACCGAGGATGAGGAAAAGGCTGAGGTACTTAATGCCTTCTTTGCCTCAGTCTTTAACAGGCAGACCAGTTATCCTCAGGGTACTCAGCCCCCTGAGCTGGAAGACAGGGATGGCGAGCAGGATGAATCCCCCATAATCCAAGAGGAAGCAGTTAACGACCTGCTACACCACCTGGATGCTCACAAGTCTATGGGGCCGGATGGGATCCACCCGAGAGTGCTGAGAGAGCTGGCAGAGGTGCTCGCCAAGCCACTCTCCATCATTTATCAGCAGTCCTGGTTAACGGGGGAGGTCCCGGGCGACTGGAGGCTTGCCAATGTGACGCCCATCTACAAGAAGGGCCGGAAGAAGGATCCGGGGAACTACAGGCCTGTCAGCCTGACCTCGGTGCCGGGGAAGATTATGGAGCGGTTCATCTTGAGGGCGCTCACAAGGCATGAGCGGGGCAACCAGGGGATCTGGCCCAGCCAGCACAGGTTCATGAGAGGCAGGTCCTGCTTGACCAACCTGATCTCCTTCTATGACCAGGTGACCCGCCTAGTGGATGAGGGAAAGGCTGTGGATGTGGTCTACCTGGACTTCAGCAAGGCCTTTGACACTGTCTCCCACAGCATTCTCCTCGAGAAGCTGTCGGCTCACGGCTTAGACAGGTGTACTCTGCGCTGGGTCAAAAACTGTCTGGACGGCCGGGCCCAGAGAGTTGTGGTGAATGGAGTTACATCCAGTTGGCGGCCGGTCACGAGCGGTGTTCCCCAGGGCTCAGTTTTGGGGTTGGTCTTGTTCAATATCTTTATCGACGATCTGGATGAGGGGATTGAGTGCACCCTCAGTAAGTTTGCAGATGACACCAAGTTGGGCGGGAGTGTTGATCTCCTCGAGGGTAGGAAGGCTCTACAGAGGGATCTGGTCAGGCTGGATCGATGGGCCCAGGCCAACTGTATGAGATTCAACAAGGCCAAGTGCCGGGTCCTGCACTTCGGCCACAACAACCCCATGCAGCGCTACAGGCTTGGGGAAGAGTGGCTGGAAAGCTGCCTGTCGGAAAAGGACCTGGGGGTGTTGGTCGACAGCCGACTGAACATGAGCCGGCAGTGTGCCCAGGTGGCCAAGAAGGCCAATGGCATCCTGGCCTGTATCAGAAATAGTGTGGCCAGCAGGAGTAGGGAAGTGATCGTGCCCCTGTACTCGGCACTGGTGAGGCCGCACCTCAAATACTGTGTTCAGTTTTGGGCCCCCCACTACAAGAAGGACATTGAGGTGCTGGAGCGTGTCCAGAGAAGGGCAACGAGGCTGGTGAGGGGTCTGGAGAACAAGTCTTCTGAGGAGCGGCTGAGGGAACTGGGGTTCTTTAGCCCGGAGAAAAGGAGGCTGAGGGGAGACCTCATCGCTCTCTACAACTACCTGAAAGGAGGTTGTAGCGAGGTGGGTGTCCGGTCTCTTCTCCGAAGTAACAAGCGATAGGATGAGAGGAAATGGCCTCAAGTTGTGCCAGGGGAGGTTTAGATTGGACGTGAGGAAAAACTTCTTTACTGAAAGAGTGGTGAAACATTGGAACAGGCTGCCCAGGGAAGTGGTGGAGTCCCCATCCCTGGAGGTATTTAAAAGGCATGTAGATGAGGCACTTAGGGACATGGTTTAGTGGGCATGGTGGTGTTGGGTTGATGGTTGGACTCGATGATCTTAGAGGTCTTTTCCAACCTTAATGATTCTATGATTCTATGATTAATGTTAATTTCCACTCCCTCCTTTTGGTTATCTAGCCTGCCTCCTGTGCCCTTATCACTATGTTCTGCATCATCATTCTTATCAAGGAGCAGTGGCAAAGCATTCATTAGCTTTGGCACAATGTCTAGATGTGTTAATGTTTAATTATCACCACAGCCCCACTTCCTTGCTCTTTATATATGCATATATGTGGTTTGCTTTAGCTCCAGTATTTAACATTACCACCAAAGATTTTTTCTGAGAAAGGTAGAGCCCATTGAAACCCAGCTTTCCAGGTCGACTAGTCCTGTGTTGGCTTTATTGAGCTTTTATCTTCAATGAGAGTTCTAGTTGTAGGGGAGAATTAAACAGCGAGACTGACAAAATAAGTCATCTCTGTAAGAAACAAAAATATCCTTCATTTTGGTGGCTTAAACATTAGACCAAGGATGAAGCTAAACCTGCCTTGAAAGTCAAAAGATTAGGGCAGGATCCCCTTCTGTCAGGTTTACGTGCTGATTAGTGCATGTGTAAGCAAGCTAACATTTGGGAGTGAAGGAAAGAAATGCATTTTCAGCACTTACATTAGTGCAGTGGCACAACTGTATTACCGCATACTATGCACTCTGGTCAGGTGAGGAACACGGGGAGAGGAGCTGGAGGTGGGCAGTGCAGGCAGAGGTGGCCGATGGTGGGAGACGGGCTGCACACAGATGAGAAGCCTGACATGCCAGGGAGCTGTGGATGTGGTCAGGAGACCCTCTTCACTCTTCCTCCACTTCTCTTCCCCTCCTTACTGCCTTCTGCTTCGCCACACTTGAGGATACGGGACCTGTCTCCACAGCATCCCATGCTTGGCCCCTCATAGTGGAGGGTGGGAGCGTGAGGGGAGTTGCGGCCAGGGTCTGTTCCCACTGCAGAAAGGGGAGAAGCAAGGCCAAGAAAGACGAGGAGAAGAGCAGGAGCCGGAGGCTTTCTGGTCCGCCTCCTGTTAAGGGTGTGGGAACTGCTGCTTGCAGGAGAACCTCCCACACCCTTGGCAGGACTAGGGCAAGGCCCGGAGGGCTGTGGCAGGTAGGAGTCAGCGGTTGGAGGCAGAGCAAACAATCTCCGTCTCTGGCACAGGGCAGCCAGCAATCTGCCATGCCTGGCAGTCCCGTACCGTTGGCTGCCATTTGCTTTTAGCTGGCTTTGCATACGCAGACACAAACATGCACACTGGCACTCGGAAGAGGCATAAACTGCGTGAGCATGGACTGTGAGATTGTGACTTCTGTGGGTGCAGCTGCCTGCAGGAATCTCCTCACTGGCTGAAATCTCAGTGTGGATAGCATTTGAGATGATAGGTGCCTGTAATAGACACCTTTTGGCTCCAGCCCTAAGGTTTGTTGATCGTTTTCACAAACACGGTAATTACAAAGTGCACTGTTTCCTGAAACATCCTAAGGCGGATTTTGGAGCAATGGAATAATTTAATGTATGAGCAGCATAGACACAGATAAATTAACACCTGGGTGTCTTCAATGCTCCATACCAAAAGTGAGAAGTGTAGGACAAGAGATCAGTGGTTACTAACAAAGGGTAACTCATAATATAAAATGAGCATGTTGAAGTAGGTGTTTCAGTAAGTAGCTGTTTTGATTATTATCTGAAATGCAGATAATGTGTAAGCTTAGACTTGCCACTTTCCCAGGTTTCAGGTTATGTTTAAATGGACCTTTAAAAGTCTTGGTTTTCTGGCAACATGAAGAGGATGGCTCTCCACAGCAACACTTGACATGGCCGGAGGGAGCAGGGTAGCTCTGACTCTGGATTCAGACTGATCTGATAGACCTGTGAGTCTTTGGAAAAGATGGGGTATATGCCATACTGTCATTAACTGCAGACGTCTGATAGTAGTTAAAATAATCTGTACAACTATCTGTACAACTCTGTCTCTACACAAAGAATAGGTACCTAGCACAGGCAGATGCCAAGCTTTAGAACATTTTCCATATGCTTTTTTTAAGTATGTCCCCAATTTGTAATGAATCCTCTTTTTTGACAAACTTTATGCGGTTGCATAATGGTGAGTGTGGTGCTGAGATATACATGTTCTAACAAGAAATGTGTGGTAAGAAGAGTGTCAGTTTTGAATGAAGTGAAATAAATTCATGTTCTTGCATAAGCACCAAGAATATTCTTGATTCTGTTCATCAAAACGCATAGCCTGGTCCTCCTCCTGAGATGCCCAATGCAAATGATCATTCGGTGCAAAAAGCAGAAGGATTTCCACATGTTTATGTAGAAATGCCTTTTATGTTCTGCCTCCACCTAATCGTGCATTTGTATGCTGTGTGGTAGGCATGAGTCTTCGGGAGGGATCAGGATGGAAAGGGAGCGTGTGCCAGCGCGCAGGGTACAGAGAGGCACATGGTCCATCCAGCAGAGCAGACAATTGGAGGGTGTCAGTGTATCTGACATGCCAGCCAGCACGCCAGCTTCACTGGTTTGCTGCACTTCAGGGCAGCAGAGTGCTGCCTCCAGCACAGTGAGCTGGCTCTGAAAATAGGACACGAGGTTGGCCCAGGGTGCTTCGCTGCGCCTCCTGTGCGGCAGGCCCTTCGCCAGCCAGCCAGAATTGGGATCTGGGTGGGAAAGCTTACACAAAAGAAGTAGGGGGCTTTACTGGAGGCTTTGCTTTCATGAACCCATCACTCTTCCTCCCTCGGATTGATTTGTTTGTTCAGGCTTGGTTGCCTCCAGCAACACATTATTAGCATGAACTATGGTGTATCCTGGGAGACCTGCAGGATTCCCTGCAAACCTTTTGAGTTCTTCGTCTCCAAGGAGGGAGAGACATAGAGGCATTTCACTCTGTTGATGCAGTTGCATGTACATTGTTCCCCTTTGAATGCTGGTGTGTCTCTTCAGCAAATTCTGTAACTGGACTCCACAGTCTTCATCTTGCTTCTTCATCTCAGTCAGTAGAATATACTTTTCTTGGTAAAGCCACCAAGCTGCTCTGCTTTAGAGGCTGTATTTAAAAACAAGCAGTCTACTGTGCTTAGCTGAGAAGGTTTCAGCAGGGCTGTGCACTTGTTATCTCTGTGCACACAGGTCAGTCCTTGCTGATGGTAGACTTCAGGCTTTCTGGCTATGTCTGGCCTTAAGGTAAATACAGATTGCATCATTCATGAGCAGCTTTCTGCTTGTTTTAGAATGGCTACAAAAGTAGTGAAGACACAGTGACATAGGGTAACAACGTGGGTATGTACTCAGGTCTCTGCTAAGACCATATGTCTCTGCTAAAACCTGTGCCACTGCAAATTCTTTAGCTATAAACAAGGGTTACCAGAGCCTCCCCATGATGTGGTCAAACCCTGTAGGTACACTTTCCATCTCTGCTTAGTTTGAAATTACACAACTCAATTATTTTCTTCAGAAATCTGCTTCAGCTCCTTTGTCTGTTTTGTGTCCTGGACTTGCAGGGACCAGCCTGTTTGTCACAGCATAGTTAAAAAATCATGAAAAGCACTTGATTTCCTGATTAGTCACATATGTGTCCAGAGATGGGCAGCCTCAGATGATCTGATCTCCCATAAAGGTCAAGGCAGGTTAGCTAAGAGAGGTCAGTGTGCCAGTAGTTAAGGCATCAACACCAGATGGCATCTCAGTAACAGAGCAGAGTCAGAGGCAGGGCATGTGAGTGTTCCCATGAGAGTGATGCTGGTGGCAATGGGGGACTATTGGGAGGGTGAGGGGGTTGAGAAAATACAGAGAAGGTGTCTTGAGTGTGATCTTTCACCAGGCAGTTCAGTTAGCAAGAGGCTTTGATGCTGAAGAGCCGTGCAGTTTCTTCTGTGTGCTCACATTAAGCCTGTGTGCATTTTGCAGGCATTTCGCAGTGAAGGACGCCGGGCGCAGCTGGTTTCTAGAGGCTGTAATGCAGAGCTGTGGGCACACTCAAGGACGTGCCCCCTGCCCTGCAAGGCTGCCCTGTACCTGTGCGGAGCTGGCTGCTGCCTGCAGCTGAGGCTTCAGCTCTGCCCTCCGTCCCCCTACCAAGCTGCTCCCGGCCTGGCAGGGGGCTGGGGTGCTGCTGGGGCGAAAGGGTTAGCTGTGCTCTGCTGAGATTGACAGTCCAGCTGCGTCCACAGAACAAAACCAGTTTGTCTCGCACGTCTGAGCAACCCAAAGGCTGAACTAATGGAGCAAACAGGTGTGAAGGGAGAGATGGGAAGGGGAGAGGGGTTTTGTCTGAGCCAGTAGCTCCTTGTCTGCTGGATAAAAGGAAAAGCAGGTCAGTAGGAATCAACACATCCCTCATCAGATGGCAGGGAGAGGAGTTGCTCTACAGCGAGCAAAGGCACTTGAGATTAACCCGTTAATTCCCAGGGCTTGCTTGCAAGGAGACCTCAAGTCAAACAGCATGGGACCAGGTCCCAGCAGGCTTCTCCTCCCGGACCTGGAAACACAGCTCAGGTGTCTCTTGATTTCTTTTCCCAGGGACAAAGTGAGGAGGAAGAAAATATGAGGACAGATGGCTAGGCTATACTACTTCTGTGTTTGAATTCTTTCTTACTATGTTAAGTAGCGAACAGCTTTAATCCACATGCTCCAGCCCATTGCCTGCTTTATGGAAAAGTTTCACCATGGCTCTTGAGCCCCCTGCCTGCCAGTACTTTCTGAAGAGACAAGGGAGCCAGCAAAGGCTTCCTGGTGAAAGGCAGCTCTGTTTCAGGTACAATAATTGTAAATGATACTGCCTCCTTACATATTCTTGTAGTTTTAAGGAGAAAAAGCTATTTTTCACTTGATGATCTTTGTACACTTCTAGAAAGACTTTGTATTCTTTCTCAGAGGTGACTGTTATTTGACAATACAAAGTTTATACTTCAGTTAGTGAAGTCCATGCAGTGCTCTGGGATCATTTTGGTTGGAAACCAAAGATTTCTGGGATCCTGGGCAGAGATAAAACTTTGCCTTCAGTTGCTGAAATCTCTAAAATCCATCACCTAGCTCGAAGAAATGCTCTTTTACCCAGAAGGTCCCTTTTCCCTTCTTCCACCTCAGGATTTTCTCTCTTCCTGTCCATTTTTCCTCTTCTGGGTGCTGCGTTACTCCTATTCCTTTCCAATTTAAAATAACTTAAATGCTTAAGAAGTGTGATGCAGGCAGCTTCAGCTTGTTCCTTAGTGGGTGAACCTGCTGCATCTTGCCTTCTGGCAGTGAAGGTAAAATGGGTAAAGGGACTGTCATTCCCCTTTACTTGGTAGAAGACCCCTCTGCATGCAGAAGAATTTCTTCATATTCTGCTTAAGAACTTAAATTTCTCTTCATTGACTGGATAATTACAGTAGCACTGTTGCAAAGTAATGAAGTAATGGTACTTTTTGAGAAAATACATACCAATTCTAGCAGTAGCTAATGCTATACTGAAGTGCCCTGCAGTGTCATTTAAATTTCATCAGTGATGATAATTTTTGCACCTTACAGGAATCTGAAACTGCAATGTTTTTCTAGCTGTTTTCCCTTTCTGTATTGTGCTCTAAGACTTTGACTCTTTTATCTGGATTTCTGCTGTTGCATAAGAAAAGTGTGTTATCTTTAAAATTCAGTTTTCTGGATGAAAATTTTATGGATGTTTTCATTTTTCAAAATTCATTAAATCATTCCCCCACCTCC
The DNA here is from genome assembly GCF_965638725.1 of Aptenodytes patagonicus. Taxonomy (NCBI): domain Eukaryota; kingdom Metazoa; phylum Chordata; class Aves; order Sphenisciformes; family Spheniscidae; genus Aptenodytes; species Aptenodytes patagonicus. Next base: position 49,976,090 of record NC_134955.1, on the reverse strand, counting down.
AAAAAATCTTTATTTCCTGTACTCTAACGCCATGACTCTAGTCCCACTTAAATTAGCATAAATTGGGAAAATGCCACTCAAGTGGAGGCAACTGATCACTACGCTTAACAGTGTAATCACCTGCAGTGCCCCATGCAACATGCTAGAGAGCCACATAATACAGGCAAATTTGCTAGAGTCACACCAAACCTGTTATATAACCAAAATGAAAGTGTAAAATAAGTTCTTGTGCCATTTTTAATCTAATTGCATAGTAATCGTCAGGAGGTAAATATTCCTCACTATTTTTCCTCAAAAATTTAAGAACCTAACACTCCCTTTATATTCCTTTAGTTTTTTGTTTTAAAAGCCTTCGACTCAGAAAATCACAGCTGTTTGGAAAATGCTATATTCTGTATTTTTTCATATAAATGGAGTTGGCTTTTGCGATGTGTTTAACAAAGACAGTTTCCACATTGACTATGTGCCACCAAAAGGGAAGATGTTTAAAAAGAGGAAAACACTATGGTGAATATACAGAATTTTATATAAATTTTAAAGAGCATTAAATGGAGCAGAGATTAGAAATTAGCACCCTTTGTGTCCTACTGAAAGCAGAGCAGCCCCTCCTCCTTAGGCACTGCAGAGTTCTTTGCTAATAAGGCTTACTGAACAAGTCTTCATTAAACTTCGTGCTGCTGGGCTGGAGAATTTATTTCGCCCCATCATCCGTTCAGACTGTGACCCAGACAACTCAACCGTGATGCCTCAGATGTGAAAAGCTTTTGTTTGGCTTCTCACATTCTTAACACAATTAGTAGCTCTGCAGCTCGTCTCCTTGGGCAAGGTAGGCTCAGGCCGTCCCTTGGTGTAACTACTGCTCCCAAGGTAAGGCATTTGGAGCATCCCTCAAATGATTCAGTAGCATGGGATTTTAGCCATGTAACTCCCAATCCCATGGAAATGAGTGGCAGATGAGGATAAAGCTGGTTACACCCAGTTGTCATAGTCACTCTGTACTGTCTGTGCTGGCAACCTGCTAGGAAACGTAATAGGCCAAAATTTCCTCTAAATTGGTGTAAAGAAACTCGGTTATGCAATATATCTGTCATTAGGGTGACTGAGGCTTTTCTCCACTTCCAAACACTGTGGTCCAGATGTTCACCACCTCTTTTTTCAACCAGGAGTAAGTTACAATAGATGTGACTTCTGTGTATCATGGCAGACTACACACGAGTCTTTGATTAAAAATCACCTTCCACTTGAAGATAAAGTTATTACAGATAATACCAAATAAAGCAGACAGCTTTTTGTAATAGTCATTAAAGCCTTAGGAGTTGTTTCACAAATATGTAATTCCTTGAGCATGTCAGAGTTTGCTTTGCTCCAGAAGAATGAAAGGCCAGAGTTTTAAATTGTATTTCTTCATCATAAATCCTGAGGATGATGAGTTTACTTTGGCACTGGTTTTGCTGCTTCTTCAAATTAGGTCTCTGTTCCCTTTGGTGTTACTTCACTGGAGGGAGTGGTATGACTTCCATTCATTACGGTCAGGAGTTAAGATTTCAGGTTTCTTCCCCCAGGCACTGGTTGAAGCCTTTCCCTTTTCTGTGCCTTAAAGTCACAAGGCAGTGGAAGCATGCAGCAGGTGAGCCTGGGTGCTCCCTCTTTCTGTGTGTCTATGCGTATAATATATATTTCTATATATGTGTGTGTGTGCAGGTATACATGCTCTTATTTGTAGATTCTTGCAGGACATCAAACAAAAATCTGAGTAACGTTTTTTGTTGGAAGGGATGGGCGAGCATCAGACGAACCCAACCCGAGTGGCTGTTGAATCGGACAGATCTTAACGGTGCTACAAATAATAGCCCTGACCCACCCCTGGCTTTCTGGCCCACCTCCATCCCTCTCTACACACACAGATCCAGGTCTCCTCAGCCCGCAGCACAAATTGCTTCGCAGCACCAGGAGAACCATTTTCTGTCAGGTGGCAGCCAACCAGTGTATGAGGAAAATAACGTTCTCAGACTCTTCTGAACCAGCCTCATCTTTGAGAGGGACAGAGCTCCTGCCTGCAACTCGGAGTTGGAGAAAGTCTTGGTTACATGTGATAGGAGATGCATCTGAAGAGATCAATTTCTAACCACAGCAAGGTTGGCGTGGATTTGAATGGCAGGCATGGTTAGGACAGCCTTGGGGGTGAAGGAGGCATCTCTGAGAGTTCCCAGCATGAGAACTGGACCAGCTGGGCACTGGTCTGTGGCCTGTGAACTTCTCTACACACTCTTCTTCTCGCAGACCTTAAACGCTTACTGGCAAGACACTGCTTCAACCATGTGGAAACAGGTAACAAGCAGAAACCCATCTGAGACCATGTCTCATAGAGCTCCCGGATATTAGTGGGTTTGTCTATTCATATTTTCAGTCATGAGAAGCCATGTTTAGCTCTGACTAGTGCCTGGATTGAGCCATGTGTTATATAGCTGAGGATTATCTGGCTTTCAGTTAATCTTTCCTCCCAATGTATCTTGATGCCTTTCATTCTTTGTGTGCTTTTTTTGCTTTGAATATATCCTGGCCTAAACCATCTTGTCCTGCCAGGATGGTATTCCAGAAACCCATTCTGGGCCGCTGAGCTTTAATTTTGCCATCTTTTCCTCCCAAGAAAAGGATTCTGGGATGGCTCCTGTTCAGAAGTCGCTGGTTGCAAGATAAGTTATAAACACAAGCCAAACACGGCTGACAGGGGATTGTGTTCAGCTGAATTGTACAGGCTGGGCTTGGTTCCTTCTCTCTCTCTTTCTCAACTGCTGCAGGATGAACACCTGCCAGCAGTGACAAGATACTGCTTAAGAGCAAGTCCTTATCTGTCATCTGTGCTTCAAATGCCTCAGGAAACAGAGTTGAAACAGACTTTCATCCAGGTTTCATATTTTGTAAGGATGAATATGAATAAAGCCTGGTGAGGTGTGATGAAAAATAGACCTTGTCATGGGTAGCTGGGAGAGCTTAGGGACTCTTCAGCGATTTGTTCTGCAATGAGATCCATTAGGCTGTCAAACAGGCCCCAGCAGTAAAAGCTCTACTGGTTAGCTATCTACAACCATATCTGCCAAAGAAGTGTCAAACATCAAAAGGACAATCTTGGGAGGGGTGAACTAGACACCCGATATTGATCAGCTGTTTTTAGTTTTTCTTGCAGGGGTTGTTTGAAAAGTTTTGTGGTCATACTGGTTTTGACAGAACTTCCATTGAGGTCCAAGGTGGGGTTTTGACAGACTGGACCCAAGCTGGCAGTAGCAGGGCGGGTAGGGTCCTTCTCTAGGATGAAGGACATGAAGCGCAAGTTGAGCTCTTGCGTAAACAAGAATGGAGTTGAACCTAGGTTTCCCACAGCCAAGCAGAAAGCCTGAGTCACCAGCCTAACAGGCATTTTGGAGTGAGTTTATCCTTCTAATTTTTCACAAAGGTTGTTGGGAGTTTTTGAGGTGTTCAGCTTAGAGATAACAGCAGCACTTTAGTGCATGTATTTTTTGGAAAGCGGATTTTTTTTCCCACAAATCTGATTGTACTCCTAATTTGAGTTAATTGCTGTGCACACTTTAAAAGGTTTTTTATCAGACAGAGGGTCAAGGGACTAATACCACGTGAGGAAAAAAACTCTGTTTCCTGAGAAACAAGTTTGCTTCAGTATGCCCACGACATCCCAGCACCCGTGCAGTGCTCCATCGTGGTGGCCAGATTAATTATGGTCTTTAATTGGGAACAAAAAACAAAAGAGAGAACATGACTTCATCTCCTTGCTCATCTTACGCTGCTGTTTCACACAAAAAGATCGAGGCAGCAGACAGGGCAGCAGACAAAATTATCTGCATAAAGGTTTCCCTTGGCTGAGGAGAGGAGGGATGAAATGAGAAAAGGATCATTGTTCATCTGGAAAGTCACAAGAGCAGGTCTGAGTTTTCATCTTTTCCAGCCAGCATGTTTGTTTAACCCCCACACCTTTAAAAGTTTTTGTTCAAGCAGTTTGTCCTTGGGCTAATTTCTCCATCTTGTTCTGCCTTAGCCTCAACTTGCTACAAGCCGAGGAATTTTTAGCCTCTGAAACAAAAAGTGCTTTTGCTTACACTGATAGAGAAAGCCCTGTCTGCTACATTAAGCTGTTACAACAAGGTGCAGGAGGGAAGTGAGCAGTGACAGTGTTGCATGAGGGACAGCTTCATGATTGGCAGACCTGGAGTTATTAGAAAACAAATGTTCCAGCTCTGCCGTTAATTATCTAATTTCAGATGAGTAGTATAGGCTGAAATTTGCAAAAGCCTAGATGGAGAGGCTGGCACAAGGGGGACAGTATGTGGCCACTCTTAATTTGTTTTTTTTTCCTGAGGAGAGGCATCTAACCACTGATTCTGCCCCCCCACCTGCCAGCACAAACGTACCTCATTAGTAAGGCAGTCGTGTCTCTTCTGCAACCTGGCAGGCACCAGCTTTGCTGCATGCTGTTCTGCACCTTTCCTACCTGAAAGACTCCTGTACAACACACTTGCCCCTACAGTGCCTGATCATGTAGTCATTCATTCCATTATCTGGTCCCCCCTTCATCATTTAATTCACACTTACCATTAGACCAAACCCCAAAAGTCATAGCTTGGTCTTTCCTTGTTGATTCTGCACACTGTCATGCCCCACTATTCAAACTATAAAGCCATTTACCTTCTGCAGTTAATTCAGTGTACTTAAAATAATTTCTATACTGATTTAGTTTAATGGCTAAATGTAAAATCAGTAATTTATTTGTAAGCTAGATACTTTCTGCCATGATTTCCAAATTATCCAGATAACCTTGCCTTCAAACAATCTGTTTGTTTTCCTTTATGTGTCAAAATCCCAAATACCTTTTGTTTCTCCATAGTAACCACTAAGGGGAAATGAGAAAAACCTGAGTAACCCTAGAAATGTCACAACAGAGCAGAAGGATGCTGGCTGTTTCTCAGAGGCACTGACAGATTGTCCCTGTGGTTTTCAGTCTTACATCCGAACTGCTTGGGGTGGGGGTGAGGGCAGGAACAGAGACGACATAGGTTAAAATGGGAGATTTGGGAAGACCTAGAGGTGTATTTGGCAGGTGGAACACTCTGTGTTGGTGGACCTGGCTGTTCGGTGTATAGGGTAGGTTTCCTTCTTTCATTTGGCTTTTATGGGAAGAACTGGCAAGAACTTTCTGGTCGTGAAGTCTAATCCCCTGCTATCACAAATGGGCGTATCCTGTTACCCCTGTCATAAATTTGTCTTGTTTGGTCTTTAAAACCAGATTTTCACGCCCTTCATTATCCTTCTGCAAGAGTGCACTAGAATCTCATATGCTTATAATGATCAGAAACTGCTCTCTAATTTCTGTCCTTTAGTTTGAGAGACACATAGGAAAATATTTCCAAGGAGGTGCAAAAGTAGAGATTAAAAATGACTAACTGACTGACTTCTTTTAAATGCAAAGTAGTTACCACATTTTAAAGTTATCTCTGTATTTACCCAATCTGGAGTAAATCCAAAACAGTTCACCTGAGGGCACAAAAGAAAATCCCAGTTCTAAAACCAGCTGGTGTCTGAAGAGTTAACTGGACACGGTGATTCAGCTGGTGACACAGGGAGCAGCCTGCTGCATTTCTTGCAAGGTGATCAGCTGAAATATTTTTGGGTTTGGTTTGGTTTAGTCTTGCCCCCCAAAAAGGTAGCTTTTATACGAAAGAGGAAAAAACAAAACTTAGGTATTTTGTTTGGCAGTGTTTGACATGAAGTTTCGCACCCGTTCAGCCTGCCGCTCCCAGCCTTTCTGTCCATCTCCCACCTCCTGCTTTTCTGGGTGTGCCAGATCTGAACGTAACCTGCACATTTTTTCATCTCTCCGCCCTGCCCACCCGGCGGAGAGGGGCTGATTGGCAGGCGGCGAGCCACGGCTCCTGCTCCAGCACGCAGGGTGCATACCTCCCCACTCAACTCCCACAGCAGGCAGCCATGGACAAATGCAGGCAGAGGCAGCCAGCCGGACTGACATGCCAGCGGCTGGCACCGCGAAACTGAAGTTATCTGAGCCCCGGGTAAGTGCAGCAAGGAGAGAATCCATTCATCTGGGAGGTCTGGATTTAGTTTTTTATACCGGTGGGAGGAGGAGCGTATAAACTTCATTTACAAGAAAGGTACTGTAGCAGCAGGGGCTGGTAAGTGCCTGGATAGGCGGGTGGGTAGGCAGAAGGATGGCTGATGGATGAACTACAGAGAGAGAAGACTGGAAGAAATGTCTCAGCCCATGAAGTCCAAGGGAACCTCTAACACGATACCACTGACTTGGGAAAGTTTTATTTACAGGAAGAGTTTGATGCCGTGAACACTGGTAGGATGAGGCAGAGGGTTGACTTTTGGTCCTCCAGGAACAAGTGATTAAAAAGGGGATTGTAAATTCTATGTATACAACTAAATCAGCATGTAATGTCCTCCTGTACCTTATTCATAGTGCCTACTGCACTGGTACAAACCCACCGTGTTTTAAAGCCAAGGAGGATGTGGGGGAGGAGGGCAGTTTGGTTCATGAACTTTTGTGGGAGGTTATTTCTTTTCTGATCAGACGGAGGAAAAGTAGGCTGTTTCCTTGTTGATAAAAGCTTCTCTGTGGTATAAGAAGATAAACTGAAACACACAAAAAGAGCTATATTAATTTTCTCCAAATACTGCTGAAGGGATAATGGAAATCTGTGTCTGTGCCTGATGAGGTGTTCAAGAAAGGGAAGGTTTGGAAGCAGGTTTTGCTGTGAGATTAACAGCTCTGAGCTGTTCTGTATAGAATTTCAGTGGGAGAGTGAGCAATTCAGATTCGTCAAGCACTGCATTGTTAGGGGACTTCAGTGTTTCGGTATTTGTTGAAAACACAAGAAATGCATTCCCCTCGTACACAGGAATAAGCAGCTGGATTTACACATAAGTGTGTATTTGGAACTGAGTTCTGAAGTGCAAAAAGCAAAATTCAGCCAGCTATGTTGTGATCTATAAGAAAGGACAATTTGATGCAACTCCTTTTTTTTCTTCCTCTGTTATTTTTAACAGCAGTTTGTACTGCAGTATCATTATGTGTAGGAGCATGTGTGTCTGAGATCAGGTTGTGTGAGGACATCCTCACAGATATGATTATATTCGGCCTCCTGAATACTGACCTGGCTTTCTTTGTAACTTTTACTTTCCATTCCTTACAGCCAATTCCAAAATGCTCAATTCGACATCAACTCTCCATACTTAATCTAGTTACGTTAATGTTTTTCTGTGAGGGAGCAGCACTAAGATTCATTCAGCTATTTCTGAATTCATCACACAACAGGGGAGGGAGATCGAGCTACTTAAATAACCGTTGCTATATTTTTTCCCATGCAGATAAAAAGGTCAAAAAGCTTTAAAGCGATCCCATAGCTGGAGCTTCTGCATATCAGAAACCATAGCACATCCCTAACTTAGTTTCTGTGAGAACTAGAATAATCTTACCTGCCTAAAGCACTCCCATGACATGGGACTTCACTGCGCAGAGTTTTTGGTAAATCGGTTCAATGGTTAATTGCTCTTGCTGTTAAAACTCTGCATGATTTCTAATCTCAGTTTCTCCATGTTGCCTTCCAAATATCACATATCACTTATTAGATCACAGCAATTTTTCTTTTATAAATTTCTGTGTAGGTGCTTACAGACTGATTGTTCCTGAATCTCCTGCAAAGCAGATGAAATAGATTGAGCTTTTGTCTTTTGCTGTCTGGTAGGGTTTTTATTCCTTCATAGTTGTTGTGGATCTTTTCTGAACCCTCCTTAGTTTTTCTACATCCCTGAATTCTGGACAAAAGATCGAGTCATAGTGGTCCACCAGGAACCAGGCCATGCTACATACGCAAGTGACATTATTTCCCTTCTGCTTCATGTTTCTCTCTTCCTAAATCCTAATATTACATCAGTTCTTTTAGCCTCAGGATTGCACCAGAGGTGATAATCATCCAAATCTTTTCCAGAATGACTGCTTCTAAAGATGCCTTCCATCCTACAACATTGTGCTACTTCCTCTGACCCTCCTTACCTGAGTGAAATCCATGCACATTATCCCTAAGTACATACTATTGAACACACCATTCATAGTAAAACACTTTTACGGATGACAGTAAATGAGATGTACAAAATTATTTCCATCTAAAAGTGGCTCCTATTGGCTCAGTGTAGCAAGAGAGGCTCCCTTTTGTCTCCTTAGCAAAATTGCTGCTCGCAGAATACAGGAGTTCTGCTTTACATCTCTTATCTGCTGCATCGTGCAGAGTGCAGACAGCCTAACCAGCCAAGGAGGGTCTTCACTGAGTAGTGAAATCTGCTTGGCATCTGGCCATCCACGGGCAGACATAGCGATCCCCTTTCCAGGTGGTCCCTTGCTAGGAAATGAATGAAGTAATGTAGATGAAAAGAATCAACCTGAACTTTCTCCTTCCCAAATTTAAGCCGAACTCCAGAGCTTTTCCAAAGCTGGAAGCTGTTCAGTTGAGCTTAGCTTATTGTCTGTTTTGCAGCTGCCTCAGCATGTACAGGTTCCAGCTGGGACCAACAGAGAATCACTGAAATCTTGTCAGGAATGCTGATCCAGGAGACTTTCTGTCCTGACCTGAAGTTCAGATACTCTCATGAGAGCTCCTGTTCTCAAGAGATTTTCAGTCTGCTTTGCAAGTCAAAAAGACAATGAAGAAACACTCAGGCTTTGGTGTACTTATATGAACGTAGTTTGCAAACTGTTGGAGTAGACCTCTGCTGCAGGCAGGATCCTTGTTCCTCAAACCAAATCAAAAGCAAAGCTGCTCTTGGCTGCAAAGGGAATTGCTTTGTCTGCTGGACGTTGTTCCCTTCATTTCTGTACCCGGGCATTACAGTGAATAAGAAGGGATATAAGAGGGTAACAATTGATCTTTTTTCTTTCCCCCCCCCCCCCCCATCAGAGATCATAAAAAACGTCTTGCCTATCACAAAAGCAACCAGAAGTTTTCAGTTTGGACAGCAAGTCTTAGGTGTGGACTATATAAATCTGTGTACTCCAGAGCTGCATTTACATACAGAGACTGGATGCTGAGAGCCAAAAGTTAGTTAAAGCATACAGGATTCCAGTAGCTGCCCTCCTGTTAAACTCTACCCTGACTTTACAGAGGCCAATGCTACCAATGCTATCCATATTTATTCTTTGTGCTCGGGAAGTGTTTGCCACTTCCATTAAATGACTTGCTAATGGTTCACACTGTAGCATGCTGCGCAGCAGAAAGAGATAAAATATGCAGGATTAGTTCTTGCTGTATGTTAAAGTTGCAAAACCACCACTCGGCATCCCCGATCAGCCAGAGCTTCCTGGAAAATGACTACAACCAAGGACATCCCGTGTTTTCTCCACTATTTCTGGTGGACCCAGAAGGATGCCAGTTCCAGGCATGCCACGTTTTTAACCTGTTTGGGGTGTGTTATTGTGACGTGTTTCAAATTCTGCAACGAGCGCCAAGGCTTGCCTGTACAAGCAGGTACTCCAGAGGAACGCCCTTCGTGAAAGCTAACCTGCGCCCACCCTGCACCGACAGCACACTCCAAATCCGCCGTTTCCGCTACCTTCCCCGTCTAGAGGAGACACCATTTATCCCCAGCGCAGCAATCCTGCCTCCTTCCCCTTGCTGGTGGAGGGCAAGCAGGGGTTAACATTTCTTCCTATTCATTATCGTCTGCGCACAGCCCGTGGCCAGGCGGTGGGGCAGCCCCGATGGTGGGGGGCAGCCACCGGCCCGCCGGTCCTGCCCGTTCACCCCGCTGCTATAGCAACAGGTTGGGAATGCCTCTGTCTCGGCCATCCCTGCCTCTATTCAGAAATGTCTGGTTTGCAGACAGCTTTATTGTCTGCCGGACAGTTGTCTTTCCACCAGCTTCCAGCGAAGGCAGCCTCTTCCCCGAAGACAAAAGGCCCGGCACAAAGAAGGGACTAAACCGGGCTAAAAGTTTAAGGGGGGGGGGGGGGGAATCTCTTAGCTTATGTTTTAACTGTAGGGGAGAGAGGAGAAAAATAATTCTGGCTTCTCCTAAATGATAGCTCATGAAGGAGGAGAGGGGGCATAATTAGGTTTTGCTGGGATTCGGTAATTGCTTCCTGATGCCTCATGAAACTATTTACAATGAGACTGGCTTGCCCACAGGACTGTGTGGCGCAGTTTTTACCCCAGTGTAGTCAGGCTGCTGCCATCTGACAGCTGCTCAGATCCTATAATAAAAGAGTTGGGTTTCAGTTTGCTTTATGGGTGAACCAATTTTCATATCCAAAATCACCAGCAGAGTTGACCCCAAGGAACAGTTTTGTTCACATCCCAGTTCAGAGAGCTCAAGCACAGATTTCGCCACGTGTCAAGCAGATACCTTGTTTTCTAAGGTTGCTCCCTTACGTTGTGGTGCGCCGATGATGGGGAAATTTGGGGGGGAGGATACTGCTGAGTTAGTAAATACAGGATTTAATCTTCCAAGCTGTCAGCATTTCTAGAGCATTAAAATTCTGGTTCAGATAAACACACTCCCTCCCAGTACAATCTCTTTCCTTGTCCCAAGCAGAAACGCGCTTTCATTAAGCCAGACCAAGAGCAGAATTCTCTGTCATGACTTCAAGCGCTCATATGCATGTTCCTTAACGAATCCTACAAGAAATGCCATTTCACGAGAGATGTTAAATTCAAAGCTTTCATAAGGTGTACGTCCTTCTCCACGTGACTGGTCTTTTTGTTTCCACCGTTTCACCTCGATGTGACCTAGTTGAGTGGTATGAATCTCTGAACTGGGGAGATGCAGCACAAAAGATCAGATCAGATCATGTTCCTAAGCCCCATTAGATATTTCATCTGACTTGTTAACCTAGTAGAAGTCAGCTGATGGTACATTTTCATTTGACATCTATTTCTGACACTTTATCTAAGTACTTTATCCACCGTACCCAAGTAAGCCAGTGGGCAAAAAAGTCCCCCGTCCCCCCCCATTTCCATGATGTACTGAAACAATTCTGCAATGTTATCTCATGAAGAAAAATCTCTTTTCCTAGGAAGTGATCACATTATTTCTTGAAACGTTCAAATATAACACTCACTAGTGAACTGAGGCAGTCATTCTTCTCCATAGCAGTGTTGTTCTTAGACAGCTCCTCTCAAATCTCCTGCGACAGTCAGTGCCACTATATAATAAGATATTGCTTTAGGGTACTTTAATTACCTGTTAAGTGTTTGTTGCCCATTCATTTCTTGAATGTCCATTTGATCTGTTTATAGGAATACATTAATAATTATTTTTTCATTTTATAGTCTGGGTACCTTTCTTTTCAAGCTCAATAAAGTCCTCATATTATCTTATTATCCTATGTTCCTCGTTACTCTAATCCCTGTTGCTTCCTTCGGGCAGACCTCAGTTCTTTTAGGGCTCTTCTGCGAAATCTCACATGGCCCTTCAGAAAGCCATGCTTTGTTTACAGGGCACAGCAGCTGTGGGGCCCCTGTTGTTTTCCTTCACATCGCTCACATTCAGTGCTCAGCTCTTGTCTCTCAGCCGCCACCAAACCAGCTGCACAGTTTGGTGATACAGGCAGTAAGGTTTCGTATCATGTTGTCCATATTTTTTTCCTCCCCCCCTAATCTTGTCCTGTACCCTGAAGACCTGCTAGGTCTCGTCCACATTTCAAGAATGCGGAAGTTTATTTCCGTTTAGCTTTCGGTGGTGTATTTCATACAGGGATTGCCCTGACACTATCAGAGCTCCATCCCATCCAGCCCCGGTACCCTGCCTAATTCCTAGTAACTGCTACCCCAGGACAGAAATTTTCACGATTCCTTGTTCGTCACCTTTAAAGCTGGCAACTTATTCTCTCATGTATATCTGTGTGTGTGTGTATACACGTATATGGCAAGGGGGTCACTAACTGAGATGGCTGACGTTTGGGCTCTCTTCTTTACTTCTCCACAGGATTATTTTAATGTTTTCCACTCTTTGTCTCTATCTTACAAAGAAAAAGAGATGACTTGGCAAAGCCACTAGCTGAATTCCTCCCCCTCTGCATCCCCATCAAAAGAATGGGGAGCATCATTTAGGGAAGAAAGAAGACACGCAGCTAAGACTAGGCAGTGATGGGGGAAGCTAAAAGTTATCAGTAAGAGAAGAAATCGGCGTGGCTGAGAAGTTATGCAGGACTAGCATAAGGGAATTTGGGCCCTGTACACCCTGTGTTTTGCCCCCAGGCAGAATCGTAGCTTGGAGGGAAGATGTCTGCTAGAGATGGGAAGACGGGAAGTTACGATTTCTGCAGAGAGGAAGGAAGCATGGGTTTCCTCTTCACTTCTCGCCACAGAGCGCTGTGATAACATCGTGAGTTATGTCTTTCCATTCTTCACGCGTGGGTCTCTTTTGGTCACACTCTCACATTTAACAGTGAGGCCCATGCCTTTCTGTTCGCTGTAATCACACCAGCATGGCCCAAGGGAGAGAGGAAGAAATGGCTTGTTGGATCATTTCTGTACGGCTGCTTCTGTGGAGTGACCCTGAATAATCTTGTGTACCATGGTGGCTCCACACACATAGAAAAAGGAAAAACAAAACTCCAAATGACATAAAAAAGATAACAGCCCAGTATTCGGTTCTGTTGATTTCCTGCAATTGTGAATAGCTGCACAACAGCTGGGCTTTTATGGTGGGAGCCTGGGCTGAAGGAAAAGGCTGCACTAAGGGAGTCCCAGACCTGGAACAGATGAGCGTGGAAAGGGGGGAACAGCCTCATCAATCAGAGCAGTACGTCGTAAAACAAGCCATTCCCTCATAACAGCTTCCCAGGCTGTTCGGCAGCTGCCTTGAGGTTGGAGATGAGGTGCTGATAGCACCATGGGATGATAACAAGATTCTCAGTCTGGGTCAGAGGGCCTTATAGCAGGAGCAGTTAACTAAAATGTAGTTAGGTGAACGTGCTGACAAGTTTTCTGTCTTCCGCCATCCTTGGGAGTCCTTTTGTTATGTGCATACAAAGGGTGAGCTGGGTCAGCTCCGTTAGTTTCCGAAGTTGGCTGAAGTTGTCGTTAGTGTGGTTGTGCTAGTCAGACTGGCAGGGCAGGCACGCTCTGCTGACACTGCTGTGCTGCCCGAAACACTCTCCAAGACAACCCTTGTAACATTATTATAGTTTTCCTGGACGGACAAAAACTGAGAACAGTCTTTAAGTGTCACCATAAAGGAGGCTAAAGTTAGGTTATCACCAGTGGGAATATTTCTCCTTACTATGTCCTGTCTCCCTAAACCATCTTGCTCGGCATATATCCAAACCACATCTTTAAAGGCATCAAGAGGTGAGAAACAGCAGTGCAGCACCCTGACTCAACCCTGCAACTGCTTTAGTAAGAGCGTAATACGGCTTTTGAAGACCAAGTTTATTTCCAGAATAAAGTAGTGCCTATCTGACTGTAACAAGCATGTTTCAGTATCTATTGCAGCAAGACTCTGCTTTCCAAAGTCTCGGTAACTGGAAACTCCAGGGTTTTTCTCGGTATTTTCACTCGATGCAAAGCTTTTCTTGTTTGGGATCTCTGAGCAGCCCCATAGGCCCTACTTTTGTCATCCCAATTTCTACTTGAGCAAACACTTAGGTCTTTCAGGTGCACAGTTTAAAAGAACGGGTATAAGTAGTCCTCATGCCCTTACAGCGCAGGGTGAGGAGCAACCCCATGCTCACCTTACACTCCTGGAAAAAATCCCAAATTTCTTTTCATTTTATAAATGTTCTCCAGCCCACTTTATCACTCGATCTCAGTGTCTCAGGCCTTTCTTTGTCCCAGTCCTTGCTGCCTACCTGAAGAAAAATCAGGCATGAAAGACACTGTTTTTTCTAACAAAATAATAGGGGTATTTTCTGTATTTTTTTTAATAAGAATATGTCTGCCAGATCATAATTTTGTGTTGCAACATTGTGCAAGGCAGATGCATTAAAAATAACTGTATTTTAAATCATTAATTCATATGATAGTTTCCATTGAGAGCTAGTAAGAGAGATTCTTTCTATCCATCATCAGTGTTCCCCCCAATTAATATGAGGTCAATCTTGGCAGAGGGAGCCGTGCGGTACACACTCTCCCTTTCACAGTATTTGTCATACTTATATCTCAGGAGAGAGTACTGCTGACTGGTACTAGAGGCCTTTTTGGCTCGCCTCCAGTATTTTTAGTGGAATCCTTCTACCTTGTAAATAATGTGGACAGTGCTCTGTTTCTCAGCGTTTGGGAGGAACAAACGGTAAGAAGCAAATTCCCAGCATTTCTGCTTGCAGTTCATGGCCAGTCCTAGCATAGTCCCTAGAAAGCCCACAAGCTTTCACATGACTTATGATAGCCTGTTCATCAAACCCACTTGACAACAACCATTAACACTTTCCTTACATCAGTATTTTTGCTTTGCTACAGAGAGACGACTTGTGGAACGGAGGGCATAAATTGCTAGCTGAAGGTCACATAGTTCAGATTAGCACCTAGGCCTTTTGCAGCCCATTCCTATGTCGTATCCTTGGCATCATGCTGCTTCTCAAGCACCTGTAATTATCATTATTTGTTGAGGGTGGGGCTGTTGCTTTGGCAGGTGCATCCTCAGCAACATCTGATATGGGTCAGGCATTAAACGTAGATCAGGCTGTCTTTTCTGTTTTCTCACACTGTTTCCAGCTAGTCTCCTTCAGTCCTTTGCATTATGTGTCAAAAATCCCTCCAGGAATTAAAAAAAAAAAAGAACTTTACCTACACACGGCTTTGCTGTAGCTCCTCTCACCTTTGCATTGAGCACCTCACTTGTTAATTCATAAAACTTCACTGTAGCCTGGAGCTCCCACATGCTTTGAGTCGAGAAGGACTGGCCAAACTGGCTACCCTCACATAGTTACATGGTTTTCTCTGCACTTTAAACAGAAAATGTTTGCGTGACAAGCTACAGGGGGGAAAATATTAGCATAAGCTTCAGGCAAAAGTGGAGCACTGTTAACTGCCATCATTTATAAGTATGTATCAGTTGTGTTGTCTATGGAACAAATCTGTCTTTACTGTTAACCAGGTAACTAAATTATTAAAATATGTAGCTGAAGTTGAAGTTTCCACAGAGCCTTACATTAGAAATTGGCAAATGAGTCTTTGGGTTTTTTGAAATAACAGCAATGGCATAACTTGTAAATCATTTTGATATTGCTCAGGGTAAAGGTAGTACAAATATGAGATTACCTCTTGCCCGGATAACCTGAGATATGCAGACAAATCTGGCAGACAGGATGTGAGCTGCTGACTTGATATGATATAAAACTTGATCCTGGGAAATGCCTTGGGTGCAGGAACAAGGAAGTTAGTGCTACTATTTTTAAACGTTGTGGGGAGCCAGAAGTGTTGGGCAATAGTGCGTTTTGAAGATGTAAAATGACAAATGTCTGTTTTTTCTCCTCTTTCCCCCATGACTTTTTTCTCTGCAGTGTAGAGGTTTAAATCTTTTTCTATCAATATAAATTTTAATTTTGTACCTTTTTATGTCAGTCATCAAGCAAAACACATTCCTTCTCTCCCTGATATACCTTGTCCTGCCTCCTCCTAAATGATGTGCGCATATGGACATCAGTGTTTATTTTTGTAAGCAGTGAGTTCAGCACCGGGACAGGCTTATTTGACATCCCTGTGTACTGACTTGTCTTTTTTTGCTACAGAATCGGCACAAGACTGAGCAGATAGGTGGGGTGATGTGGGCTTCAGTCATGCAGGAACTGCCCACCTAGGAATCAGAGATCAGCCAATTATTTTGCACCAACTACCAAGTTGTCACAAGCTGGTGTTACCATTTGTGGTCACTACCAGTACAGTTTCTGAATTGATGGACTGGCAATAGCAAACCCAGACTGTTTCAGACATCTAACACACATGATGGTCTCCTGCCTTCAATTTTCCTATGGCTATGGGAACATTTCTCGCATTTATTCGACAGAGTCAGACCCCCGTGCTTATGCAATACTGCAGCTGCCTTTTGGATCCATAACTTGATGCATGAGGCCACAGTGTGTTGCTTTGCAGTCAAAGGTTATGCCGCTTAATGGGACCCCAAACTCTGAGAGGATCCACTAGCTGGCACATTGCCACCTGCAGTCTGGCCCTGCAAATGTTGGGCTTATTCCACATGGTACTATCTCAAGCACTGAAGACAAAACTTAAGAGGTCTGCCAGCCTCTGTATTTTGCTACCAGTCCATTACATATTGCTTGTAAAATTATGACATAATGAAGTAGCGTATTGTCTGTGTATGAGAGATTTATGTAACTGCTCTTTGCAAACGAGAGCTTGTTCAACGCATGTTAGTATTGGCTCCTCCAAGATGGAGTGGGCTTGTCTTTGCATTTGTAGGCTTGGCTACAGATTTATTCTGCTTGCCAAATATCATGAACTTCCTGAAACATCCTGGGCTAGCAGCAGCATTTCTCTTTCCTTATTTGCTCTCAGAATATTTCTTCACAAGCTCCCTGGTCTCATCTCAGTGGCAGTTCCACTATTGAAGGATATGCTCTATGTACTGCTGATTAAAATCAGGGGGAGGCAGACCTCTGTGGGTAGAAGCAAAGTCCAAAGTACATTCAGAGGCAAACTGACTTCGTTTATCTTAGCCAATGTACTTTGAAAGGAACTGCTTTTGAAAAATGTCATGCACGTGTCTTCTGTTGTTCTCATTTGCTCCTTGTTCTCCTTCTGGATAAAAGATGAAGCAGAGGGATTCGTTCTTCTCCAGAGAACCTGTCACTCTCATATCGATCCCTCTGCTGGAACAGGTTCAGCTTTGTATTTCCCAGCTCTGCTCTGTCCCCTCTCACACAGGCTTTGTCTAGCCTAGCCAAACTGGGAGCGTAGGTACTCCACTGGTAGTAATAATGACTAAGGCTGGGGTAGTCATAGTCTTGGTAACCTCTGGACTGAGCACACCTTGCTGAGAACAAAGTTAGATGACATAGTGGTAAAAATATGTCAGTCATATCTATGCTATGTCTTCAGGGATGAAAACGAAGTTGCTTTGTAATGAATCATGTAGGTATGCTTAGTTGCTAAGATGTTTACTTTATATTATGTTTGTTTAATAGAATTAAGTTCTAAGGAAAAACAAGCCGGTTTTAATGCTTTCTCCACCACTTACGTGAGATCTGTTCACAACTTGGCTCAAATGATTCCTAATTATAAAACAATAGTATTATGTCACATATATATTGTGAATTCTTTGAACAGGCATAGTCTTGTCTAAATCTTGTAAAAATCTTGAAGACTTCCTCTAATTATATCAGTCTTAATGTACCACCTTCTGGCCAGCTAATGGAAGCACATGAACTGATCTTTAGGAAAAACGTGCTTTCTAGATCTGTGACTCTCAAATGGGTTTAAATCAAAAAGCCTTCTTTTCTGTAATAGTTTTGGGACCCATTCACTACCATTGTTTAACACGTAAGAGAACAACTCCACTTTTTATAAGTATGTTACAAGAACAAAACATATTTACTTCAATTTCTTTCTAAATAGCCTTCTATACTGAAAAAAAAATAAAAGCAAGCTGGGTTTAAATGATAAATAATGCTTTTTCTTAGAGTACCTAATGTCTTCTAGCTATAGCTAGGAGAGTTTTTCCTTTTGAAGTTCCTTATTGCCTCTAACTTATTGCCACGTAATTCCTACCTGATGTGAAGATCTAACAGTTTCTTCAAGACACTAACAACCTTGTCCATGACTTGCATGAGCTATGTCTAATTTGGTATCTGCTGTTCAAATGATAAATTAGTATTAATTGGAGACCCAGGCATATAGGCACTTATATTTCAAAGCTATATATCTATATTTGCTGCAATATTTTGGTGATTTCTGGATAGGCTGTGTGTTTGTTCTTGAATGTAATTCTGTCTAAGAGTATTAGTACACTAACTTCTAAGTGTTTACAGACTAAAACCTAAACAGTATATTTGGAAAGCACGTTTTCTGAATATGGACATCTGCTATAGGAATCTAATTTACCAGTTTTGTGCACGAGGTGCATTACAGATGCTTGGTTTTGTTTTAAGACTAGCCAGATCCATTCTGATTGCCTAACCTACTGCACAGTACAGACTGTAGAACATGTAAGAAACTTTTACAAAACTGTAGTTATAGCTGAGAGCAGATGGCATAGCTGAGATCTGTACAAGGAAAAGGAGAGTTAACTGTACATAGATTATGAGTTGCTGAAATATTGTTTCAGTTATTCCATATCACATCTGAAATGTTTTTTTTCATAAGCCAGAGTTTTAACTACTCAGTAAACATAGCACAGTAAAAATATTGAGTATTTTTAAATTAAATCATGCAGGAAAGTTATAAGTTGCAAACTGATTTTGTTATGTTGAACATTTTCTTTACTCAAGGAATAATGACAGGGCTCTGACTGAATTTCAGGCTTCATTTAATTAGTTTCTCCAATTGAATAAAGATAAACAGAGGAGCGGAAAACAGGTGAGACAAAAAAAGGCACTCGGGTAGTATCATACATAGCTGGTTGCAATGAAACTTCCAGCTGCAACTACCACTGTTCTTATGGGTACTCTGATACCAGTTTCTTAATAGTTAGGTCAGGCTTGGTTGTTGGGAAGATGTTCTTTTCCCTTGCCAAGCAGCAAGAGGCAATGTCAGTGAAGGAGGCACAAGGCAAATAATTTAGGGCAACGAAGCACGGTGAGAACCAATGCCTGAAATGCAGTAGTCCTACCTTCTCATAAATACATATGTTTGTGTAGCTGTAGAATAATGAAAATGTCAAAACATCAACAAAGTCCACAAAAACTTCTAGGGTCCTTTAGTACATGGAGGACAGTCCTTTTCAACAGTTTTCTTGCAGTACGAGGACTGCTGCAATCTAGCTGTGAGAGGCTGAGTCATAATTTGCTTGTATTTCATCTTCAGTTTAGTATCCACATGATGGCTTCCATTTAAAATGAAATATAGCAGTTCTTATAAAGATTAGAGACTCGTGGGGATAAATTAATTGAACGTAGATGGAATTCACTGTGTTTTAAATAGAGCTGGAAGCTCTGTGATATAGCTTCTTTGTAACTTCAGATGACTTCTTTTGACAATTAAACTTCTTTTGGGACCTGTGATGAATTTGCAATAGTTAACCAAGCAACAGGAATCATATGTAAGTAGTCATTAACCCACTGCTGGAAACAGACTATTTAGTACTTCAGATTAGAACTACTGCAGATTTGGGATAAAACTACACTAGGTTTAATCAGGCCACTGATTTACATAGCCTGAATTTAGACACCCAAGTTCAAAGGGATGTAGTGATAGAATATGACAGAGTATGATGAACTCAAAAGTTATCTAAGGATGAATCCATTCAACGTGATCTGAGAAGCCTGTCAGGTGAGAGGAGGAGAAGGGATAAGAAAGGGAACCGTAGAGATCAAGTCTGTGACTTCAGTCTTTCATCTTGCGCCTTCTCCTGCTGGTTACTTAGTCTGTGATGATTTTGAAATGTCTCTTAGCTGTGCCATAAAGTATGAAGTTAAAATCATAACTTTTGTATTAACAGTTCAACGCGCTGGAGAACTAGATTGCTGTTAGATTTTGCTATGTGGGGTGTTGAGCAGCAGGAGTGGAGGGCAAGGACTGTGTGAGCAGTCATCTCTTCCACACGTCAGATCTTCCAGAGACACTCAGAATCTGCAGTAATGCTTACAAATGTACCTTCCAGCCTGTTGGGTGTTGGTGCTCAAGGAGTTTGAGGCTTTCCAGCCCCTCCCCATAATCCTCTTGCAAGGAGGCAAGGTAATTGCCTCTTCTTCTGTCTCCAAAGTCTATTCTGAAGCTCATGGGAAGAGTGTGTCCTGCAAGCTGGGAGAAGACACTTCTAGGTATTCCCTTAATGTTACCATACGCTGATTGATAGCATAGGTACCCAGGAAGCATGTGGAGGTAGTAATCGTTATCCTCACAGGGATATCCTCTGTGCAAAATAAGCGGGTAGTAACTTCCCATAGACAAGAAGCTTTCTGTGCTTTGAGTTGCAGATTCTTGCAACTGATTTCCATGGGACTTTTCTACTGTAGCTTTGTTTAGCTAGAGAAAGTTAACGCTGATGTCTGCAGCAGTAACACATTTGACCTTCCACCATTAACAGAGCTGTGGTAAACAGGAAAGCTTAGAAAAACAGGCCTGGCTTCATGGCTTGTACCAGACTTGAAACTCTTTGCAAGTGCATAGATATAACAGAAATATTCATTGAATCAGTTTATAGGTTTATATCCAACTCTGTGACGTTTACACACTTATACTGTGTTCTGTGAGAGTCCTAGAAACACACTGGATACTGTAGTGCAGAGGAACGATCACTGTTCCACATTTAAGACTCTTATAGTCAAAAATTACAAGAAGTGGGAAGAGAACCAGAAGCTGCAAGAGTGAAAGTGATGAGGCGTTTTCCTCAGCGCCACGTAGCAGGTCAGTGGCCAAGCTGGAAATAGGAGTCTGGTTATATCAGTTCAGAACAATAGCCCACTCGCTTTAAACTACGCTATCTGTCTTGGGAGGATCAGAAACATGACGGAACACCAAAAAAAAGTGTACAGACACAGTTGTTGTGACTTGGATATGGAAAAGAAATGCAAGGAAATGACCAGATATGAACATCACAGAAGTATCTGAAAGTATAACCTTTGTCATGGAGAGATAACTGCATGACAACCTAGTTCATTATTTCTCCCAGATTCTGTCTATCTGCGCTTTCTGCTTTTCTATCATTGCTTATGAATAGAGACAGTACAGGTTTTGTAACTGGCATCCTCTTGACATGGCTGATCTTTAAAGGCCAAGTCTGAAGCATTACCTGCCTGTATATCAATGTCTGGTGGACTTTATGTAGATTACTTTCCCAGCAAGCGTCCTAGAATAGATCCAGCTATGGCAACAGAAAACTTAGCAATACTTACTTTGAAGGACTGGTGTTGGCTACATCAAGGAAGCGAGTACCCCATTGGAAGGTGTGACTATATTAAGGCTATGCCTGTACTACAGACTGAAGTGTAAAGTAGAGCTTTTTGAAGTAAATGTAAATTCATATATTCAGGTAACAGAAACAGTCACGCCATGAAGCTCTGAGCTAATTTCTGTCAAGAGGCAAAACAGACGAGTACTCAGAAATTTCAAAATCCAGGCTTTTGCTCAGGTCCATTTCTTAATGTCGTTATCTACCTTTCTTTTTGAAAGGTGTGTAACACTCTCAGATCTTCTTCCTACTTCTGTGGCACAGTTTCGGTCATGAACAGTTTGCGATATCAATGTCCTTTAGCAGCTGGATGGCTGCCTTTCCCCCAGGCATAAGTAACATGATATTACCCGGTGGCTGTGGCCAAAATGGTTTAAACAGAAAAATGAAAAGATGAAACAATAAAGAGAATCAAAGCCTTCTTTCCTTGTAGTGAGTCACAAGGCTGATCATAGTGAGATGTTCTACATCCATTATAACATAATACTGTTTACCAGTTTATCATACCAAAATTATTAACCCTTTTGCTACTGAACACTTGTAAAGCCAACAAAACATTAAGAAGCCTGTGGATAGGAAAAAAACCAAACAACTTACAATGCAGGTTGGCATTTTATTGTTCACCAGGGACTTAAGCTTCCAAATTATTTAATGGCTTGGTAATGATGTTCAGGCACGTATGTAGTAAGGTATGGCAAGTGCTGGTTGCAGGCACCACTTATGTGGGGGAATGAATGGAGAGATGCATAGTTGTGTGGGCAGCCTGAGGCTGCTTGCCCCAGAGCTCTCATGTTGCTGGTGTCACTGGGAAAGGAGACAGAGCTACTGTCCCCTTCACCTCCTTGGTAAATCTGCTCCTGTGTTTTGTAGCTGGCTGGAGCAACCTGTCAGGTTGGAATCTGGCAAGGTCAGACAATTAAAACATTTTAATTTTGCAAAGTAAACACCTATCAAAGTCATTTGCTTAGGAAAGCAAAGGTCAGGAAGGAAAAAAAAAGTGCTTTGTTTTGATCACTTCTTCCTTTTTTCATGCAGATCTAGTCTTTCTCAGTCAGGAGTCACTCTGGGTTGAAGATTGTCCACACCCCATCAGCAAGTGACTGTTTTGATTTTATTTTTTAGGAAGGAATTTTGAAAACAGTTATGAAAGCAAGAAGTAAAATAATGAACTTAACGTTCATCTAAGGAATCGCTTTCTTAAGTGTCCTCTTCCAGACCTACTGGGGTGCTGCCAAATTGAAGGACATTCACATTTTAAACATTATCACCCATGTTCAGGAACTCGTCAAAAGTCAGGAAGGGAAAAATCTCAAGTCATTGTCTAAGCCATCCTCTAGATTTTTCAGCATGCTGTATTTGCCTTTGCAGCAGAGGTGCCAATATTTCTCTTGGGATATACACACTATTTCATCTAGTTCTCAGGAACTTTCTTTGGATGCTTAGCTGCATTAGCACATTGTTATTTTCATCCTCCCTGCTATTAGTCATTCTCTTACAGACAAAGCTAAAAACCTGTCTTTTCTAGAACCACCTCTGTATTCTTCAAATATTTGTAAACCCAACCATATGGTTCTTTGGCAGCAGAAGACGTACTTTTGATTTTAGTTTGGGAAAGAAAGATTATTTCACTTCCCAGATTTGACACTTCCACATATCAAATCAAATAACAGTTTATTGATTTTTCTAGAAAAATAAAATTACACAAATACATACATTTACAAAGCCATCTTCTCTTAATGTTTCTTCTGTATTTGTGGGCATCTGGATCAAATAAGCAATTTATTTTATAAAACTTGTTCAGTTTAGAAAGAAATTTTGTCAGGTGATTTCTGTGTGTTTTTCACATGGACTCTCAAGGAGGTCTTCTCATCTGCCTCTCTCAAACTTACCAGAAGTATTGATACTTTATTTGTGGAATCATATTTGGTTTCTGCAATTCAAAAGCTAAGATACAGGAAAGGGGAAAATTATAATTGCAGATGGCAAAGAGGCGGTACGCTCTTAAGAAACCCTGATCTTATCAACACAGGACTTTTAAAAGTCCTAAAAGAAATGGGGAATGTTTTGCCAGAAATACCATAAAAACAGAGACTTTTATCACATTTTTCCATTGCCTTTGCTTTGCTTCAGAGGATTACACGCTTGCTAACCAACAGTGGAAAGACATGAGACAACATAGAAGGTATTCATGTGGACCTGAGGATCAGAACGTCGTCACATTATTCCTGTTGGGTTTTTTATTACTTTCTCACTTAGGGTGCTGTTGTGGATGATAATCAGTTGGCTTGTTGGTTTTTTTCCCCTACAAATCTATTTATAGTCTTGTGGCAAAACTTAGCAGATAAAGGACCGACCACTGTACCCAGTGGTGCAACCAGTAGCAGGGACTACAGAGAGGCATTGTGCAAAGCTGAGGGTGAAAGGGCAGGGTAGAGAAGAAAATCTGAGAAATTGAGATAGTGGCACTTCTTTTCAAATACACTTTGAAATGCATGGATAGTCTGTAAAAGCTATCTGTTCTTGTTTTTGCTTTGTTATTATTGTGGCCTGAAAAACAAATGGGTATCATTCTGCTTCATATATAATTCTCAATTATAATAACCCTTAGAACTTGCACGATGTGCTTTGTCCTTAGATCAAAAGGTTGGGTGAACTTCCATACAGCTGAGCTGAGGGGCCCAGAAAATCAAGTTACCCTAGACATTATAATGAGCTAATGGCAGGATTTTGGCTAACATGAATATTCCCTGTTTTATATTCTAAATGGTAACTGGAATAAAAATTCAAATTGTCTATTATGGTTGAGGCAGAATGGAAATGAAGCTCATCTTTTTGGGGAACTGGTAGCAGTTTAAATATTGACTTAAATAGTTTGTTGTTGTTGTTGTTAATGTTGTAAAATATGCTTACATCACAGGTGTACAGCCATACCAAAGTGCTACATTTTACACTCACTTTTCTGCTTGTACTGAAGAACAGTGACTTGTGTAAAACATCGAATCTATAGATTTATCAGAAACAAAAGGCACAAATGCTAGCACTGCTGTATCATACGTAGAACAAACCCATGGTGCAGATGCAGAGTATAATTTTATGCTGGCTGCTCATTTTGAGGAGCACTCTGATTCATTAGCCCAGTGGGAACAAAATGGGAAGAAAACCCTTTAATTTCTGAACTCTGAGAATTTATGCTCATTTTGGAAAACACCTTATTAACACTGCCACTGTCTCCTCCAGAGAGAGCTGGGATTGAAATAGCACAGTATGATGCAGGCTTCTGGGAAGTGTCTTGGGAGAGCCTGAGACTAGGAAAATAGCGGTCATAGGTGCCGTGTCCTAACAGAGGATGAGGACAACTTCCACAATACAAGTAAAAAATAGGTTTTTACTTATCCTAACACACATCCCTAGATCACAGCTTCACTAAGAGATTTTTCAGAGCCATCCAAGGACTAGCAGACTCTTTCCCACTGGGTAAGCTGCAGAGTCTCTTTGCTGAACACATCCTGGGCAAAAATGTCACCTAGGCACCTTTTATGGTGTCTTCACCATATCCCCATGTGCTTTTGTGATAACAGCAAATGTGCAGACAAGTATCTGCGGACAGAGTGGAGAAGTGCTCTTCCTCAATGTTCTTTCCCTCTCCCTACTGGATTCTTCTGTAGAGCGAAGGGTATGGGGACAGAAAGGAAAAAAATGAGAACACAGGAGAGAAGGAACAAAACAGGCAAATGACAGAAGATAAGTGGAGAGAAGAAATGCAGCCTGAAAATTTAGAGAGGGAAGCTTTAAAAAATCACTACAATATGTAGGCTAAGGGGTTTTTTTAGGTCATTATGTTTGAATGAGAGCAATACAATCATTGCTGTCATTCCTTTCATATGTCTCCCTGCATTCCTTTTCTGTGTTCAACTGTCCATTTAAAACTGGCTGAATCTATTCCCTCATTAATTCTTTCCAGACTCTTCAGCATTTTAGCCAAGTCTTTTGATTATCTTTCTTGCCCAGCATATGAATAGACCTTTTTTGAGCGTGCAAACTATTGTGCAGACTGTGGTTTTCTTTTAGTGGAAAGAACTAGGTAACTTCAGAATAATTAGCTGAAATTTCCTCCCCTCCCCTCTTTTTTTAAAGATAATTCCTCGTCTCTCCAGGAAGATGAAGAGGTAGATATGGAGGCTGTCAACTGGCAGCTGAACACCACCTCCATGAATGGGCATTCATCTACCCCAACCACAGTTCGCTTTCCCAGCTGGGTGACTTTTGATGACAATGAAGTCAGTTTTTCACCGCAGAACCTTTCTCCCTTGAAAAGAGACACCCCACCTGCAGAAACACAGACTCCAGATGTTAACTTTAACCTCACTACATCTTTTAAGAAAAGAGAACGTCCTAAAAGCACATTAGGTGACCTCTCCAAAATTCAAAAACTAGATCTCTCCTCCTTAACCAAGTTGCCTTCTGTTGAAACACCACCATGGAGTGCTACTAATCCCTTCCTGGATGAATCTCTGCGAGATGTCCAACCCTCACCCATCAATCCATTCAGCTCATTCTTCGAGGAGCGAGACAGGCGTTCCAAAAGTTCTTCTGTCTCCAGTGCTCCAGGCAAAAGCCAAAGAGACTCTCTCATTGTTCTCCATCAAAAGCCTGATACCATCAGTTTCCATGAGGCAAACAAAAGTGTAACCCACACAGATGCTGTAGAGCAGCTCAAGCAACTCCAGATTGGAGATCCAGATCGTGTGAGCAGCCCTACCTTGCCTGATGATGACCCCATGATGCCATATGATCTGGATGCAGCCTTATTTAACCTGACACCAGCTCAGCCAAAGGATGGATGGCCAATGATGCTCAGGATCCCAGAGAAGAAGAACATTATGTCATCCAGGCACTGGGGACCAATATACGTTAAGCTGACTGACAGTGGATGTATACAGCTTTTTTATGAGAAAGGACTGGAGAAGCCTTTCCGGGAATTCAAACTTGAAATCAGTCATGAGATTTCAGAGCGCAAACTCCAGAACTATGATGAGAACGGAAGGATACACAGTGTGCGGTTGGACCGCACAACCTACAAGGAGAAAAAGAAGTATCAGCCTAAGCCAGCCATTGCTCACACAGCAGAGAGAGAGCAAATTATCAAGCTTGGGACTACAGATTATGAAGACTTCCTTAGCTTCATCAGTGCTGTGCAAGACACACTGATGAACTTGCCAGCCTCATCAACAGATTTGAGCACAGTGGGACTAAACTATCAAGAAGAAGAAATCACGGTTGATGTCAGGGATGAGTTTCATGGCATCTTGGCCAAAGGAGACAGCGTGATTCTCCAGCACAGTGTGCTGACCCATATCTATGTTCTCAGCTTCCTTTCTGGCCTAGCAGAATGCAGGCTGGGCCTTAATGATGTCCTGATCAAAGGGAATGAAATAGTTGCAAGGCAGGATATTATGCCCACTACTACCACTAAGTGGATTAAACTGTACAGCTGTCGGTTCCATTCATGTGTGGATGAGGATATGTTTAATAACTCCCGTATTATCCTGTTCAACCCCTTGGATGCCTGCCGGTTTGAACTGATGCGATTCAGAACTGTCTTTGCTGAGAAAACTTTGCCTTTTACTCTGAGGACAGCTGCCAGCATCAATGGCGCTGAGGTGGAGGTGCAGAGCTGGCTGATGATGTCCACTGGGTTCTCTTCCAACCGTGACCCTTTAACTCAGGTCCCCTGTGAAAATGTGATGATCCGCTACCCAGTGCCAAATGAGTGGGTGAAGAACTTCCGCAGGGAGAGTGTCCTGGGGGAGAAATCTTTGAAAGCCAAGGTGAACAAGGGGGCCACTTTTGGATCAACCAGTCTGTCTGGTTCTGAGCCAGTAATGAGAGTAACTTTGGGAACTGCCAAATATGAGCATGCCTTTAATTCCATCGTATGGAGGATAAACCGACTGCCTGACAAAAACTCAGGTGAGTGGTGCATACCATCTCTGCAGGAGTAAATTAAAAGGAGTTAAGTATTTTGGAAGATAGGGAATACTAGGTTTACGTGGTGAGGGATAAATCATCCTCTGTAGTATACCAAAGACATCAGTTAGTTGCATGAAGCATTTATCTGACCCTTCATTGCAGTAGTTTTACGTATCCTAAAAACATTGCTAATGACAAAAACGGGTTTAGGTTTTCCGGATGCAAAAATATGCCTTCTGTCCCTGCTTTTATGAGTACCTTAGGTATCAAACATCTCTGTGTGCTTAGCACTGTTACTGGAAGCAGGGCTTTTTCAGGTAACTTGCAAAGGCAAGATACTATGCTACAGGGCTGAAAGACAGGACCAGATAAACTGCTGTAGTTCCAGCACATGTGATTTCTTTTCCAGGCATTGTCAAGCATACTGGGCCAATGCTATATATTTCAACGCGTATACCACAGCTAATGCCTACAAAATGTCTGGAATGGGGTTTGTAAGAGGACAGAAGATATTGTGCAACCATTTAAAAAAAAAATTTCCAAACACCAGTTTGTGGCTATGTTTCTGTAATCAGTGCAGACAGGTAAATACTGCTTAAACCTGAAGAGAGAATACCAACATAAAACCCACAAGTCTTTGTATTTCCAGTAACATGTTCATAATTAAACATTCAAATAATACGAGCAAGCTGCCGGTCATTCCACTTCCTGCCTTTCATCCATAGTGTGCAATAAAGCTAGACAACTCAGGTTTATTTTTATTCGTAGTGAATTCTACTTCTTGATTTCTCTGATCTAGACTAGCTTTTTACAAATGAGATGCACTCTTTAGTATTAATGCTGTAGTAATGCAGCTGGGTGACTGGGTGGGGTTCCGTATTCAGTGTTCCCTGAAAGTTCAGTGTTGTACCAGATTTGGCACTTTCTAAGGACATACGTTTTTCCTGAGTTTGAGCTATAGTGTCAGCAAAACAGTGATCCAAGTCTTCTAATCTTTTGGATCACATTTCAGCCCAAGTACGCCAGCTTACACCATAGGTTACAAATTCGGAAGGGTATCACTGACAAAAGTGAAGGCTCCGTGTTTTCTGTAGTGCGAGGCATAAGAAGAGAGAACTTGGGAACTCAAGAGAAATATCGCAATGAAAAATTAATCTCAGGCTGGTTATGAGCAATAACATGCTTGTGAGGAAAATCTCACTATGCCATCTGCGTGAGCTCTGGGAACGAGATGCTGTGAAATTGGGCCTTCTGTGGCATCTTCTCTCCAAAGATCTCCGTATACCATACAGACATTACAGCTGGGGAAACGAAAGCCCCCAAACATTAACACAATCACAGAACATGCCGGCAGCAAACTAGGAGAAGAGGCAGCACTCCTGGCTCTACTGCCTCCTGAGAGATGATGCTCCTTTACCCATCACAACTTTGAGGGAGATGTTGATCTATGTCTCCTGTTTCCTTGATCTCGTCTCTCCCAGTGTGAGGCTTTATTATATAAACCCCATGTCAGGGGGAAATGCATCACAGACTTGGCACTGCTGTTGGAGCCCTGCCACAGAGCGTCGATCCATCAGTGTCACTGTGCAGAACGCAGGGCAGTTAGTATTTGTTTACATCCTGAGAGGAAGAGAGTGTCCTCACCCCTCCGGTCAGGTCAGATGTAATTTCAGGGAAAGGAAAGGCCTTGCAAGCACTGTCTTGGCCAGGACACATGAAGTACGTGAGAGAGAGGAAATCCCAAAGTGATGACAGGGCAGGCCAAGTGTAGTTTAAATCTGACCTTGCCTCTCAAGGACTATTTACATTTCTTGACAGTACTTGTCCCATGGTTTTCCTTACTCAAAGTATATGGCAAACAAAGAGGGATATAAGTGGTACTCAAAAGCATTGATTCCCACTCCTTCTCAGATTTGCCTGATGGACCACATACACTTCTGACCACATGATACTGATGTGTGGCCTACTCCCAGCCTTGTGCATGCTTGGCTGTATCTAGCCCTGCCCGCAAGTCATATAATAACTCACCTCCACCTATCTGCAAAAGTCCCTATAAATGATGCAGTTCTCAAGCACTAAATACAAAAATATTCCCGACTCGCACTTCATGCTCTCTTACTGTGGCACCTGCAACTCACCCCTAACAGCACCCTGGGTCCTCTACTAATGAACTGCTGTGGTGTCTGGGACTCCAGAGCAGGAGAGAGGTGGTGGCATCACACTCCGGCTGGTGAGCAATGCTGCACATAGCCACGGTCTCCAGCTCCACCCTGCCTCCAGAGGCCACACAACCTGTCCACACGACCTGGGGCCTATGCATTGCATGACTCCCTCCAGCACACGTGCCTATCTGCCAGCCCCGTATGCCTATCAAAGAAGTACATATGTAGGCGTAGACTTACTGTGAGACCCTTTGTTCACCCACGTTGTGTGCTCTGACACATCAGTCCCTTGCAAACGCGATCCCAGGAACTCCAGAGGTCTCCAGGTAGCCACTTGGACCTCTTGTGCTTCACTCCGTTCCCCGAATGCAGACTGGTGCAGGCTCTGTGTAGATGTGAGGCGTATGACACCATCAGCCCTGCCTGTGGCCTGGCCTGACGGCCAGTACCACAGCCCCGCGGGGAAGGAGAGCCGGTCCCTCCTGAAGCTCACTGCTTGCATTCAGGTTGTAGTATCCTAGCGCCCAAATCATTAAGAATTATTTCCACAGCTTCACTGGCTTATCCAAATGTTTTCTCTTTGTGCTTTCTAATGGGATGGGGCCCTTTGCACTCTCACTATAGGAACTTGTTATCAGCACAGTCTCTATTATTTTGTAGCCAAAGTGTCTGCCTGTGACTAGACATTGAAAAGCATATGACAAATGAAGGACTGTGTGTACTCTGGCTATGATTTGACCTAAGAAAAAAATACAGACTGAATTCTGCCAAGCACATTGCTGAAATCCTTTCCAAAACAGCTTGTTACACTTTATTGCCCTTCTCATATTCACAATTAACACGATCAAAGCAGTTGATAAAGAAAGCCTATTTACAGGCTCTGCAGAGCTTCAGTTGCAGCTGGCTGGGCTCCACATGTTTGATTTTTTTTAATCCACCAGCAGAACATTAGGAAAATATCCACCTGGTCTTCGATCGTGGGAAAACACTCTTCCAGCGGAGCAGGGATGTAGCCTCTATGCAGAGCCTTGGATCTGGATATTTGAACTTTGGTCTAGTTTGGCTGTGAATCTAAGGCATGCTGCCTGGTATACTTTCTGAAGTAAATTGAATCCTTTAATCCAAACATGTTGGGACATCAGAGTCATTTGGAACAGATTCCCTCCAATCACGATAACCCATGCATATATATGAATTCTATTATCAGATCCTTGATTGTCAGAATGAAATTTTAGTAGCTCAAGGAAGCAAGAGACGCAAACCAAAAGCAGTCTGTTGATTTCCTCCTGATTTTACTAAAAAGTGTACTTGTCCGTTAGAGAAAGAGCTCTGAATGAACCTGTTGAACAAACAGTCTATAGAAGTTATGCCTTGTGTGCCTCACACTCAGGACACTAATGAACACTGATGTGCTTGGTATTTTTGCTATAGCTTCTGTGTAGGAGTTGCTTGCTTAATTTGGTTGCCTGTCATGCTGAGCTGATTTAAATTAGTAACTTCCATATTTTTTTGAGTGTTGTGCATGGTCTTTTCTGTCAGTGGGTACTCCTACTAGAAGAAATTAAATTATTGAAAAATTGCTTTGTTAATTGCATTGCATTAATTATTAATTTTTTTTTCTTTTTTTTCCCCCTTTATTCCCACCCCCCTTTTTTTTTTTGAGCCTGTGAATATCCACCAACATTCAGGTGTGTTAGAAGAGTGGTTGCTGGTTCTATGTGTCCAGTTGAAATTATGAAGAGTTTAAAAGCTCAGATCTCCAAAGCACCTGTCACGCGGTGTGCTCAAGCCCAGTTAAACACTTCCTAGTGTTACCTTCACAGGCATCCATCCCAAAAGCAACTGAGCACATGCCAGCTCAGGAGTGTAGCGGCGCAAGCTGAACATTTTGTAGCTGTGTGTGTGGCTTGCGCCAGAGCACAGAGCCACGTCCCCTGGGCTGCTGTGGGCCTCCGCTGCAACCCAGGCACTCTGAAGGAGGGAGCAACCCACTGCAAATTAAAGGAGAGGAAAAGGATAGCAAAGCAGAGGAGCAGGAAGGATTACAATGAAGAGTCTACTGAGACTGGTTCAGGGTGAGGAAAGAGATACGAATGGATGGGGAGCCTGAGACTGGGAGTTGGTTGCCAGTACTGAGTGCTGAACACAGAATTTTTGAGCCAGGAATGACTCATTTTTCATAACGCAGTGCCAGAGGGCAGTGATTCCCAGGTATGTGCAGGGGCACCCGAGTGTCCCATGGCAGAGGCTGAAGTGCGCTGCCGCCACAGGTCTGCCTACCACAGCCGAGCTCAAGAACTGGGCAGAAGCAAAAGCCCTGCGGTGCTGGAGGGCACAGTGTCCTCCATGAGAGCACATGGGGCTGCTGCTAGCCCATGGCGGGTGGGATCATCTTGAAGGTCTGCTGTGCACCACTGCTTTTTATCCAGAAAAAGTGTGCTCCAGGTATGAAAAGCTGGGAAGCGCTGTCAGAGAGAGATCCCATCTCGCTCTAGAACCAGGGCAACTCTGCTTGGGATAATTAATCCTGACGAAAAGCAGGTGATGTATTTTAATGCTTGCAGAACTCGAGCTTTTATATCTGCTTGATACTGCACGCACTCATTCATAACTTGGCTCCAGCTGTGGTGCTGCATCTCTGTGGTCTCTGCTGAACTGCACCGCCTCTTGTTGGATTTGCTGCACAGACATAAGTTTATAAACCTTCCAGTTGTGAGGAAACTCTGGCTAGACTGTTTGGAACTATGAGGCTGACTCTAGATGAAATTTTTACCCAGACTTACACCAGGCTGAAATTTTTTTCCAACTCTATTTCAGAGGTTAAGTGGGATGTTGCAATGCCTAAGCCCTCTAAAGACTGTTCAATTTCATCCTGTTGGGACAAGTAATAGCTCAAAATCCCACATCTTGCTTTTCAAGCTTCAGCTCAACAAGGCTGACTTTTGGGCTAAGCTCTGGATGAGGAGCAGACTTCCTTTTCAAGGCCCAGGCTTGCAAGTCCTGCACAGACGGTGTTTTCCTCCTCTTCCCAGGGGGAGCTTCTGTGCTTTCCCCACCCAGTTCTTTTTACTCTGCCTGCCTTCCTCCCTCCTTGCCTCTGTCCTGTACACCTTGCTGAGCTGTATGGAGAAGAACTTTCCCAATGAAGAAGTAGTCAGAAATCCTAAAGCTTGTAACAGTGGCAGACAAGGATTCCGTTCATTTATTTATACATTACTTTCTTTTACACATACTTAGATAATAGGATCCCTTCAATCAGAAAGCCCAAGGTGGCTTTGAAGGCTCTCACCCTCATTTTGCAGGCAAAATGAGGCACAGACCTTAAATGACTTGCTCAAGAGCTTAGGGAGTTGGCAGCAGTCAGAAATAAAACCAACCTAGCTTGACTAGCAGTCCCTACTGTTGTCCAGCAAAACAAAGGAGAAAAAATAATAAAAAAGGTTATCATTTACAGATGGCAGAGCTAAACATGATTACTTCCTCACCTTGCCATCTTTAATGACTAGCCACCTTGTCATGGGTTAGAGTAAGGAATAAACAGTTATTTCCAAGCTGTGCAGAAATTTGCTTTTTGAACCCAGGAAAGTTATTTAACCTTATCCAGTATATTTTCTTTTGCTAAAAATGGGGATAACAATTTCAAATAAACATGAAATATCTGCCAAATCCCACCTTTCCTTATTATCAATACATGACATTTCAGAAAGATGTGCCACAATGTACTTGGCATGTTACATACACTGGGGGAATCAGAAGAGGGGAGATACCTTTACCCTACTGTGCTTGATTTACATCTGGTGTTTTCACCCCCTAAAAGCAAACTAGCATGAATGGCAGTCTTTTTTGCAGTTTGTTTAATTCCTCTGGAAACTCCAACAGCATTGAAACAGGTAAGATACTGTCACTTGCTATGAACTAGTTCACTCAGGCAGGTTCTTGGTTTTTGCAGTTTTGTGATGTTGCTTCCTCCTACATGTTGTGTTTTCTGATGCATCCAACACAACTTTCATGTCTGTTTGCTCTCTTTTTCCAGCTTCTGGCCATCCTCACTGCTTCTTCTGTCACCTAGAGCTTGGCTCTGACCGGGAAGTGCCTTCCAGTTTTGTCCGCTATGTAGATGTGGAATTTGACATGCCCACCACTTCTGCATCCAAAGCCACTGTTCGGTCCATCTCTGTTGAGGACAAGACCGACGTGAGGAAGTGGGTCAACTATTCAGCACACTACAGTTACAAGGTAAAACTGAGCATGTGGCAATCACCATGGTTACTTTGCATACTTCATTGTCTTGAAAAATGCGGGCAGGCAAATAAAATACCATGGACACATGAGGTGGGAATTTAGCACGTGCCAGGCTCTGTGCAGTAGCTACCCATGTGCAGCCTGTTGATTCATAGCAAACAAGCAGTGGATTATCCCTCAGCGAAGATGGAATAAACTTGCTTGCAGTTGCTTTGTGGAAGAGCATACACAGAGCCAGCTACTGGGGATTAGCTGATACGGTAAGAGTGTGAACAGGGAGTTTTGCTGCTCTTCATAGCAGCTACAGTGGGAGTGCTACAGTGGGAGTGCTACAGCAGACAAAAGGATCGCATTATTTCTCTGCTTAAATATTTCTTCTTCCTGCCAGCCCTAAGGAGAGGAGCAGATGGGAAAATGCACTACATACATACCTGCCAAGAATCTCAGTATGCCAGAATTTGCATGTTAGCTGATCACTCAGCAGAGAAATTGGCATCCTACCTGCCTTCTTTAAGAGCAATGATGAGAGATACTGAAAAGATTCTCATGGCAAATATTTTTAATGGTAATTGTAATTACATTTTTAGTAGTCTCTTAAATTCCCTGGAGATGGTATTTGATCTTCCTGAGTATGCCTTTTAAGAATTAAACACTGGATTATCCCTGAGTTTTCGGAGGTGTTGAAATTGAGAACACAAATGTAGATGTGCATTTTGAAAATTAAACTCTCTGCTTTATACATCAGTCTTTGCAGAGTTTAAAATTGAGGCTGGATCTTCTGCTGTCACTTAGGAAGCCACCTGTCCTCTGCAGATTTGGTTCTGGGTTTGGATTCAAAGTACAGCTGGGGATGGTAATGAATGTAAAATCATGTGAGACCGGTTCTCTGCATGACATTACCTCTTCTGGAAATGATGTCATGACACTGTTGAATCGTAAAACTGTTTGGATTAGACTGAAAAAACTTACAGTAAATAAAATCCAGCTTTCCCTCCTCAGTCTATTGAGTCTCTTCACAACCCTCTCAGTTTACCAAGAGTTTCTTCACCTGAGCAGGACACAAACCGCCACTAAGGAAGATTTTTGAATCTTTTGTTTTCCTTTCTCATTACAAATGTTCTCCCTCTTTTTCCTCTGCCAGGTCGAAATAGAGCAGAAAAAAAGCTTGAATGAGGATCTGAAGGGAGAAGATACTGCAAATGTCAATGAATGTGCTATGCAGTGAAGGAAGATCAGTCTGCAAGTCCCAAGAGGGGTGGTCAAATTAACAGACCTGGAAGAAAGGACTTGCAGGGTTTTGGTATTTTTCTTTTTGAAAGTATGAAGTGCTACTTTTAAAATAATGCTCTGAAGAGTATTGTTTTTCCTTGTGATGATCCGTACTTTGAGAAGAAGCTCGTCAGTGGTTCGTTTGGAGCGGACCCATGGGCTTTTGCTGGAACAATTTAAGTCCAGTTGGGGTATAGACAGAATGACTCGTATTACAGTCAAGCCTGCCTTTTCTGCCTCTTCACCATCTAGGTTCTGCACTGAAGTATGGTCTGGCCACCATCACAGCCAAACCAGAAAGCGGCCTTTATCTCACTTACAACCTTGCCCTCCTACGTTAAGCATTTTTTTTCTATGCCTGTTGGTTTGGTCATTGGCAGATTCACTTCCTGCTGAACTGCCAAATAAAACCCAGGGAGCATCGAGTGAAAAATGATATAAAATCTCATCTCTGAAGTGGTCAACAGAGCGAAAACCCTGAGCACCATTCTGGAGAATCGACAAACTTTGCATCTTAAACACAGTAAATGGTCAAGCAGATGAACTACAGACAGGACAGCTAATCATGTAGCTGTTCTTCTATTCACCCCTTCCTGTCTCATCCCCTGAACGACAACATGTCATTGTGCACATTTTCATGGGGTCTGCACAAGTTACAAGAAAGCCTCTGCAACTCCTTAAAATTTTTATTTGTTAGTCTGGGCTGTTCTGTTATCTAGACTGAACATGGTTATGGCTGCTAGTAACAGGGAATGTGTGTTAGAATAGAGGTGATACAGGAGGGACTTTGCTAAGATTAGATCATTCCTGCCTAGAAAGATATTTAAGGGAAAAACATTGGGGTTTGGTTTTGGGTTTGGTTTTTTTTTACATGTTTTCTTGGATGGGTAAGGTGGGTGGTTATTGAAAATGTCAGAACACAATTACTTTAACAGACAATGTTGTTTGCCATCCTGAAAATCCTTGGAAGTCTGTCCAGCGCAATATTACTTTCACGTTCTAGCTTGAACCTACAATATAAGTAACTTGTATCTTTATAAAACCACCACTAACTGGGACCCAAAATCTCTTTTCAAAAATTAACAACAAGCTTCCATCATGGAGATTTTTTTATCTCCACTTAGCTGAAAGTAACAGCAAGTCTTAAAACTTCTTTCTAAATAAAAATGCAGATGGCAAAAATCACTCATTCATATATATTTTCAGAGAAAACAGTGTTCAAAGTACCCATTTTTTGTAGTTGTTTCCATGGCTTGTGTAATATTTTGTCTCAAGGTAATTTTAAATGTAAAAAAAGTAATTTATTAATTCATTTATCTTTTGAAAGGTTACTGTTGACTTTAAAATCACACATTTGGAAAGCCTCGGCAATGTAATTTAAAATCATAATGAATTAAAATGAAAGTTTTTTTATAAATTTATTTTATTTTACATTTCATATAACAGAAAATTAATACATTCTCGATTTACTACTTTCACTGTGACTCCTATAAAAATCACTAGAATGTTAAAATCCCAAATAAAACACGAGATTAATTACGTTGAGTCTAAAACTGGTAGTGGTAGAATTTAAAACAAATTATAAGGAACTTAGAAATGCCTTTTTATATGCACTTAAATTTCAGGCTTATGTCAACGTAGTGATATATATTTACACAGGTACACTGCTGTAAATACGTAAAGTCTCAGTCCCTCTAGGACTCCTTAATAAACATGTAATATTCTATTGCAGGTAGTCCTACTGAAGCCCAGGGTGCTCCTCGGAGCACACCAGTTAGTACTAAGCATTTCCAACATCTCCCTGTAAATGGAAGAATGCTATTAAGTTTTATGAACCATTTTGAGATCAGTGGATTAAAATTACTGATAAAGTGCAAAGAATTATTATTTATTAAATGATAACTTGTATAGGTTGTGAAATATCTGAGAGTACGGGGCTGAATTCGTGACTGATTCTCAGCTGTGTTACAGGCTGGCTGTGATGAGTTGCATGGCAACTCCTCTCTACAATATTCACTCTTCTTTTCAAAGGCATTCAAAGAACTTCTGGGTGTTTTTCCTGTTTTTCACTGCAGCTCCTAGTGTACAGTTTCTGAAAAGGACCGGCAAGAAATCCAACAAAACCAAGCTGATGGAGTGCTGAGATGTTGCTGAGGAAGTATGAGAATGTTTTGTGAAAGAAACAGTCAGGAGATTTCCTACTCTCATCTGCAGGCTCAGTGTCTGAATTTTTGCCTATTGCCCCCGAGCCCTTGAAAACACAAATAAGTAATAGCAAATAAACAAAATTATGTTGTACTCCCTAAAGAGGGGAGAAAGTCAAAGGAATATCATTTTCCGTCTCTGTTGAATTCTTAAACTACTCAGTCTCTATCATACTCCAGCCACAGAATATTTCATGCCCCAAAAATTGAAAGATGAGCATATTGGAGGTTTCTGGATTTACTTAATTCCTCTACATCTTCATCACTGATTCTTTTTTTTAATTCAAAGTTAATGGATGAAAGAAAGAGTATGGGCCTGACTCTGATCTCTCATGTAATTAGTTGTACGACAGAAGAATCTCTTCCAATCCTCATGGAGTTATGCAGGCAAAACTGGAAAAGTGTTCTGGTTTATAAAAAAGCTATTTTAATCCATTCTGATCTCTGGAGAATATTTTTCTGATGTACCTGCCACTGAATTCTCAAGAGTTTAGGTTGACTACCTCGGCCAGAGTTTCAAAAGATCTTATTTCCTATTGAAGCACTAGAGTAAGTAGTTTCATTTTTCAAAAGAGCACTAACAACCAAGATCTTTAGAAAATCTAGTGTTGGTATCACCAGGTGTCACCACGGAATTCTTTTTTCAGTCCAGCACCATTACGAGCACTGAGCATTTGAACACTGGGATCCTAACTGCCCTTTTTGAGGCTTCCACTGTTCTTGATTAAACAGTGCCAATTTTTCCGTGTTAGATACTGTCACGTATGAACTTTATGTACATGAACCATATACTCTTCATCCATAGCGGTACAGTAGTAATTTGGACAGACTGTTGATGGGAGTGAGGGGAAAAGAGCCAAGAGGTTTGTCAGTTTTAGAGCAGCAGAAATGATTTAGATACAAGCTATGCCTGT
The DNA here is from genome assembly GCF_965638725.1 of Aptenodytes patagonicus. Classification (NCBI taxonomy): domain Eukaryota; kingdom Metazoa; phylum Chordata; class Aves; order Sphenisciformes; family Spheniscidae; genus Aptenodytes; species Aptenodytes patagonicus. The sequence goes on along the minus strand of NC_134955.1, from coordinate 49,938,242 downwards.
AGTGGGGATGATTTTTATTTTTTTTTTATCTTGGGGAAGAATCTCTTTGAATAGTTTCAGTTTAATACTCCTTTTAAGAAAGATATAATCACTCTCCTTTGGTTTATTTGAAAGCTTTGTAGTACTCCAACACTCCGTGCAGGAAATGTGCCTTCAAGGTAAGCATACATTTACTCCCTGAAGCTATTCCCACTTTCAGACTTCTTTCTATTTCTCATTATGGTTGTGTTTCATTTTTGTACTGTGGTAATACTTGAGGTATTGCAGGGAATTTTGCCTAGAAAAATAAACTTAAACAGTCTTTGATCACAAGGGGTAAAGATGAACGACATCTCCGGGCAGCTGAGCTTATTTTAGTGAATGCCTCTTACATTTATTAACTATGGACACTCTGCTAGCAAAGGAAAATGGGCAAATTCAGCTGAGAAATACTGTAACTCACTGATGTTATTTTTGTCCTTTATTTTATTTAGACTCAAATTTAGTCATCCTATGAAGGAGGCAGATTTTAGGTTCTTCACTGTAGCAGTATCATAAGAAACACTGCAGAAATAATTCACCTTTTCTGGGGGTTGCTGGCTAACATATTTACTTGACAGGACGTCCAAGACCTGTTGGTCTACCTGTCCACTTAACTTACCTGCTAAAACTCCCTCTTGATCATTCACCTCCCAGGATAGAGAGCAACTGTATGCAAAAGAGCATGAAAGCAAGAGGAAAAGGTGTATAAAGTTCAGCCTGAAGGTACTTACTCTGTTGCTTGCATGAAATTCTCAGTAATTTCCTTGGCCCTTGAATGCACACAGACTAATCAAGCCCTTGATAGGTCACCTCTGTTCCAGAGGGTGAAAAATTCCTTTCAGTGACTCTTAGCAGCTCATGTTTATAGCTGTATTCATCTCCAGAACTAGCCAGCACAAGAATTTGCAGCACGCAGAGATCACTTATGGATGAAGTACTTACTTACCCTCTTCTACCACTAAAGTTAAATCTGTATCATGAGTTGTCTGAGATACGAAATTTTGTGTCATAACAGGCATAGCTGTTCCGAGCCTTCCTGTTTTGTTCAGCCACCCACCCATCCATCCATCCTCCCATCCGTCCTACCCTCCCTCCCTCTCTCTCCTATACTTGCAATTCATTCTTTGCACTATTGACATTGATTGGCTTGATGATTATTTTGTAACATGTTCCTACCTTTTTGTTTTGTAAAGTAAGGAAGTCTATACACTGGCTAACTTTGTAGAAGTGGTTAATTTTTTTTTCTTTTTATTTTATCAGTTGAAATGGGATGTCATGTTTTGTTTGAACTATGGGAAAACTTAAATAAATGTTAAGATGAAACAGCATATCCACATTTTCACTGTGAAATTGAAGTTGTATGTGCTGTGTATTCTGGTAAGTCAAAAGTCTTGAATTCAGAAGAGGAAAAGGGAGTGTTTTGAATGGCATAAAGGACATAAATTAGAGGTAATAGGACTATATACAGAAGAGAGATTATTTCATTTGATCATCCAGACTGAATGATAGACTGCAAAGGAAATGGAGCAGGCCTAGAGCTTGAGCCACATAACAGACGTGTGGAGCAGTGCTGACATAATATAGAAGAGGATCCAACATTTGAATGAAGCCATCCTGAAACAAAGTAATTGAGAATTGAAGTTTCTGCTCAGTGGGTCTCTTCTACTTCTGTTCTCTGACCGCTAAAGCCAGGAGTACATGAGAGGGCAGCGTCTTCCTGTGATCAGAACAACTGTTTGCAAAGCAAGTGTAAGGATAAGGTCTAAATACAGAGTCCTCTGCTATGATTCTCTGTGTTCTTTCAAACTTCAGTAAGCCATGTATCATTTCATACATCTTTCCACTTCTCTCACAGTCACTGAGAAAAGTTGCAGTCTGCTGTTAGAATTAGACCAAAGAGCTGGGCAGTCTCATTGACCAAAGAAAATGAGATACCCATCATAAGGGCTGCTCAGATTATTGCTCTGAGCTCAGCACATCCTCCATAGTATGCCTCAGTACAACTGACAGTGAGTCAATCATTTTACAGTATAAGAAAATGGAGGTACACAGGGAACGATGCCTCATGTTCGTTATTCAAGAGTAACTTGCGTCAGCCAGAAGAAAGAAGGAAAGTTAAATAGATTCAAGGGCTGTTAGTAATAGCAGTTTATTTACTATAATTCAGATATTCAGTGGCATTTGAAAATGTTACTATCAAATTGGGAGGGTAGAATTATATCAGCCATGATAGCTTGATAATATGCAAAATGGTTTTAAAAAGAGAGTTCTAGAAAAAGCTGAAAGTTTTAAACCAGGGAGCTCAAAGTTCCTTGGCAACAGTGCAGTCCTTCGAGACAAGCCAAAATAATACCCTGCAAGAGATGGAGAAGTCAGAGTGCCAGCACAATGTGTACCCAAACAAAAAACATCACCAGAGTGAGATAGCACAATTTGGAGAGAAAAAACCACCACAGTTTTCTTTCAGTGCTCTTAGTTGCCATGATTGCCCTTACCATCTAATCCAGGTATGTTGTAAATTTATGAGTAGAACAAAAGCTGCTGAAGGTCAGCTGAGGTGAAGCAAAAGATAGAGAAGCAGCCCATTGTTTCAGCTTAGGTGCAGGTCTGTGTCACAGCAGGTGTGTCTGAAACATGAAGCACCAGTCCCAGAAAAAACCTCCTGTCCTTTTGCTCACAGTATTAGAAGCCTAACAGCAACTGCCATATATAAAAAAGTAGTTGGAATAGTATTTTAAACACCAGCTATGAAAGGTGTCTTTCTCAACCCTGAATAATGGGACAGCAAAGCCTGAAGGAGAGGGGTGACTATACCACCGCCTGCAGCTGCACTGGGGTGTCACAACATGTGGCAAACACGTGCTGGGGGTGTGGGCAGACTGATCCTTCCCTGCTCAGGGGCTCTCTGCAGTATCCCGGTTGCTACTGCCCCAGGGGCTGTAGATAAACTGGGAGCAACCAGCTTGGCCTAAAGAGCTTCTGAAGGGATAGGAGGAATACAGGGTGAATACAGCTGAAAGTAATTTCCTAAGGTGAGAGCCTCTTTTGTAAGGGTTTCCCTTTTGCAGAACAGAAAAGGAGAGCTCTACTCTCTGCGTGGAAGCAAAGACATTTGTTAGGGCATGGTCAGTTCAGCAATTGTATTAATACAGAGAGTACTCAGATTAAAAAGGAATGAAATAGGAAAACCTCATGTCAGTGCACAGATGCAGGCAGAAGCGTAGCAGAGTACTGGCTTCTGGTCAAGAGAAACAAAAGCAAAACTGCAGACAGTTTTCAACTAAGAGATGAATAGAGCTCAATCATTACAGCATCCTCTGTCCCCACCTTCCTTTGATCAAAATCTTGTCTAAATTGCACTGCATCAGTCAGCAGGCTTTTTTTTTTTCCCCCCCCAAGCTGTTATAGGTACCCTTTGCCCAGGAGGAAGAACTGTCCCTGGCAGTCAGGAAGTGACAGTTGGTACAAGAGGAACAACCAGGGGAGTGCGGGTGGCAAAATAGGATATGCTGAAGTTACAATCTCAACAGAGAAAAATGTGTGCTAATACCTCATGAAGTCCCGTGACAAGTCAGGAATTGTGCAAAAAATGTGACTTGGGGAGTCCCAGTCTACAAACACTGACCCTGGGAACAAAGGAAAAAAAAATAGTAAAAAATTTAGTATGAGTATTATGTGAACAAATAGAATTGGATTTGGAACTGAACCACATTGTCAAAATCAGCTCTCAAATGGTACAGGGCCAGAGGACCTAAAAGACACAGGATGCTGAAAGTGTGAGTTGACAGTGACGTTTCTGCATGGTAAGTTGGGGTTTGTGGTATGGGTCCTACCTAGAGAAGTGAACTGCAGAGTGGAACGATAAGGCATTTAGCTGTGTGTTCACGCTCCCCAGGTTCACCGGAGCTAAGGGACTGTTGCTCTCCAGTGGTCATTGCAAGCTGCCAGGTTTTTGCCTAGACTACTGACCCGCTGCATCAGGCAGACTCAATGAAACACAAGTCACACTGGTTTTCAGGACTGTGAACCCCATGCAGAATTTGGCCCGTTCTTGACACACTGAAAACCAGATAGATCTCAAAACTGGGTGTAAGAGCTGACTACCTCAATTGATTCCATGTTCAGCTGAGAAAAGGCCAACAGACAATTTTTCAATGGTGTTGACTGCTCTTTTCACCCAAGCAGTCCTTACCTGTCTGCACATGCACAGAATCAGTTTAAATTTACATCCATAAAGCACTTTCAATACCTCCAACAGAAAATGCTATAAAAGGATAACTTTTAACTACTGTCTATTAAAAAACAAAAGCATTTGTGTGTGTTGTATAGGCATGCATAGGCCTATACAATTATGTATTGTATGATGACAAGAACAGTAGTTTGACCTTTTTATTTTCTGGCCACTCTTCTAAAAGACAGACACCCCCCCACCGCGCCGAGGTACACCACTGGGGCTAAGTCCGAGTCTGGGCAGCCAAGCCCACCGCTCCTGTATGGTAAACCTCCATGCAGCTACTGCCTCATTCTGGAAGTACCAAAATTCCCAGGAGCTCTCATAAATTTGCATGAAAGATGTCTACGCACACCTACTGTTCCTGTGCATGCCTCAGACTACCACAGTCCTAGACGGTTATATAGCCAAGTCCAGCTTGGGTTTTCAAGCCAAGCGTTCGCCTACCTTCCATCTCTCGAGGATTCTAACCTGCTGCCGTGCTCAGAATGAGCATTGTGTGCTATAAACCTGCTCAGTCGTCAGAGCACTGCACTGCAGGTAAGCGAACAGGGTTTGGCTTCCTTTCTCCTTCTTGTTTGAGGCTACCTGGAGGGGCAGGACAGAGGTGGAGACAGTTCAAGACTGAAAAGAGGGACTGAAGACTTCCAGGGTTTAGAGTATTGCCCAGGTTTGTCAATCCTTGACTGCAGTTTCTGAAATGCTGTCGAGTAAATTATGGAAGTAGTCCTTGGAGCAGGAACTAGACACCAGACCTGCCCTCTCCCTCCAGACAAATTTCTTTCTCTGCTGAGCTCACCGAACCTGGAAGGCCTGCTGCCCAGTGAAAGTACTTTATAGGATAAGTAATAGCACCATTTGAGGATAGTGCCTTATCTGTTTGCTGAGGTGCTATGGAAATAGAAATGTTTAAATACGTCCTTGTGCTGTATTTTCTAAGAAGTAATTTGTTATAAAAAGTCTCCTTCCTGAAACAAAATGATCCTTCTGTATTAGAGCTTGGGAAGAATACAACTATATGCCTTTGAAATAAATCCCTTACAGCATGGGGACAGTTTTCCTTCCCAGCACCCACAAAAAGCACATGAAAATCAGTTTCAATCTGTCCTGAAGTAATTTCTTACCTAATTTTTAGGTTTAAGAAAAAGATGTACTAGTTACTAATTTTCAGCTTATGTTAATTATTTAACATTTACTATGCATTATGAACCTACTTTTATAGAAGTTACAGCCAACAGTCACTGCTCTCAATGAGAGTGCTACTGGACAATTTTAGCACAAAGAGGGAAATTTTGAAAACATATTTCTCTGATTTGTTTTCTGCTGGGGTTATTATACTGGCATAGGAGTTCTGCCTCCCTCTTGTGGCTACATCCGTTACTTTCGACTTGGAAAAGAAACGTACAGTGCAGCCACAATCAGAGTTCACGATAGTTACCTTCCTGATAGAAGCCTCCTCCTCAAGTTTGCTAGAAAAGCCCCATTATGTTGGGAATCTCCCATACAAAAAATTTCTACATAAGGGAGAGATTCTTTTCCACTTTCATGTGGGAACAACTGAACACGTTTGATAAAATCAGTCATAATTCATGCTGGTGACATTTTGTAAGTGACTCTGAATGTTCGGATTCAAGTCAGCCAAATGTATGAGCTCCACCTAGGAGTTATTAAGGTATATTCCAGGTGATGTGGTATTTTCAAGTAGTGCAAAAACTCGTGCCCTATACATTTTAGGATATCACTTTGTCCTTTCCTATCACCTTCCATTTAAATAACATGTAGTCCTTTTCAAACATTAAGAAATTAAGCTATCTGAAGAGTTAACTGCAATAAAAGACTGTACCTCTCAGATGATAAGAAAGCTAAGATAGCATTAAATCGCTGCCTTGGAATGATAGAGCCCCAGCTGAATGCAGATCTAATGTCCCTCCATTGTTTCCCTAATCCAGAAGAACATCTTCTCCCTTCAAGGTCCTTAGCAGACTTCCAGCATTTGTAGCGTGATTTACCTTGAGTGTCTCTGCTCTGTGCCCTTGTATTCTTCATTCCTTAGCAATTTACACTGATACCAATATAGCACATTGCCTGCCGCAACATTCAGAAAGACATGTGAATTGTGTCTCGAAAGCCATAGCTGGAAACTGGGCAGGAGGGACCTGGGATTTGTAGCAGAGGTCTACAGTAATGGAAAGAGAGTAAGCTGCACAGCTTAAACACCACCGCTGGTCTTCTTGCTTTGTTAGGTCTGAAGGAAAGTGACTCTGTAGTTCTGCACCACTGTGACTTGGTGGCATCCTCCAGCTTCATCTCCAATTTCAGCTGGCTTTGGCAGCAGGGCAAGGGACTTGCTTTGACCACTCATACGTTTATGTAACTGTCTGGGTGATGTGAATGGAGATATTATCACTTTGGCTTTGAAGGTACTCTCATCTGCTTCATGTTAGATGATACCCATCAGCACTTCCTTGGCAGCTGGCCAGTGAAAACATTCACGGGAGCTGAGCCCAGCCCCGTGCAGACTCTGCCAGGGGCTGGCTGCAGCAACAGCTAGAACTTCTTGGGAAAAATCATCCCTGGCGCCTACAGACCACATCCAATAAAGGCAGTGTTGGGCCCTCGCCCTACAACATACTACATCTGTATCTGGCCAGATGGGTCAGAGCATGGATCAGTCCTTCCAGCACAAATGCAGCCATCTGAAAACTCTATAAACTGGAAGTGCTGTTTTCTGCTCATCACGTGCTCTGCCCATACCATAAAACAGGGTGCAAGGAAAATTGCAGGTATAGTGGGTGCGATGAGATGCCGCACTAGAAATGTTTTCTTTCAACAGAGACACAGACAGACGTGCAGACTACTAATCTGCTTAGAGTCAGTCTGTGGGAGAAATGAGATGGCTGATGTCAGTAGGTCATATTGCAAAGCTAGGAAGATTTGTAGTGGAAGATGATGCTTAAGATGGAAAAACAATCTTTCATCTAAAGCAGCAAGGCAGGGAGTAGGAACAAGCGGCTGAGGGGAAATGTGAGCTCTGGTCTGTAAATGCAGCTTCACTTTTTTTACGTTTGCAGCTGTCAAAATCTTGGTATGCCCAAGAATCACAGCTTACACATCATGTAGCATGAAGACTCGAGCGGAGAGGAGCTCTGGAAATGGGTCACAGGTTAGAAATGGCAATAAATGCCTAGGGTCCTATAGCTCCATTACAGGATGAGTTGGGCTGGCTCATTCCCACTGTTTTCCTTTCTCTCAAAGCCAGGGACTCCAACTGCCCAGCAGTCCTCACACTAGTACAGCTTTGCCAGTTAGATAATTAGCCTCAGCATGGGAACTGCACATTAACTGCTCGTAAGCCACAGACTGGCCACAACTGAGTTCATGTTCACTGTTCCTCACTGGGAAGGCTGAACACAGCCAAAACTGAACTGGAGTTGTTTCCTGCAAATTTCACCCAGTCCTGTAAAAAACAACCCTACGACTCATCTAGGGGGAAAAAAAGTGCAAAGATTCATCTTGTCTGCCTGATACCTCACATGCCGGGTCCCAGAGGGGACATATGATCACCTCTGAATAGGCTGTAAAGTGTAGGGCACACCCATGGTTTTTCCATGAAAGCTGTAGACTCTTTGCCCTTAAAGCAGCTCTACATGATCCTCAGCAAGCCAGAAGCTTGCACGGTTTGCAAGGCCACTCACTTGGGCGCAGAGGAACGGACATACTAAGTGGGAGGCAGTAAGCATCCGAAGTGGAGCAAACGTGCCTTGCACAAAAGCATTTTTAGTTTATGGACACGTGACTGCGTGGCCGCGGGACAAACTATGGGTAAAATACACCATAGAACATCCCTGCTTGGCGGTGGCTCCCTGTGTGCAGTCTCCCACCCTGCCAGCTGTGTGAGGGAAGCCGAGGCCACACAAACACGCACACGCTCCCAGAGGAATCACAGGGTTATCACGCGCACGGACCAGCACTGTGCCATAGTTACATGCTGCGTATTTGCACCTGGCACACTCTAGGGTGATTACTTTATCCTAAGTCACCATGTGGAGCCTGAGGTATGTAAGGCTTGCGAAGCCACACTATAGATCACTGTGCAAATTTTTCTCTATGAATATGTCACTCTCCGATGCCTGTATAAATCAGGAATAACTTTGCTGAAGTGAATTCAGTTTTTCTGCAGACCTTTGCACACCATAGCTGCTGGCCGGAATATATGGCAGTAATCAGTAAAAACATTTATCAGCATGCTAGGTAAAGCTTTGCTTTAGATCCGTAATGTAGGACATTGCATGTAGAGAGAATCTAACTGGTATTTTAAGTGCAGATTTTTTGTTACCTGACTTCTTTGTTGCTTGGCTTCATGGATCAGAGCCAGCAATATTTTGGCTGTTGTCAGAACCTCATCACAGTTGAGTAGCTGTGACTCATAACAGTCCCAGTCCAAGTGATTAATGTTACTATTTAAAAAGCACTTAAGCAAGGTAGTAGTGACAGAATGTGTAACTTGAAGGTACTCCTTTAGCTCACGCCCTTGCAGACAAGCTCTAGCCTACAGAATTTTAGGGGCTTTTTTTAGCTACTTAAGAATCAATACTCTGTATTCAAATTATGATTCGTTCAGTCTGTACAGACCTAAGCATTAGGCCAAACATGTATACACATGCGAAAAATAAAGGGGTGGTCTCTGCCCTAAGACCAGTAATCTTCCTACTACAAGCATTATAGCTTGCTTACAGCAAGCGGGGTGTGCATTTTAGTAATGGCCAATTCTTCTTCAATAAAAGGAAGCCTGGAGACTTTTCTACATGACAAAGCATTTGGCAACAATGTTGTTTTGAAGCATTTCCTCCTCTGGTCACTTATTTCTCCTCCTGTCAGCTCTTTCAGTTGCACTAACACGTCTTTTGTGGGGCTGCCCTATGAACCAGATCAGGAAACTGATCCAGGTTAAAAATTAGCCAGCACAGAGAAAAAAAAAAATGGCACAGCAAGGAACTGGCACAACTGCAAAAGCAGAGTGTGGTGGCACAGGGATGGAACGAGCACACAGTGGTATGGGAAGGAAGGACGAATGCCTGAAATCCTCATTATCACTGAATGCTTGGGGGTCGTGGGAACGATGGGGTCAGTGTCTCAATTAAGTTTTGCCTTTATGAACTAAGCGTAGTTTCGTCAACCAGAGACATGAAAGAAACAATCTCTGGTTCACAAATCTATGACAGCAGAAACCTATGCTAAGGTGTAAATAAACACAGCATATGGCAACAGCCTAGAAAAGAGCCTGTTGCCTCCCCCAGCTGTAAACTCATCATTTACTAGAAACAGCTGTTATAAAGACCATGGTGCAGCTATGTGAAGTAATTTTTTGAGGGATGTGCTGAGGAAGGCTAAGGAAAGTCAATTCCCTAAGTAGAGGAGGCACAAGTGGTCCTAGAAAAGGAATAGTTTTGCAAAATCTGACATGGAGTTTGTGTATAAAACAGAGAGGGAACTGTGATTCTGCTAGAGGAGAAATCATAGTGTTGAGAGGAGAGGGTCTAGCAGTTAGTGGCAGTTTTAGAAGAAAGTCTTCTGCTGGGTGTACAGGCCTCTGGGTTTTGTGGTATTGTTGATCGGTCTTCGAAGGCCTGAGAGGTCTGTTGGAGATATATGGGGACAGAAGGAGTTACAGTAATGAAACAACTATAGTAGCTGGTCACCTGCTAACATAGCCTTCTGTGAAGATGCAATTTATGTATTTTGTTTGGAGGGGGAAAGATGGCTTTCTAATGTTGGTAGCTATGTGGCTTTGACTGGATAACTAAGTGCATAGTTTTATTGTCCTGTTTGGACATGCCCTAATGTGAAAGGTGTATATATAAATTGTTTTCAAACAACTATATGTATTCTAACAGTAAACAGTCTTAGTCTATATTAAAGAAAAATCCTTTGTGCTTCCTACTTTGCTTGAGTAAGCACTTGGTAAGAGCAGAGCAAGCCTGAGACTCTAGAAGTCTAATCATGAAATAAAAGCTTAATGTGTAGCAAGCTTCTCTGAAGGCCTTGTGTGCTCTAGCACTTCAAGCTGAGAATATGCTGAAACATTGTCTGCCCTCTGAAAGGTCACTAGAGACAAACCACATCATTGCTCTAGGATGACAAGGTTTGGTTCTCTGTGGGCTGTGAGGAGGGCAGTTGAATTGTGCGTATGTTAGACCCTTAAAACTGGTGTTAGTGTGCTTTGGTAAAGCATATTGCTGTGCTTCAAATTCTAGATGTGAGAGTAAATCCACCTAGGAAAACAGAGATGCCTTGGAATAAGGGTGATGGGAGCTATTTCATTCCATTTCTGCCTTCCTTAAAAATTTGGGGGGGGGGGAATCTAGTGCTGAAGGCAAGAGGGATAAGTTTACTGGCTTTTGTTTCCAGCTACTATATCATGGTGAGCAGGCTGTTAGAAGGAAAATGTCACTTTATATATATATTTTTTTTTTAATAACTTTTAATTAAAGAATGTTTATACAATACCTGAACACTGTCTGAAACTAATATCACATAAGCTCCATTATGTGTCAGCATGTCTTCTGACTCTTCAGGGCTGGCTGCATCCAGAAAAGCTTCAGTGTGATGTGTCTGTTGTTAACTTGTGCGTGTCCGCAAAGTTTTGGATTGTGGCTTGGGCCACTTACTGGTTTTCTGAGCTCTGTAGGGACACTTAAAAAACCAAACATTTTCTCAAATTTTATTTAAGGTTATATTCTCTCTTTGGTACAGTGAGTGGAAGCAGCAAGAGCAAGTTAAACATAGAGGTGAACATAAGCTCTAAACTCACAATGTGTGAGCGTAACTTCAAGCAGCTTTTTCCCCTGTTAACATTTTCTAGACTGACCTGGTTCTGTGTATGCTCCTGTTTTATCCTTTTAACACATGCTGTTGCAACTTGAAGTTAAACGTGTATCTCCTCATTCTTCTGGAAAACTGTCATTTCAGAGATTAGGGCAGAAAGTTTACTTCCTTGAGTAATAATAATACTATGTCACCAAAGCCTTCTGAAAAGTGTTCAATGGCTTAGCTTGTTTTTAAGGAAAAAGTGTAATATACTGGCTGAATATTGCCTGTTGTCTTCATGCCCACAGTGGGAGACTTTGCCAGCACAACTACAATAGCGTATTGGTAATGTGGACAAGATTTATGATGACAAATCTGGAAGGCATGCTGACGGTAAGCCTCATTCTGTTACCTATGTTAAGGTTTGCACTCTGTAATATAGTTAAGACCAATTTTTGTTTTCCTTGCTTAGTTGCCCTCCGGGGGGGGAGGGGAACCACTCGACATTGATCACACTTAACAAGCTTTTCTGTTGTTTCAAGAACTAAGAAGTTATAAACCACTGTGTCAGCAACACCTCATCCTAGGTACTCTATGCTTTGCTGCATGATCAGAAATGTTTTCAAAGAAAAAGGAGGGCACGCTGGTACTGATCGGGTACTGATTTCTCCAGGTGCAGGAGATCAGGCATACTCATGGTCTGCTTTTGGGAGACAGAAGGGTAGTTTCAGGTTATTATTTTTACCGTTTTCAGATGACCCAAAAAAACTCCATTTAAAAAAACCCACAAACAAATAAAAACTGAAGATCACAACTTAAATTTAATGTGTTTTGACTTAGCATCAAGATTTTGTGGTTCTTATTTTCAGCTGAATTGCTAGCTGGTGGCTTTCAGTGGCAATCACAGGTACTTAGCACCTTTGAGTTTTTAGATTCAAGTGTGTCCCATCCCTCCCCCCCATTAGCAAATACTTACACATCAGTTATCCCCTTGGAGAATATCTTCTTGAAAGATATGCTGTGAAGAACAACGCATTACTACTTGCCAAGAACTTTAGAATGGAAGTGCAACCAACCCGAAAACCATACTGAAGAAAATATATTCCCTGCACCCCCGCTTCCTACTCACGAGTTCAAAAATCTCTCCTCTAAAAGACGTAGTTCTCTGATGGACCACAAAGGAGATGAACTAAAAACATCTCCACATCCTAGACCCTTTATATTAACTTACCAAGCTACTGTTGCAGTAGTAAGTCACTTGCTCTGCTGAGGAGAAGCAAGGGATGCTTCTGGTGCTAACAGGACAGAATCATCCAGGGCACTCGATGTAGACTGCGTGCCTCTGAGTGCAAAGTGTTGACTGTAAAAGACGGTTGGTTTGTCTTTGTCTCAAACATTTGGTAGAAAAATAAAGATGATCGTGCCTAGGATTGAGTGGGAACATTTTTATTTTATTTCCTCCTCTAGCACACCAAGGATAAGCTTTCGATCTTGTGCACAAATGTGCTTTTCGCTACACTATCCCATCTTTGGCAGGATTTTTGCAGTGAAGGAGAAAGTTTGCCCAAATGTCATCGTCTTTGCTCTGCGTGTAATGTCCATCATCACTGTGGAGTTCAAGTCTAGACAGTACAATGGCTAAAATAGAAGTGTCCAGCCAACAGTAAAGCTGACATTATTGCTAAACCTGGTGAAGTCACCCTGAGTTGTCAGTGGTAGAAACCTTAGGGAGAAAGAAGACAGACAGGATAACACACAAACTTAATATAATTCATGCCTGACTGGCAAACAAAAGAGAACGCTGGCAGATAAATACAGTTAACTATAAAAGTAATGCTGTTATGTAGCTTATGCCTGCTGATGCTCTCCAGATTATCAGTGTTGCTAATGCGCTACACTTAAACATGTATGTTATTCCAGTCTAACAAAATGCTAAATGAAGTAGAATCCCCCAACATCGATACAGCAGGCAGCTGTGATGCTGAGGAAAAACAAGGTGAACAGCCTTCAGCAAGCGGCTAACTCGCTTGCTCTCCCCAAGCAGCAGCTGAATTGCCATGAATTAGATGGACCATTAGTCTGACTCAATGGGGCATTTCTCATGAGGGCTTGATTTTGTTCACAGCAATATTCTTTAGAGGCACTCAGGGGGTTTGCAGTGCTGCACCACAACTTGGTATTGGTGCCTGAGAAACTGTGACAGGGCTACGCACACAGGTCTTACCTTCTGGGAAGACAGTCTGCTGAACTACAAAAAGGAGCATGATACCAGACTGAGCCATTACTGCTATCATGCCCATATGTTAAATTTTTTAATTATTCAGTAAGCCACTCTGAAAAACAAGGAGGGGATTCCAGGGAAGGAACTGTAGCTATCCAGTGCCTCGTGTAGAAAAGAGAAAGGGTATGAATGGCAATCTGATTCCTTCCTTGTGGCATGCCAGTCACTTCAGCAGTTTCACTTCACAGTGAAGTACAAACTCTCTGCAAGAGATTACTGCCTTCTTATCAGAGGCATCAGAAGTCAGGTAACACTAGCACCTCAATCAGTCCCCGTAGTTAATTCATCAGACCATGAATTATGGCTTCTGAGGGGGCAGACCCTCTTCAGTCCTGTTGGCTGTGCTACGCAGGTGGAAAACTCCAGCAAAAAGGTGGAGTTTGACAGCTGAGAATGGTAAAACTTTGTAAACTATGCTATTTTTCAGCCAGGGCTCCAGCAGCATACGCAGTGAACAGTGGCTTCATCAGCTGGCCCACTGTAAACCAGTCACGTCCCTATACAAAGTCTGCACTCCAGAAGGAAAGGAGGTGTTTACTACAGTAGAAATGAAGGGTTTAGAGGAACGGGATGGGAAGGTCTCCTGTACCCACTAACAAACCCCCTCCCATCAAAAGATACCAGACAGGCGTTCCCTTGTTGCTTGGACTTCTTAATAGGTGGGACTTCAGGCTGAAGGTAACATAACAAATGTAGTCTGTAGCACAGTATCGCAGTATTGGTTGAAGAGGTGTAGCCTGCTATGCCTTGTGTATGCGGTCAGAATTCAGTGTTATTTTTCACTTATGCTTGGGTGGGACTTACACAGGTGACTTACTGGTGAGCAAAGGTGGCAGTGGTGAAGTTAACTTTGATGGAACAGTACTTGTGGTTGAGAAGACTTTCCGGTATTGTGTGCATCTCGCAGGTTGCCGTAGAGAAAGGGGATAAAGAATGGAAGAGAAGGCAATAAAGAGGGGAAAATGGAAGTTAAGCCAGCTGGCAGGGCTCTGACAACTCCTTGCACAGCTGGGAGATCCTATTGCCACCGATTCTGTGAAGAACTGCTAAAAGCAGCAATTCTGCAAATCGGTGAGGGCCCATGGGCCATAGCGAGTCCCTGATGGAGGGTATCAGTAATTTCTTAGATTTTGCCGCCTCCCTCTTCCTGTGCAGCTCTGGGCTGTTACCAGCCTAGGTGGTGGCACAGAGCCCAGATGCACGCTGGGGCCTGTGGCCTACAGGGGTGGCCCCTCGGCCCACGGTGCCTTTGTTTAACCACCTGTGAGGGAAGGCACCAGCACTCGCCGGGCCAGGCAGGGCTTAAGACCCCCTTCTTGTGGGCCAGGAAGAGTAATTTCTGCCTTGAAGTAAGCTGCCGTGGGTGCGGTTTTCGATTGCCAAGGAGCAAGCAGCTCCCACGGACAGAGCCGAGGCGAGGTAACGTCTCCCCGCTCCGGCGCCGGCCGCAGCCGGCAGCGCGGGCCGGCTCGGTCCCAGCCGTCTCCCCCGCGGGAGCCCGCGTTCTGCCCTCGCCCGGCCGCCGGGGCCCTGTGCCGCCAAGGCCCGGGGACTGCCCGGCGGCGGCGGGCCGAGGCGGCCCTCAGCGGCACCGCCTTGCCGCGGCCCGCCTCGCGGGCGCCGTGACGTCACGCGCGGAGAGGGGCGGGGCTCCGGCGCCGCCGGCCGAGGGTACGCAGGGACTTCCGCCTCGGTAGGCCTAGCTGCGCGGGAGCCAGGTGCGCGACCTTGCGCAGCTACTTCCGCCTCAGTAGGTGTCATGGCGGCGGGGCGGGCGCCTCACGTGACGGCGCCCGGCCCGGCGCGGTCTCGCGCGCAGCTCTCGCGGTGCCTCGCCGCCCCCCCCGCCCGCGTCCCCCTCTCGCCCTGGCCGCTCGCGCAGCTGCTCGGCTCTCGCTATATAAAGGGGCGAAGCGGGCAGAGCGGGCGGCTGGCGGCGGCGGCTGCAGCCCCAGGGCCGGCGAACGAGGCCGGGCCAGGCCGCGGGGCTGCCCGTGAGCCGGGGCGGGACGCGCGGGCTCTGGGGGGACGCAGCCGGGCAGGTTTATTGTTTTAGGGGCGACTCCCCCCCCGCGGTTGGGGGCGTCCCGGGGGGCTCGGGACATGGCGAGCTCGACTAACACAAACCCCGTGGTAAGGACCGGGTCGGGGGGCGAGGGGGGCCCCGGGGGCAGCGCGGGCGGAGGGGGCCGGCGGGGCCCGCCGCCCCCTCCCCCGCACTCCCTTCCCTCCCGCCGCCCGCCTCGGGCGGTCCCGGCCCCCTCTCCCCGGCCCCCGGCGGGAAGGGGCGGCGGGGGGCGCGGGGCAGCCTCACCCCCGCGGCGGGGAGCCAACTTGTGGCGCCCGGCGCCGGCCGCCTCGGCGGCGGGGAGAGAGCGGAGCCGGAGACGGCGGGAGCGGGGCGGCGGGAGCGGGGGCGCGGGGCGGCGGCCCGGGGGCGGCCCGGCGGGCGGCGGAGCCCCGCGGGGGAGGCCGGGGCCGCGCCGCCGCCCGCGGGCTGGGGGTCCGGCGGGGCGGGGAGGGCTGGCGGGCGGGGGGCGCCGCCGCCGCCGGAGGGAGCCGCCTGGGGAAGGGGCGAGAGCCGGAGCGAGCGGCGGGGGAAGCGCGGGCGCTGCCGCCTGCCCCGCCGCCGTCCCGGGGCGAGGGGAAGCGGCACCCGAGCCAGGTTTCGGTTTTGTGGTGTCGGTGGCGGCGAAGCTCGCCCGGGCTCCGCTGGAGCCATTTTATGTTGCTTTGTAAGAAGGAGACGATGGTTGAAAAGCATTTATCCCAGCCCGGCCGGATCGGCTAAGCCGGGCGAAAGCCCTCAACTTCTCTCCGGCGAGCGAGGCAGTATTTATTTTAAAAAGAGAGAAAAAACCAAACCTCTCCCCCCCCCCCCCCCCCCCCCCCGTTCCCTTCTCGTGCTTTCTGCACCTTGGCGGGTGGCTCGCTGCTGCACTTGTGCTCACGGAGGTTTGCAACAAGCAGTCACACAAACCTGCGCAGCCACCGAGCCCCCCCGGCCGCCGCTCTCCTCTCCGCTCCTCTCCCCCTTGCGCGCCCCGCGGCCGCGACCCCCGCCCCGAAGCGCTGGAGGAGACAAACCCGGCGTCCCGGCGGCGGGCTCGGCCCCCTTGTTTGTGGCTCTCAGATCCATCATGGCTTCCCCCTGCCTTTCTGCCTCCCTGCTCCTTGTGTTCCTCCTCCCTGTGGCTGCCCTGTTTATATAGAGCTATTGCCGCTCTCTAATATAGACTCTGCTAGGATGGGAAGGTGCTTTCCAGCCCCACGTCACCGCCTCTCCATTTAAACACCACATCAGCCTTTAAATAGGGAGCGAGCCGCGGAGCGCGGGCTGGGAGGTGCATGCGGCCGCGGCGGAGGCTGGCAGACGGGCGGCTTGTCCCTCGGATCGCGACCGGGCTTTCGCCGGGTTTCCCTTCCCTCCGCGCCGCCCGTCCCCGTCGCCGCCGGCCTGCGAAGCGGCGGTGCTTTCTGCCGGCTCCGGCGGGGGCGGGGGGTGTCTCCCAGCTGGTGTAAATGGACTTTCCCTTGCTTTTACGCATTGCACAAAGACAGTTTTCATCCTCTCCTGCATTTGAAACTGTTTACCTTTTTCTTCCTTTTTTCTTTTGTTTTGGTTGGTGGTTTTTTGGGGTTTTTTTTTGTCCCTAGCATACAGTGAGCGCGTGTTCCTGTGCTCCCATAAGCTCTTCGAAGTAGTTTTTCGGCTGGCTGGGGAAAGTAGGGTTTAAATGGTTCTTACCCAGTACATCAAGGAGAGATGTGGTACTTATTTTATGGCGCTTTGCCAAGGTCTAACTACAGCTGTTGCCCTAGAAGTAATGCTAATACTAAAGTTTTGTCTATGGGTCCTGGACCGCAGATACTAAATGATTTCGGTGTGTTTCTGGTGACTAAAGTGTACAAATATTTTATTATAGTCCAGGCAGAGCAAAGGTTTTAGAATTTTCATCAATATTTGGCTTAATTACAATATTTGGTATACTGCAAAACAGTATACAAAAGAAAAACGCAAAGCATCCTAGTTTTCCTTCCCAAATCTGAAATTTTACAGACCTGCCTGTGAGTTAGGGTCACGCAATTGCAAAGTAGCATTGTTACTTTGATATTTTGTCAGGTTTTGTATTAGAAAATTTTAGGAAAGTAGTCAGCCATTACATGCAGGGCAGTTACTCAGTAGGATGTGTATCGAATATGTGTGATCTGAATCTGGTAGTTGTCCTTCTGTTTATAAACTTCTGGCTTTATTTTTTGATTGCAAGAAAAGGATTTATTTCTGTATAGTAAATTAGAGGTTTTGCTTCTCTTTTTCGACCAAGTTATTACTGAATAGCAAAATAGATATATATTGAATAATCTCCAGAGTACTTGTAAATATCTTTGACTCAACAATTTACTAAGACTTGCTTTCTCTCGGCTGTATTTCTGTATTGGCATAACTTCTGTAAAGTTCTCTTTAAAGGTGTCTGTGTTTGAACATTGTGTTCGGAATAGCAAAAGCCAAGCTTAAAATGAGCCTGCTTCAAATAGGCTTTATGGCTAATTTTATGCTAATAATATTAATATAATAACAAGCATATTATTAGCATGATTTAGGCTAATTTTCAGTTAAGTAGTAAAACCTTGCAGTAGTGCATGGTCAACTTTGTCAAATTCAGGTCTCGTTCAATAGCAAGGATCGCGATGCTTACCCTAGGGTTACCAAAGATGAATAGGAACATTTTGAAATACTGCAACCAGGTAGTAACTTTAGGAAGCTAGACTTTGAGCCTAATGTGTCAATAGTATCACGTCAGCAT
The DNA here is from genome assembly GCF_965638725.1 of Aptenodytes patagonicus. Taxonomy (NCBI): domain Eukaryota; kingdom Metazoa; phylum Chordata; class Aves; order Sphenisciformes; family Spheniscidae; genus Aptenodytes; species Aptenodytes patagonicus. The sequence continues at coordinate 49,920,097 of NC_134955.1, read as the reverse complement.
TCGATCAAATCTGAATAGCTAGAAATCTGTTCTTCCTAATAAAGGACAAATGTAAGACGTTGACAGTTATATGCAGTATAAGATTTTGTAGGTGACAAAGGTAATTTGTTTGTAAAAGTCCATGACAACATAAAAAAAGCTCAAACTTTACTGCTTACGACGTAGATTATGTGTGTTACTTCTTTTTACGCACATCTTTGATGTAATTGTGACTAAAACTAGTTACCTTTACAGTGTGCTCTTCTAGCTGTCATATAGCTGGCTTCCAGCTGTAACTGCACAGACAGCAGAAAGATTAGTGACATTTCAGGGATAACTGCAGAAGCAACCAGGAACAAACTGCTGTCAAATGCACAAAGCATGCTGTGGTATATCTCTCCATAATGTGTTGGTTATTGGAAACCCAAACTGCTGAAATCCCAAGTGTTGTGATAATAATTAGAGAGATGCAATTTTTGTAGCCTTGAAACTGAAGGAATGTAGGAAGTATAAGCCCCCAAAGGCATGTGGCATTTCTTAAAATAGCTTGCCGGTTGCTCCTCAGATTTGGAGTGTGTGTACGTGTGTAGCAGTCTCACCATACTTGGAGTTTTCTTTACAAGATGCACAGAGAAAGTGAAATATAATCGCTTCCTTATGTTCCCAGAGGGGGAAGTACTAGATTTCAAATCTTTTCTATGTGTTTGTGGTTGTATCTAATAAATCAGGAATTTTAATTGTTGTCTTTAATCTATGGTAAGTGTTTGGAATAGTGTTTATTGAAGAGTGATTTGAGTATTTTGCTCTTTAAAGAGCTTGAAGTTTACAGCAATGTACTTTTTATGAGGGAGGCACTTTAATATAAACCAGATGAAAGCATGATTATTTTAATAGCAAACTTTAAAGTTTCCATTATGTTCTCATTGCTTTCTCTGACTGAATGCAGAAATGATTGGAAGGCTTAACTCACCTGCTATCCCATCTTTAGACCTGTTCAGTAATTGTATTTCCATGTTTATTTTTTGAGTAAGCAGTGTATGAAAATAATTTTGTCATTCAACTCCAGAGTCTTAGGTGGTTTGTATAAACAGCTTGAACATCATATAAATAATGCTTAAAGCCGACACTTAGTGTATATCTAAAACAATACAGTGTGCTTCCTTTTAAAGACCAGGGCTTAAGGCTGTTTTGTAATTTTACTGGATTTGCCTCTGTTGAGGTAGGAAAAGAGCGTTCTGTGATATTCTTCAAAATTCCACTATGGATGGCTTTTGAAGGCATTGCTGCTCCCTCTGTGGAAGGCGTTGCATCTGCCTGGGCTGGGTGTTCAGTAGGAGTGTACACGAGAGAATGTTTTCAACCAGACAGGATTTTTCTGAGTATTATGTAAACATGTATAGGTAAAATCAGACAGACACAGTTTCATTATAAGCGTGCAGATACTTTCTTCTCTGTTCCCTTCCTTCTAATCATACAGCCATGAGTGTATTGTGATACTGCGTGATTAGAACAGCGTCCAAAAATTCTGACCCATCTTTAGATTCAGTGCACTGTGTGGCTCATGCAGAAAGATGCATACACGTGCAAACTGCCTGTGGGTTCGTTAACCTGCATTGCGCCAGGCTCACTGCACCCCTGTGGTGCTGTTGTCTTTTGGGGGGCTTAGCTGCTTGCTTGGGCTGTTGGAAGTTGTGCAGAAGGACACTGTGTCAATGGCGGAGTGAACGTCTATGCTCTTAACCTGCCTTTCTGCTCTCTTGCTAAACTGATGCTGGACACTAGAAACCAGTATCCTGCTCTTTGGATTTTTTTTTTTTTTTGCCTTACTACACAGGGAAAAAAGGAAACATTCCCAAGCAGACTGTTGGGCTGTAGGGTCAGTTTTTTTGTATCTGAATGCTGATATTTTTTCCTAGGGCTTTGTAGACTGAGGAGGCTTTGTGAATAAACCTTACAAAAATGCCTGGAGATAGGAGGAGGTAACTGCTGGTGGAAATTATTAGGGCCTATTTGTGTAAAATCTGTTTTATTAGAAAAGTGGACCTAATATATGATCTAAGGAGAGGAGGATTTAAGGAGAAAATGCAGTCTCCATCCTGCAGGAATTTTGATTGTAATTTCAGACATACGGGTGGTTCTCTTGACTTAAGTAAAGTAACTCACATGCCTGAGGTTAAGCATGTTTATTTGCAGAATGTGGTTTTGGCATTAAGAAACAGATGCTTTTAATACAGTAAGGAACAATATATGGAATAGGTTAAGTAGCATTTCTGTGCTAGTTGAATTGTATAAGCTTTATGCAATTTGTTTAATTATAGAAATAATAGGACTTAATGTTATTAAGTAGAATGTCTTTTTGCATCTGCTATGAATTAAATCTAAGTGGAAAAATAATCCTGTTAATGATGCTTGGTATTTCTAAGTTACTACGCAGATTTAAAGTACTAGCACTCAAGAGTAGTCTGGCTTTGAAAGTCTGTTTCAAATGTCTCTATAAGCACAATTAATGCTGTACTTGAAGCCTGGATACATGAGCATGCAGTATTGTTTTGAAAGAAAAAAATCTGCAAGTAGTCTGGTATGTCTTGTTTCTTTTGGAGAAGTTAAGTTTTGGACATAGGTGCTGTAAATGTAGTTTCCAAGGACGACAAACTTACCCTGTTACTTGAAGCCAGAATTTTTTTTGGAGAGACAAGTAACAAAAGGATGAATTCTAACATTTCAGCTACTTGATTTGCAGCAGCATCTTTTAAAGCTGAAAAGTAGCAAACTGATGAAATGTAAAATGAAGAAAAAAATAGGGTGCTGACAGCATGCCATTTGCCAAAATATTGACATGTACTCAATAACAGTGATATGTTGTGTTTTGTTGGGGGTTTTTTGCTTTTCTCCCCCTCCCCCCTTGTTTTTTCTTTTGTTTGTTGTTGTTTGGTTGGGGTTTTTTATAAGAAAAATCACTTGAGTATGCCCCAATGTGGAGTGTGATTTAAACACTAAGGACATAATTCACTAAGACTGCTTAGTTCTTAGTTCCAGGCTTCCAAATAGGTTCTTTTCTGCCCTTGTAATATTCATGCATTTCCTTAAGGTTTTTGGTTTTGTGGTTTGTTTTTTTTAAACATTTAAGAGCAAAGATATTCAACTTCTTTTTGTGCTTATTGGCCACTCGGCTTTTTCCTGTACTAGTAAATCATGTGCTGCTATTCCCCCTCCACTATTCCATAACATAGGCATAACAATTCTGTAACGTGTGCAACATAATCTTTAGCATATCTGTAACAAATTCAACACTTCTGGGATGCATTAAGCAACTGCGTATGCATAAAATAAATGTTTCAAGTGCATGCAGTAAATTTGTGTAGTTCCAGCATTGCTGGACTAACTGCATGTGCTTGGTGCAGGTTTTCTGCGTGTGTATTGGAGGCACAGCCATTGTGGGGTGCCAAACCCACTGCACAGGTACAAAATGATTGTTTTGCATATATACAACATATCTGATGTGTGTGGCATCATTTGGGACTTACTGCTTAAGGAAGTTACGGAACGGGGTAGAGGAAGATGTCAACTTACAGAAAGTTGTAGCTACTTTCAGATAGGTTTAAAAATGCTCTACCCCCAACCCAAGGAACAGCCTTGGTCAGTGAAGTATATACGGTTCACAGGCTGCAGATTGATCAACCCTAATTTAGAGCTCATAGTGCTACCTTGCAGTTAGATAGCACAGATATTTAAACCCAACAAAAATACTGTTGGGGTTCACATGTATGTAGAGAGGTCCAAGCTGTACTGTTTAAAAGGTATAGCACGTGCATAGTACAATTATCCTATGGTCCTATGAATTAAATTTTGTGCTTTAATTGATGAGGTTAAGTATTTATATTCTCTTTTTAAAACTGTACCTGCATTTTAAAACTCACCTCTGGAGGCCATCTTGCAACCCCCCTGCACAAGCAGGGCCACCTAAAGCCGGTTGCCCAGGACCACGTCCAGATGGCTTTTGAGTATCTCTAGGGATGGAGACTCCACAACTTCTTTTGGCAACCTAAAGTGAATTGATAAATCACTTTATCGTTGACAGTTTAGGCATGAAATCAGCGTAATAGAATAATAATGTATCTGTAGTATTTCCCCCTGAAAAATTTCTAATGTAAAAACATAAGTACTGATTGAAAACAGAAGTCTGTCTAGCCTAATATCCTGTCTTCAATAGTTTCTGTAAACAGATGTGTAAGGAAGAACAGGACATTCACATGAATGCTTCCAGTTTTCTGAGCCTTTGGTGTTTTTCAGCTTGAGATCATTCTGAGCCATGTTTGGTTCCTGTTGAACTAGCAAGTGCTAACAAGTTTTTCCTCTGTATTTATCTAATATCCTTTTGAACTTTTAATGTTCTTTGACATGAATATTTTGCACACATGCAAATATCTTTGCATATTCAGTACATTGGCAAGCAGGAAACATTTACTGAATGGAAAACAATCTCCTTTTCTCTGTTTTGAATTACACTCCTCTTAGCTTGAAAACTCTTGTGCCATAGTTATGTCACAAAAGAGAGCAAACAATCCCTTCCCTTTTCACCTCATTTGAGCTGTTCTGCTGATTTATACCTCCTTGCATATTTTAGTCACTCAGAAACATGCAGTGTATTCTGTAATGCAATTTTCAGAGGTTTTTTGTGGGGGGGAATCTTATTTTAATGTTAAAGTGATAAATTTATTTCAAAACAATGCTGACTAGTTACTTTTTTTTTCTAAAGCCTAAATTGTACAGGTCTGTAATTGAAGATGTCATCAATGATGTCAGAGAAGTTTTTCTGGATGAAGGAGTGGATGAACAAGTTCTTATGGAACTCAAAACAGTAAGTTGCAACTTACAAGTGTTTTTTTTTTTAATAGACCAATACAGCAGTTGGTTTTCGGATCTGCTTGCTGTTGTACACAGTAAAACCACTAATTTTTAGTTAGCTAAGCATTGTATTAATCTGCGTATCGGTAGCCCCATATCATTTGAGTTACACTGCTGTATAGAGAGATCTGCTCACCTTGTTTACTTCCCCAATCTGGCATGTCAAAATTGACATAAACTAACGGCAGGCATCTGAATTCACAGTGTTATTTCAGTCCCCGAAATGTTGTATCCTTAAAGAAAGGGGAGAATATTTTTTTTTTGAGGCAGACAATTCTTAAGGTTTCTCTGCAGGAAAAATAAAATGCCTGCTCTGCTTGATGTTTTTGTCTTTCTGAAGAAGAGGAGTTGCATTGTCGGATGCATTGTCAGATATTTGCACATATGGTTTGTGGTTTGCACAAGTATTGTTTTTGGGGGGTGGTACGTAATAAATTGCACTGTGTGCATCACACTTTTCTGAAGCTCTCAATCAGAACTGTTTTACATACAGTGGGTTTGAACTGTTACCAAGGGTCCAAAAGAAAGGCAGGATGTTGACCTGAGCTCTAATGGGTCTCCTATGGCTTTCTTCAGATTCTTCCTGAGTAAAAGAAGCCCTTCAAAAGGGAAAAGGCAGGGGGAAAAAAAAAATGGAAGAAATAAAGTAAAAGGAAACTGGGAAAGTAGGTGCCTGCTTATCTCAGCTGTTGAATAAGGACTTCTTCAGAAAGCCAGACGGCCCGCACTCTCAGTATTTTTGAAGTATCAAAAAAAGGATGGAGTGGGAAAGGAATTTTGAGTTTGGCTAGACAGAAACAGGTGAAGACTTTTTTCCATGAACCCGTGACCTGGCTTGGTGGAAACGGAGTGAGTGCTATAAGAAAAGCACCTTGGTGTTTGTGTCACAGATGTGTTCTGCAAATGATGTCAGAAAAGATTGAATGAGGAAAGAGACAATAAGGAAAACAGAAGTATTGAAGAGGAAGGCTTAGGGAGAGCCCTAAGTAGGATTTGAAATCAGGAGTCCTGGGTGCCTGTAGTCTTTTTGACTCTGATCTATTACGAATACTTGTGTTGCTGTCTTTCTGCAAGAGCTGCTTTTTTTGCATCTGTGGCTTTTCTTGGGAGACATGTCAGCTGACATCAAGAACTGAAGGGCTGGAGAAGCTGAATTTGATACTGTGGTATCAACTGTGTAAATGCTTGTACAGAGGCATTATCTTAGGTATACTGGTAGCTTCTGTTGAAGTGTGTTATGAGGCAGTAGTCTTCAAGCAACTTTATTGAGGAGTTCCAAGAAGAAATGGCTTGAGGAAAGCTGTAATAAAGAATTATTTTTGTGATTAAAGAGGTAAGAAAGAAAGAAGGTAGAGAAGTGAAAACTTGAAGGCTAGCTTAAAGTTACCAGTTTATCTCTATTCATGCTTCTGTTAGGGTTGTTACGAATCTTCCACACTTGGAAGAAAGAAAGAATGTTAAAGCTTAATCTTGGACTGACAATTCTTAAGGGATATTTAATTCCTCTTCTTAAAACATTACCTCTGTGGAGTTCTCTCTTCAGTCTGTATTTGCCTAAAGGCTTTTTGGCTAAGTAGACTGCACAAGATAAACAGTGAAAAAAAAATTTGATTTTGGAGTACTGTCTTTATATTGTTACAAATCCTGTTGAGGAAAAATTGTACACAGAGATTTCTCTTTCCTTTTCCAAACTAGCTGTGGGAGAACAAGCTGATGCAGTCCAAGGCTGTAGATGGCTTCCATTCAGAAGAGCAGCAGCTTTTGTTGCAGGTGCAACAGCAGCAACAGCAGCAGCAGCAACAGCAGCATCATCACCACCACCATCACACACAACCTCAGCCGCAGCAGACTGTGCAGCAGCAGTCTCAGCCACAACAGGTCCTTATTCCAGCGTCTCAGCAAGGTCAGACTTACTCTCTAATCTCTGGCAAAAGACTCTCAGGTTAGACCAACTCCTTAGCATATTCTAAATCCAGGGCAGGATGTTTATATGATGGATAACTTTGTGTCTTTATGTTAAACTTTGTCTCTACTTGCCTCTATTTAATGGGTCAAGAGAGCCGTCTTGGCGAAAAATATCTTGGTATTTGTGTTAGTCATATTCTTCAGAAGATTTTGGAAAAACTGAATTCTTCTCTTGGTCTTCTACTATGTAACTTAAGTTTTCAGAATACATGACTTTCAGATTCTGTCAAAAATCCTTTAGCAGCTCTGTAATTTCAAGCCAATATACATACGCAGTTGGCAATTTAGTCACGAAGTAGTAATGTCATTAGGAGCAAATTAATTTTAAAAATTTGGATGCTAGGATGTGAAAAATACTTGTATAACAGTCTGAGTATATGTAGGAGATGGTTTTTCATGTTAGAACAAGTTTCAAGTGAAAAGCATAATGGCTGAGTGTTTTTGTGGTCTTATTGCACGCTGTGTAGGTGTGGATGTTCAAGGTATATTTTAGCTAGCCATAACAGTATTGTTTCTTATAATTAGTGTCTTGTGTATTCTCCATTAATAATTTAAGGGAAACATTTTCACCAATTTCAATTTCATTTGAAAACTAAGATAAATACTACTGGATTTTACTGCATATATGCTGTGTAAACAAATCTGCCACCTGTGAAATGCTTGAGTTGAGTTTTCAGTGTGCTATTAAAATTGTGGCATAAAATATTTATCTGTGGTAGTCAGTCACAGACTTCAGTCTTTTTATCAGATTTCATGGATCAGAACCTATGTTGTCATAGGCACAGAAGAGAGCTATGAGTTGGTTTCCCCACCCCCACCCTCCAAAAAACCCCCTAAAACCCAACCACCATATATTCAAAACAGAAGAGAACTAGTGTGACAAGAACTTGTTGTTGGGGCTTTTTTTCCTTGGTGTGTTTTTTGGGGGTTTTTTGTTTGTTTTGTTTTTTTCTTCTTATAGTACTTTGTATTTTGGCTGGGTATAAATCAGTTTCAACTGTTGGGATAAAATTCATTTTGAGATTAAGACCCCTAAATACACATGCCTTCAAATGATCCAGGTGTCTCAGCTTAAGTTACAGTCAGCAGAGCCTGGAAAGTCTACTCACCAAGACCTCTAGTGGCCCCTTATGGGAATAGCTGTGACTCCACTGACCAGGTTTCCCTCCACTAATATGGAGGTCCCTGTCCTCCTGTTTGTGTTTTAGGGTAGAATAAGATCCTGCCTACAGTAATACACTTAAAACTGATTTATTGTTGCCCAGTGTTGTGGCTTATGACCAAATGACAGTGTGGAGGCTAAATGAAATTAGGATATCAAAGCACTTTAATCATAGATACGCAGTTTTATGAATTACTTGACTTCCCTGTTCCATGGGGGAGATGATGTAGTAGTTCCTTGCACGACCTGGTGCAGCCCTAGAGAGAGATCAGGACAATCAGCATGGGGATTCCTGCTGTTCTGTGAGTGGTCCTGGCACAGGGTCACGAGATTTCCTTGGGCTCTTTTACCCTCCCTAGGTTCCCTGAAAGTTGGAGAGATGACCTCAGATCTTGGTGCAAGGTTGTGGGGCTTCCCTCCCCAGAATCTTTTCCTGAAACTCTGTTATCCCCAGTATTCTTAAGCGTCCTTGGTTATAGGATTGGATGGAGAATATCTTGTCGATGATTAGTTTGGTCAAAATTGCTCTGTCATTTTCCAATTTACTGTCACTGGTATTAGCACTGGCAACCTGCTTGTTCCATAGACTTGGACACTTTTGCACTTCTAGATGATTAACAGGTTGTTTGCATAGTTTAGCTATCTATTTCCTTTAGCACACCAAAACTGTTTCATTGTTCGGGACACGTGGTTGATCACATTTCATCTGCTTCTGCTACATTAGAAAGATAATGAAAAACATGAGCTTATGCTAACAGCTGTGCTAACTAGACCTAACTCAAGCTAACTGCTGCATCCTGTTAACATACTCTTCATCTTGCAAAAATCCTTGCTTAAGTCTGTTTTAAGAGTTAACCACTGTCAATTGATGTTTTTGGAGAACTCTCATAGTGGACATCAGCAAGTTAATCAACACTTCACCAACACCTTTAATTTCAGAAATGTGTTTTAAGTCTTGCTTTATGTAGGGTCACAATAGGTAACTGAAGCCCTTGAAATAAGATCTGTAAAGCCGAAGTAGCCATATCGCCTCTCAGAGCTGCTGTTGTATATTGTCTTGAGAGTAAAACTCAGTAAGATCAGAGACTGCTCAGTAGCTGTTTTTGTTATGAAGCTCAGCTGATGTTTGGGTGATGTCCTTTCTAAGTTATTCTGGCTTGGGTGTTATTTTGGGCAGACTGCATAGTTTTCATGAAATGCTATTTTTTTTGTTTCTAGCACCTCAGCAGCAGGTTATTGTGCCAGATTCCAAGCTGATACCGCACATGAATGCATCGGGCATGGTAAGAAAAGCAGAAGTTTATACATGCATACACTGTCATTATGTAAGTTGTTTTGATTAAATAGTAAACACAAGTCTGGTATAAGTCATCAGATGCTTAAAAGTAATTTAGGGGACACTGGTAAAGCTGTCTGTCATCTCTCTGAGTTTTGCTGCTGCACTGACAATCTAGGAACAGTAGTCCAGGACTTTAGTTTTGATAACAAATCTAGGACTTACCTTGATCCTCTGCTTTAAATGTGTTTAACTGAAACTGGTTTTTTTAATCGGAAATTGGAGTACTGTTGATATGAATCTGCATGATGATGTGCTTGTTATATACCAACACAACACTATTAACTGATGCAAGCATACTGTATTTGCTAGATGCAGGAAAAAACATTAACTGCTCTGAAACTTAAGCTTATATCAAATGAGAGATTACTTAGCAATTCACACCAGTCTTTTCTGGTCACATTAATTTGATTCACTAATTTTGTAATAGTATATAAAACTGAGTCTGGTCGTTTACCCTTTTCTTGCAGTTTTTATCTCTAGAGGTTAATTTTGGTTATCTTACCTTGCTTTAACGCCCTGGCTTAATTAAAAAAAAAAAAAATTGCTTGCAAAGCGATGAAAACAACAGCTAATACAAGTTAAATATGTGTATTAAGACCAGAATTCATTGCATTCTTACCACTTTTATGGTAAAAGCACATGAAACAGTTTCATGATTGGTCAAAACTGCAGCAGCTTGCTTAGCCTTCACTTCTCCATTACCTGCTGACCTTATTATAGAAAAGAACCTGAACTTCATTAGTCAAACAGTGTGATTTACCCAGAGGCCGAGAGCACATTAACATCTACCTTTTTCTTACATGTTTTACAACCATGTCAATGTGATTTGTAACTTCCCAAGTCCAACAGTTAAACTTTTTTTTGCTATCTCATTCAGTTAGATCTTGATGGGTATTTCAAAAGTGAGTATGCCATGCTTTTAAAACTGCTGCTGTCAAAATGTAGATGAAGTGTGTACTGCAGAAGACTACTGTTCAGCAAATAGTTACATAATTGATTTGGAATTATTGTTTGTGTTCATTAGAAACATTTAAGTTGGTACTAAAGAATGGATCTGACAGACCTTGAATATCTTGGAAGGCAGAGAGTAATGAGAGTTTATTCAACTGCCTTTGTCTGGGATGTGAGGATGCAGACAAGCACTTTTCGGTTTTGCTTGCTGATCTCTAATTTTGGCAGTTGTAACTACTATATTGACCAGCCGATATGGGGAGATCATATTTCTTATAAACATGAAGTATGCACTCTACCCAGTAATAAAGTTTAAATCCTTTCGGTAGCAAAGAGTAATAGGCCATGGTTCCTTTATAGTGGGGAAAGGGAGGCTTTTCCATCGGCAGCTGAAGTTAGACCCTTGAAATGGAGAGGCCCCTGGAGAAGTCCATCTCCCTCTGCGAGTTAAGGACGTAATGCAGATTTTTGTGTTTGGAGCTCCCATAATTGTGTTGGAATTCAGTTTCCTTGTAAGTTCAAATCATTACCCATTGAGAGTCTTTGGCTTTCTCTTCTAACCAGCTGTCTTGAGAGGAAAAAATTAGTCATTCTGTGAACAGTCAGTTCACTGTATGCGTATATTCACTCAGAAGAGCTGTGTTATGTGGGACTTGAAATGCAAATCATTTACAGAATGAAGAAAAGTGCAAACCTGATTAATTCTCCTTGTTCTCACAAGACAGGCGAACATGATTGTTCCTTCAGTACCTTATGTTTCTTCAGATTTGTAGGCCTATATCTTTAGCTGTTTTGAAAAAGTGTTAAGTAAAAGTGCCACATGAGCAATGCAGTGTTGTACTCTAGTAGTAGCTCAGCAGAGAAGGCAGAGGAGAATAAAAATCTGCTGAGCTTGCAGATAAACCAAGAAACCATGTGGAGCTGGGTTAAGGTGTGATGCTTAGTGATTGTTGCTTCAGCCTTCTTCCTATTAAGGAAGAAGGAAAATAATTTTTATATGTAGCATAATGTACAGTTGATTAATGCCGGCATTTCAATAGCTGCAGAAACTTGTTTGCAAACGTTGTGAACAGCAATAAAAAGGTATATATTTTCAGGCAGTATGTTGTGAGATGAAACACTGGCAATAAAACCTGTGGTTAAAAAGCTTTTCTTGTATTTCAGAGTGCTGCAGCCACTGCAGCTACGTTGGCTCTCCCTGCTGGCGTTACTCCTGTTCAGCAGATACTTACAAATTCAGGTAACTGTCTTAATATTGAGATCAAACAAAAACAAATGGTTTTGAGGGTGCTTGGGAAGGAGAAATTCTGTGCTTTACTCCCGGCTATATATTGTTTAAAGGCAGAACCTGGGCATCCACCCTTACAAGGTGTAGTGCAGTCTCTTCACTAGTGGACTCCTGGACTCTCTTGCTCACTGACTTGCTGGTCTTGCGAACCTTATGGTTCTGACCTACAGTGGTGTGGGTTAGATTCTATGCAGGTTTTTCCCCACTTTTAGAGAAGTGCATGAAGCAAGAAGACAGGCTTTGCTGTCCCTCACCTTAGTGTATTTCTGAGCTTTGTGATGCATGATCTGAGCACAGATACTAGACCGGTTATAAAAAAGAGCAGGATCGCTTCATCTGTGACTTCAGATGAGGAATGTCTTAAGGTTTCTCGTACCTGCTAAGCACACACAGTGGAATTTCTAATTTTGCTGGCAATGCTAATTTTATTTTAGATTTACCATTTTTAAATACTGTCATGCTGTACACTTAGAATATAATTAAATGTTACTTTTATGAACAGCATATCTGATGCTTCATGTACTTTTTGTATTATGCTGATTTTATAAGCTTGATTCTAGACCTATTGTGCGTGGAGAGTAAAGGAAGATCTGAGAAAGCTCATTTTCTAGAATCAGTTGCTGCTTTGGCTACAGTAATTCATCTAGTCTGCTCAGAATCACCTGGGACTTAACCTCCTTGCTTTAAACATTTGAATGTTTAATGGATATGTAGTTGGAATAAAATTTAAATGTGTAGCCGTTCCAGAAACTCAAATCTTTCCAATTTTGAAGGAAGCACATCTACATTTGTCATAGTGTAGAATAATCTGCGGCTCACACTTGTTACTTTTGTTATGGTCATAATTTTTTTCTTCAGTTACAAATACTTATAGTATGTTTTCTTAAACAAGGGGCTAGGGTAGTCCCTTCTTTCAGATATACTTAGTTATTTCCGCAAATAGGGCTTTGCATTTTGTTGTGGAGGGAGAACAGGAAATAAAATCAGTCTTTGAGGGAAATGTATGAAGTTCAGGATTATCTAATTTAATTTCTTCTCCTCCTCCATCTTTCTGATTAGAAACGTAAAAAACTAATGTTGGAATATGTCTTAGCTCTTGCTTTTCAGAGTTGGGGCCCCAAAGGTGTGTGAGTCTTAGACGTATTTTGTGAAGGTATAAAATGATAAAGCTATAGGATAATAAAAGAAAATCGAGTACGCGCATTATGGGAATAGAAAGGAGAGGTGGATAATAAGCGTAAGGATAGATTTTTCAAAAAGGCAACTGCACAATAATATTGCAAAGAAAGTTATGCACAGAGGAATTTCTTGTAATGTGGTAATCGGACGGAAAAGAATCTGTGGAAGGGACATCATCTGACAGGACCCTGGAAATACCACAGTGTTAGCAGTGGATAGAATTTTTGTGGTGTGAATACCTGTATTCCTATTTTGGTATATGTTCATTTGTCTTTCTATCTGTAAAATCTATCTTTTGAAACATGAGGTATGTTCATAAGTGGGAGCTAATATTTAAAATACTCTGCTGTGTTAAAGGATTAGACTTTGACTTGCATATGTAAATTTATTTTTGGATTGCATACCTCATGATCATATTTAGATGGTAAACAACTCTATTAGTTCTTTGTTTCTGACACAGCTGCTATAGCATAGTGTCTTTTCACTGGTGAAAGTGAAACATAAATGCTCTTCTTTAATTGTCATTGGTGTTCTTCCAGGAAACAAGCTTCAGATCATTTTAAAGGTGAATTTCTACATTTGATTAATTTGATATTTATTTTATTACAGGCCAGATCCTCCAAGTAGTTAGAACTGCAAATGGAGCTCAGTATATCATTCAGCCACAGCAGCCAGTTGTTCTACAGCAGCAGGTCATACCGCAAATGCAGCCTGGCGGAGTACAAGCACCTGTTATACAGCAGGTAAAAAAAAAAAATTTTGAATAGGTACACTTGAAAGAAAAAACGTTAGTGATTACTAGAGAGGCTTGCATTTTTGTGAGCAAGTTGAAATAGAACACAAAGTCAGAAATGGTATACTAAAAAAAAAAGATATAATTGTGTTAAGTATGTTTTTTAAAAATGAACCATTTTGAAATGTCGTTTTCAATGTCACTTTTATTCTTGCCAAATTCTGACTGGCTGCAGTTTAAAATTTCTTTTGTGCGTCCCCTGATGACAATTATGTTATGTGCATGATCCTAGTCTACATCCTTTTAAAAATGTGTTTATCGGTTAAAATGATTCTGTGTCACATAACATATAGAAGAAAATACTGAAAACAAACACACATACACCCCTTGGTTATTTTAGTAGTGAATACAGTATGTTTTACGAGGATTTTTGTTCAGCTACAAGGTCAACTGTGTGTCCAGACTGCGTAAGCATTGAATTTAGCGGTGTCACAGTTTTGCAGTTTAAACATGAATAGCAATTTGTAGAGAGTTTTAAAGTTAAATGTTTTATAGAGAAGGTTTAAAAATAATCTTTTCTTGAATTTAAACATTCCTCTGCTGTGGTTGGAACTCGGGTGTGGTGGTAGTGCTAGCGTTTTAGAATGGGAAAGTAGGTTTTCTTAGATTTAGCAATGCAAAATACAGAAAATGAACACCGGGTAGTGAAAGAAGGTATGTTATTGAAGATTAAATTATTTAGCTGTTATAGGTGAAATGTTTGTAACTCTTGTTTCTCTAATTAGTGCAAGTCAGATTGATATGCTTTAATTGTTTTCTGTGTGTAAGTGATGTGGTGGTCTGTTATGTTAGCAGCCACAGTACTTGCAATGATATTCCATCAGGTTTTGGCTCCTATCCCTGGAGGGATTTCCCAGCAGACAGGAGTGATTATTCAGCCTCAGCAGATCCTGTTTACAGGAAATAAGACACAAGTCATACCTACAACAGTGGCTGCCCCTACACCAGCTCAAGCACAGATTCCTGCAGCTGGTCAGCAGCAACCACAACAACAACAGGCACAACCACAAGCACCACTTGTTCTCCAAGTTGATGGAGCAGGGGACACATCTTCTGAAGAAGAAGAGGATGAGGAAGAAGACTATGATGATGATGAAGAGGAAGACAAAGAAAAAGATGGGGGTGAAGATGGCCAAGTTGAAGAGGTAAACCACACTATTTCAGAAGACTGGAGCATGCTTGCGTTTCATTTTAATTGTTTTGCAATATTTGAAAGAAAACTGTATGCTTCAAATAATATTATATTCCAACAATTTTGAGAATATAACTTTTATCCTTGTACTTCAAGTTTTTTTATTTCCCATATCGAAGTTGTGGAAACTGTGTGTATTAGTAAAGCACCTTGAAATGCAGCTGGGGAAGGCGGGGGGCACAGCAAAAACTGTTAATTGTTGTGAATGCCCTTTTAAAAACTTCAGCAGTAATATTTCTGATGTTATGGAGAGGTCAGCCATAAAATTATGAAACCTTCATAAGCAAACAGAAATAGTCAGCTCCACTTGGGACTAAGTGCATACAAAAGCAAGGTGTTAAGAAGATTGACAAAAAGGAGAGCAAATACTTAGTTCACTGAGGGGACCAATAGATGTGGTCTGACCTGTATCTCACTGATACTCCGTTGCTTTCTGTTATACTAGAACAAGCCTGAGAACTCAAATTTGATTATAAAGCACCTTCTAGAAACACATCTGACCTTGATTTAATGAAATCGGGAGATAAGAGCAGGAGTGAATATTCTTCGTAACTTGTTGCATTCTTGACAGTATGTGCTTAATTTAGACTTTGATTTTGCTTGATTTTTGGACTTGAGCCAGTGGTTCTTACTAAGTTTTGGTGTGTTGCACCAAAAGCCTTACAAGAATAAGAAAATTAAAAAAAAAAAAAGGGGAGCGGGGGGGAGGGATACTAATAAGCTAAAAGTACTGTTACTTCAGTCTCTGACAGGAAACTTGGTACTCCCTAAATCTATCCCTAAAATGCATTTTGAACTGCCAGATCACTTCCACAGTTCTCTGCAGCCTGTCCAATTATTTTAAGATTCCATTTAAAATGCCAATATGAGGAGCATATGTAGCATTTCACAGTCTGTATCACTCATGCAGTATATGCAGGTAAAAATTCCAATTTTTATCAAGGAATTAAATCAGGTTTTCTATAGTACATCTGCAGTGGTGTCTAACAGTATTTTTCTGTTACAACTTACAGGTTGGGTTCACATCACTTTTCCATTATATTGATCAGCACTGATATCAGTTTGAATGTTTTAATAGTTGCTTTATTAAGTATAGGTCGTCATGCTTAAATATTAAGTGTTCTTTAATAGTGCCTTAATGCTAGCATTCTTGTGGAAATTTTTTTATATGCCAAGACTTTTATTACCAGCATGCCAGAGATCTGTTATTTTTGCTACCTTTGTTCATCAGCAGTTACTTAATGAGCGGACCAGTTCCTTAAAACTTTTGAAGTCACTTAAATATAGCATTACTTCGGAAGGAATTGGGACCTTGAGTACACCTTTTTCTTCTCTCACTAGCATCTCCCCGTTTAGCTTGTATATTTGGGAGTGGGTGGGAAGATGAGGATTATACAGAAGACTTCAGAAAAGTTGTTTTGCGTTCATTAGAGGTTGTTTTAACTTTTGAAATGTTTGTTATTTACATGAGATGAAAAAAAACCCTCAAATTTCTGCTGGAACAGTGTTGGCAGAAAGAGGAAGAAAATAAAGTAATTTTTAAGGGACGTGAAAATACATTCTAGAAGATCTGAAGAAGTTATTTTGTATGTATCTATGCAAGATCATCTTAAAACATCTTTTTTTCCCCTCCTGTAAAAACTTTCTGCATGTGTCGAGGTCTGTTTCTGTTTGTGGTACATCAAACGTGAATAAATCATGGAGTTTCTATTTTTAATGGCACATGGGAATGATGTGACTAACGTCGCCTTTCCACTGCTTAGATGCTTTAGAAAAATAAAAATCTGCATAATGATAATTTTTTTGTGAAGACAAATTGCAAGCACCAGAACATTTACAGTAGAGGGGCAAGAATGGTTGTGGTGACAAAAGGCTGCAGTGCCCGGAATCTGGCCTGGACACTGAAGACTAAAATTGGTAAGGACATCATCTCAGGATGGAGGGCAGGAAGGAAGTGTATGTACATCAGCCCTGTGCTGGAAAGCCTAATAGTCCCCACCTCAAATGCATTTTAGGTCCTGTAGTTCATAGACAAGACTGTAGCCTCATGTGAATAATCAGAGTAACAGCTCTGATCTTACTAAACAGCATAACTTTTTGCATTTGTTTTTTTCAGGAGCCTCTTAACAGTGAAGATGATGTGAGTGATGAGGAAGGACAAGAACTGTTCGATACAGAAAATGTTGTTGTGTGCCAGTACGATAAGGTAATCTCTACAGAACAGAATCCAAGAATTCTACTTTCTCTGTTGTTCTTCCTATCAAGTCATAATTTTTAAGTAGCATCTTTGTTACTGTTAAGTACAGGTAGATCTGTAAAGATTATAATGTGAATGGTAATATAGGAATTAGCTATTGTTTGTTCTTAAAACAGGTTTGTGTGACGTGTTTGTACTAAACTTGGTAATGAGTAAAGCTTAGAAAAATTGGGCTGCGTTTTCTTCATCATGTCTTTTTGTGACCTGTAACAAATGGTCAGTCCTCTGGGCCCAGGAGAAGTGAACTATTGTAAGTATGTACATTTGCTGTGGCCATGAATGGAATAAGTAGTCATTATGATTTAGACTTGCGGAAAACTGTTCCTTGATCGTTAAAAATATCTCTTCTTGATGATAGAATAGTTATCAGAGGGAGAAGGTTCTTTCTGTGCTGTGCATTCTTTACTGAAATGGCAATGTGGAATGCTTTTGCTTATTTTGCTTTAAATTCTGCTGAACTGTCTTGCCTCCTCTATAATCAGTAATTTCTTCTTGCGTATTTGCCCTGGAATATGCAAGGATTCATCCATGTCTGGAATTGTTTTAAATGTATCTAGAGGATATCAGACACCTTTTTACTGAGGTAGTATGCAGAAAAATTATTCAACGTGGATTTTCTTTCTTTTCCTATGCTAGATTAATTGGACTACGATGACTAAGGATCTTTTTTTTTTTAAAGCAGAAAAAAGCTGTAAGCTTGTTGAATAAAAACTTCTACATTGCGAAGAATGGCTTGGTTAGAAAATCATCAGTTATGCCCAGACTATGCTTAGACTTGTCATCAGATTCAACAGCGAATTTACGACAGAGGATAGTGGTATCAGTATCTACATCCCAGCCATCTGTCTCCTCCAGACTGTAATCCAAACCTGTTAGTTTTGAGGCGGTTCATTAGAATAGTGAGGGACCTCAGAATAGCAGTCAGAAAAGCTTGTTGGGAGCTGCTAAAGCTGAGCAACAGGAAGTACTCTGAAATCCTGACCTTAAAAGTTAAGAATGTGAACTCAGTAGGGGAACGATGTGTATTGTTAACCTCTGATGGTTAACGTGCTCTGAAAGGACTTAATCAGTTATCAAACAATCATCGTTCAGTTTGTCTCTAAAATCACAGGATCACACAGGATCAGCTCAGTTGTTCTGAGCAGTTCCCTCTTGCACAGTGTTGTGCATCAGCTGATGGTGGGTGCCTCTGGAACAACGAGACAAGGGCAAACAGGTAGTGATGCTCACGTAGAGCATTTTACCATCCTTCTGTGAACTGTCTCTTGAGGGACAGATAGTGGCTTTGTATCAAATGGCCAGCAGAGGATTTTTTCCTTAATTTGTCAGAAATTAATTTGATTATTTTTTGAATCCTTGTAAACTTTGTCTTATGACAAGAATTTTCATAAATGGTGTGATGTGTGGAGAATTACCTAGTTTTTAACCCATCGGTTTCACATGATACCTCATAGATCTTTACTTAGAAGAGTGTTTCCTCTTTGCTTTCTTGGTGCCTTTTATGGTATTGCAGATCATCATAACCCTCCTCAGTCATCTCTTTGAAATCAGAGCTATACTTTGCTTGGTTGTTATTTGTACAGCTGTCCAAACATTTGATTATTTTTTCATTCTCCAGATCTGTTTTACTCTTCTGTATCTTATTTGATACAGGTAGATAAGGTTGAGGGAGGATCAGAGCTATTCATAACACAGGTGAACCTTCAATTTATTAGGTGGTGTAGCAATGTTCTGCAATAGTTCATGTGTGCTTTTGACCCCACTGAACACAGAGCTGATGATCTTATGGAAAAGTCTTAGGACATTGGGATCTCATTCCTGACTTGTAATTGTCAACTCAAACCCATCATTTTTCTATCCATGTAAGTTGGAATTGTTTTTTCCATTGTTACTACCTTTATATACATTGAATGCCACCATTGTTTTACTACAAGAGTTAGGGCAGTAATATCGTTCTGCAGCTCTTCAGTAACTGTTCTCTTGTATCATCAGTGACGTTTTGTCATTTTCCAGATGATTAGTGAATTCTTAAACCATGCAGACTCCAGCCAGCACAAATCTCTTCTGGAATGATGTCATTTCACTGTAAAACAGTGTTCTTGCCCTTGTTCTCCCATCTTTATTCAGTTACTTATCTGAGGACCTTCCTCATGGTAGCTCAAATGCTTCTGATGAGGGATTTTTGGTGAATGCCATTTGAAAGGACAAGTAGAGTATATAAGCCAGACCTTTCCTTGTTCATTTATTTGCTGTTGCCGATGACTTTTTAGCTTAAAGTGAGCACAGACCAAACAATAGTACTAATGATTGAGTGCTATGGTCATATCTGTTCTGGTGCTACTTTACTGTTTGTTTCTACAGCACTAATAGTAGATGATGAGACTTCTTGTCCTTGATGGAAATTGAAAAATTGCAATGGGGTTTCCTTGTTTTTATGCCTTTTGTAAAATTTTCTTAACTTCTTTTAGATTGCCTAATTACATTTTTATGTTTTATCTGCATAAGTTTGTCATAATCTTCTCTCTTTTGGACAGCATTTCAGCTTTCTGAAAGATCTTTGCTTGCTTTGAGTATCTTGTTGTCCTGCTGCTTAAGTGTACTGGTGGTCTTTTGCTCCTTCTGATGCCCTTTTTGATAGGTGGCAGGTATTTATCTGCTGTGCTCTGTGCTTACAGTATGTGGGGGTTTTTTTGTTTGTGTGGGTTTTTTGTTTGTGGGTGGGTTTTTTTGGTGGGTTTTTTAGGTTTTTTTGCCAAATTTACTCTTCTAACTTTAGACTGAATTTAGTTCAGTTTCCTTTAGTTTTAAATTAAACATAAGAACATAAATTTAGTTAAACACTCTTTTAGTGGGTTTATTGACTTCTTATTACCCCTGGGAAAATGTTTGTCTTACGTAGTTGCTGTTAGTTCCGGTGATATTTTCTGACTTAAGCCTTGCACGCTGTCTTGAACCAAGAAAAGGATTATGCGTTTTGTGGGTTCCTGACTTAACATCTTCATGCAGTAGGACTTGGCTGTATAGTATCTAAAACAACCTTAATGCTACCCATTGATGTTTACTCAGTAGGCATAAGATAATTGAAGTCTTCCAATACTACAACTATTTCTTGTCCTTGTATCTTCTCTGATCTCCTTTACCGCATTGGTCAACCTGCTTCCTGTAGTCAGGTAATATTTGTCTGGGAATGGGCATGAAGAAATAAGTTACTTGTGTATGGAATATTTTTCTAAAGAGAATATGAATAAAACTGTTGTGTTATTCTTTGTCTTATCCTGTGTCAACAGGAATATCTGTTATAACCTGGAGATCCATTCTGTCACAGGCTCCCGTAATATGGACTCCCTGGGGAGCAAGAATGTTGTCTTTTTTTTAAATTTTTATTTTTTTTTTCTTTCTGTCCAGTGTTTCTTGGGTTGTTGCAAATACCTGGACTGATCTCCCAGCTTAATCTTACAAATTTCTTTTAAACAAAGCCTTAAAAGGGACAATATTTTAACTGGGAAGACTATAGGTTAAAGTTGAAGCTTCATGCCATCATCCCCAATACTGGAGATGTTACTTTTCTCACTTGACACTTTTCATGAGAATTGGAATGTAAATCATATACAATGATTCACCATTGAGGAGAAATTATAGAATATAAGACTAATACATATATTCTGTATCAGCTTGTGCATTTTTTACCATAGAGATTTTCAGACTGAAAACCTTGTAAATAATCCCCTTGCCTTTTAACCAAAAATTAACTTTTGGAAACCCAGAGTCAAACTCTAATATTAGAAGTAGAAAGTTGAATAGGCCTGCTATCTATCTATACATAACCTAATCAGACTAGTTTTCATGCAGAATGGAGTTTAGACAAGAGGTGCAAATAATAAAACTTAGTGTTTGACCCTTTCAGGGCTGGTTTAAAACAGTGGTTGAAATGGGGATTTCTGTCTTTCAAGAGGAGTTTCATGGCTGTTGTAATCAAAGATAAGTTAATCAAATTAAAGCAGCACAGGTGGATACATCTCTCCTTCCTTTCCAACCACCTCTAAAAATGCGCTGTATGCTTTGGATTTTGGAATGCTTCTGTACTTGCATGGTTTTGTGACAGTTGCTGTCCCTGGTTTAAAAAAGGAAAACAGAAAATACTGCTATATGCATAATTATTTTTTGTTTTTCATAGCTAAATGCAGAATTGATTTTCAAGATATTTGTAGTAATTTAGTAATGTATGTCTAATAGTTATTTTCATTTTTTCTTGCCCTTACAATTTACTTATGCATTGTTACCTATTTCTGATGCAGAGTAATAGTTCAACTTTTTTCCCTGTTTTTAGATTCATAGAAGTAAAAACAAATGGAAATTTCATCTCAAAGATGGCATCATGAATCTTAACGGAAGAGATTATGTATTTTCCAAAGCCATTGGGGACGCAGAATGGTGAAGTTTTAAAAGACAAAACAAAACAAAAAAACTCCCTGTAAAAGGAAAAAAATTCAAAAGCAGGAAAGGTTGATACTTGGACGTATACTCCAATCAAAATGTGTATCTGCACATCAGAAATAAACAATAAACAAAAGTATTGGAACAAAGGTAAAATGTGGCAACAAAGACACTACTTCAGATGAGCAAGCCATGGACTGTAGCAGCTATAGCATTGTCTGGGAGCTGGTTTTGTGTGTTAGGAATACCTTAATTATCAATTCTACATACAGGTACCTACAGCTGGTATTTAGCATGTAAGGCTTTGTCCCACCCCCCACCCCTTCTTCCCTTGATTTAAGACTTTAAAATACTACTTCCACTGATTGAAGGAACTCTTCCCTTTGATAGATTATTAATCTGAAAATGCTTATTGTGTGTACAAATCTTTGCTTTGAACACTTCCTTTTGGTAGTGAGGATGGTCAGAATATTACTTAAACTGTGTGCAAGCTTTGTACAGAAGGGAAAGAATTAAGGTGTTAAATTTTAAATAACTTGTATAAGGAAAATATTTTTAATTCTGATATGCTCATTAATTATTATATCTATTTGTTGTTTTCAATTCAGTTTCCCATAAACAGGTTGTTGTTCCTAGCAGTTACAAAATGGTAAAATGATCATTTATATTTCAAAATTATTTTAATTTCACGTAAGTGATACCTTTTATTTAGGGCTGTATTTTTTAAATACTAAGCACCTGTAGCTTCCCCCCCCCCGAAAGTCAGACTGCTTAACTTGTTAATTATATTCTTGCTGTTTGGTGGTGGTTCAGCATCACTGAAATGAAACAAATAATATAGTTTCCATTAATTTTTTTTTTTTTAAGAAGGCTTTGGAGACCTTTTGAATTAAATGTGTAGGTAATGGCATAATAGATGCATTCCTTCACCTGCTTATTACATATGTAGACCAGACATCCACAAATAATTCAACAGACCACAAAAATGACTACATTTTTAATATAGAAAATC
Source organism: Aptenodytes patagonicus (assembly GCF_965638725.1). Taxonomy (NCBI): domain Eukaryota; kingdom Metazoa; phylum Chordata; class Aves; order Sphenisciformes; family Spheniscidae; genus Aptenodytes; species Aptenodytes patagonicus. The sequence goes on along the minus strand of NC_134955.1, from coordinate 49,897,641 downwards.
ACATAAAAATTCTAACATCCTGGCTGCAACTCTGTTAATCAAAGATCCGCTTTACTAAAAAGTATAGCCATAAGTTACCTGCAGCAGTTTCTCTCTCTAAAGTTTCCAGGTGGCATGTAATTTCATGAAGAGACCTGCACACAGCTTTGAGAACACAAAATTTTCTTAGAGTATCTTTAGACTTGTCTTGGTAACAGAAGATCAAGCAGTCAGATGCACTAAACCTTGTGTAGTCACTTTTTCACTTGCCTTTTCCAGAGGTGTGGTTTTGTGGTGGTGTTTTTTGTTGGGTTTTTTGTTTGTTTTTGTTTTTGGGGTTTTTCTGTGAAAAGCAACAAGGTTGCTCCCCCCCCTCCTTCCCTTCCTCTCCTGAGAAGTGAACACCTTTTCTTCATGCATAGGTTATTCTTGCAAACCCTGCTTTCAGAAATGCAGTTACTTTTGAACGAGGAGAGGGAATGGGCATTACACTTCAGAAACTGTTGAGGAAGGAATGTTCATGTGGCTCACCATTTCAAAAAAATTTTATGTTTCATTGGGTGCTTGGAAAAGTGATGAAAAAAGAACACAGCGAAGATAACTTTAACTAAATTGGGGAAGACTTTCAGAAGCAGACATTTGAACCATGATTTCTGACCCTTTTTTGCTTGAGAATGTTAAATAATTTTTAAAAAGTTTCAAAGTCACAAGTGTATTTTAGCAGTATATAATTGACTGCTCTGATTTTCATTCTGTCTGATTTACTTGCCTCCAAGTGCATTCATAGTCTCAGTAGTACATAGAAAACGCAAAACACATTGTAAAGAGGGGTTTTTTGGCTGTGATTTTGTACATCTGTACTCTCATTGATACAGACTAAAACTGCCTGTAGGCTATGTCTAGAGCCATATGGTTGTTAGTAAGCCATCTACATACATAAGCTTTATGAAAAGTTAATTGATGTTTCTTCTAATTCATTCTTAAGTAATGGAATCGTCATTTTGAGTGCATTTTTGGCTTGGGGCTTCAAGGTATCTCAAACTGATTTCATTTCATCTGAACAAAGAAGAAAGCACTGTTTTTTACCACTGTTGACACTTCTGTGTACAACTGCAATGAAATCAATAATGTACCAACTAATTCCTTCCCTCACCTTTTCCATATCTGTCACCAATAAGTCTGAAGTAGTAGACTTCAGAAAAATTCCCGTAACGCTGCACAACCAAACCAATAAAAAGAAAAAAAAAAAATCCCTTTAGCTATAGATTCCTGTTTATACTACTGGAACCCAGATAACTTGTAAGACACTTTGTTTTCATACATCTTAGTGATATTTTTTCACCCACATACATATACTAGAAGCTGCATAGCCTTTTTATTTATTTTTAAGGGATAGCAGAACTTTAAAGGTAACTTAAGCTTAGCCTGTTCTGAAGGATGTTAGAAGCTTTCTGAACTTGCACAGTCTCTCGCAAGCTAATTGTATGGTATGCTTTTCAGATAAGAAGTTTTGTCTTCAAATACAAATACCTGTGAAGTTTTGGGAAAGCCAGTCAAACATGAACATACCAAACTGTGCTCTTATTGCTACATCAAGTGTTCCTTTTTTAAAATCAAAAAGCATGTTTTAATTTCATTTTATTGTAGCAGCTTGCTGTAAGAATGTAGTTTGCTTAATTTTATTATTGTACTTGAATTTTTAATCACGGTTTTAACAATGTAACTGAACAGACCATTTCAGTAGGTTCCAAAGAAACCATTCCTTTCAGAAGGCAAGGGATTCCCATGTTCATAGTTCATAAATGATTTCCCCTCCCCCTTGGAAATAGGTTTTTTGGTTGGGTTTCTCCCCCCCCCTCCCCCCGCCCCCTTTAAATAGTTCAGTATTATGGAAACAATTAATGGTTTCAAGAGGGCTTATGTTAAAATTTGCACAGATAATGGAGCACCTTTTTATGATGGAAAAAATGGGGAAAGACGACTTCATAATTATAACCATGATGGCTGATGGAAACTTGTAGAGCAACTGGGCAAAATTGGGAGTCTTGTGCCTTTTCAGTTTGCAGAATACCTGTTTTGCCAGTATGACAGTACTTCTTTTTGATTCCTGAGAGAGTAAATTTCCTGCAGTGCTTCAATGAGAAAAGCAACTTTTTTGCTCTAATTCTGTTGGGTTCTAGTGTGTGCAATCATTTTAAAACATCTAAGTTGAAAACAATTGAAATAGTTTTTTCTGTTAAGGAGAGAATAGAGAATTTAGTCACATAAGGAACTTTATATTGGACTATTTAAATGAAATATGTTTTTATTCCCCCTCAGTTGCTGGTTAGCGACAAGATTTCTTTGAGGCTTCATACTCCTTGTTCCTGCATTGTACTCACAAGTTGCATTTGAACATCATTCAGTTTCCTAAACACTATTTAAAGTGATAATTGTGGTCCAAGTTTATTTCCAAGAATATGATACGTGATTCTGAAGCACAGTTTCTAGAAAAGAGCAAAGAACATGTTGTGACATGTAACAGGTTCTTTTTGATAAATGTTTTTTCTATTTCTGCTGCACAATTAGGAGTGTTAAAGTAAAATTCATTGAGTCTGTGAAAATAATTCCACCGCTTGACAGTTAGCAGTAATTATGTCGCCACATAACACTACCAGAGTAAAATTTCTTAATTCCAGTGAAGGAGTTAGAGACCTTGTTAACTAAAGTTCATTTTGATTCAATCTCTTCAATTTGTAAAAGCTCCTAAAACCAATAAAGCCCCCCAAAATTTCCCCCAAAGCAAAACTTTCCTAATAGAATGCAATAAGATGTCCAGGAAGTGAACAGTGGTTTTAGGTTAACGCACACTGGATTGATACTGGGCTGCCTTACACAGCATCGTGGGGTTTACTGTGTGCCACCCCACCCCACCCACGCACCCCCAACTGAAATTGGAGTTCTTCTCAGAATTTGGGATTAGTGACTATACAGGATGAAGAAACTTGCATATTGTTGCGTATTGGTGTCTGGCATTTAAAGTCTCATTTTCCCATTGCTGTGATTGGTTGGGAAATGTGTGAAAACCAGTCCTTTGGTTTCCCTGTTGCCTACTTTTTTCAGGCAGTTCATGCAGTGTGTCTTCTAATTATTATTTGGTGGATTAGACATTGTGGAACAAAAGGAGCTTTTTTTTAACAGGAAGAACTACCTTGGGTTAGCTATATGTACAGTCATCCAATGAGACATGTTCCAGAGTGCATAGGGTACCAATAGATTATGGAGTGGGGGAATATCCTTTTTTGCTGTTCTGAGCTACTATTGTCAACTGCTGTTGTACATATACTGTTATGTGTAAGGGGGTAAATATATTTATTATGTTTGTAAAATTCATTCTGTACAATTGCAGATCAAGGTTGCTCCTCTGTGATATACAGGATATTATGTTTCAAAGGCCATGCTTGGAATACGATTAGAGAACTTAGTATTTTGATGTACTAAGACCTATTTTAAGTTTAATATTTTGCCTTTGCAAAAACTTTAATTAAAGATGTTATTTAAAAATGTTTGCCACTTCATTTACTATCTTGCATGTGCATTTGTTTAATATATGAGGCTTAAAGACTATTACATAATAACACTGAAGATTATGAATTTATTTTCATCATACGCAGGTAACATCACTGTCACCTACTTGTTCAGTTTGCCTTGCAGGCTTCCCATTTAACATCATCACAATGTTATAAAAAAAAAATTCACATTTTAATCTTGAGTCCAGACTTCCATGTTTATTTAAGAATTTTCTCTCTATGGTAACTTGAGACTTGGGTTTTGAGACAAGACTGGTTGAATAACTTGGTGTGCCATCTGGATGTTAGTCCTGTAAATGGAAATGCAAGACAATATCGAGAAGTAAAATACAGAGTTCTTGGATGATAGCTGGCTGATCGTAAAGGTTTCATCTTCATCAGTGAAACGGATTTGACAGAATTGCGTTAAGCAGGTGACATCTCTTTAGTTCCTGGCTAAAAGCAGCATCCTGAGGCATGACTTGTGCTTTATTTTTAAATGTAAATTTTGAACTTGAAATTCTAAATATAATTAGAAAGAATGTAAGCTATAGGCTATACTGCCTGTATGGGGGATTGTATTTTGGAATGCGGTGATTTTTGAAGTAATCTTTCGGCTATAGTGGTGTAAAGGTATAGCAAACCAAGAATCGTAAGGAGTGGTGGTATTTTTCTTCTAATACTCAAGGCGGGGGGTACCCTAATACTTCTCTTGCCCTCCAGCCCTCGACACTTGGGCTAGTCTAAAAAAAAAAAAAACAGTACTGCTTTTCCCATAATGTTTGTCATCTTTGCCTTACTTGTCATCTTGAAAAGGATCTGGAGATGATTCTGGATGAATAACTATCAGAAATTATGATGTTTTACAAAAAAAGGTCATTGCAGTCTGAGCTTGCGTACTCCGTAAGAAAAAAACAGCTTGGAAAAATGGCCGGTTGTTCTGGCCAAAATATTTTCAAAAGGACCCTAAAAAGAGGAGGGAAAGCAGAATGCTGACAAATTGGTCAAGTCAAACTCAAGTTAAAACACAAAAAAAAGCTGGATTTCATCCCTGTAAGGAAAGATGAGAACATTATAATTGTGAATGTTAATTATGCTTTCCCAGCTGTGCATGAGCAAAGTATTTCAAGGATTTTGGGCAAAACCAAGTATATTTTAAAACACCTGATTTTTTTCCCTATCAGTTCGATTTCTTTATGGCTTTATTATTTTAATTGCAGAGGTATGAGAGGATAAGAATCTTCAAATACTAGCATAGCTTTCAGTATATCCCCATTTAGTTTCAACTACATATCATTCCTTACAACTTGTCTTAAACTATCAGCTTTGGAGTTCATGTTTTGTTTTTTCTAGCCCAGACTTTTGTTTGTAAAATACTCAAAGACTGAAGGTCTTGCCGCTTGTTTTCAGAGCAGACTCTCTCACTCTTTTTTTCAAACTGTTTTTTTTACCACTAATGGGATTGTGCCAAAACCGCTCTAATCCTTTCAGATTTAATGACATCTGCAGTACAGTCAAATGAACTGCAGCTGAACTATTTTTGACCTTCAGTGTGGCTATATAACATTCAGAAAGTTGTTTTTGTGACAATTTTTGTCTTTGGAGTGAAGACTCTCCCAATTATTTTTGTGTGAAATGCCTGTGCAATTATATCTTTTTACATAGTAGAGATGTACACATCCTTGTGTGACCTCAAAGAGGGTTATCTGAAATAATGAGGTCATAGGGAGAGAGAATAAGTAATTGAAAATAGCGCTTTGCATTACAAATGATAGAGTTGCCCATTTGCTTCCATAGGTCAAAAACCCCTTTCTGAAGATGGATATTGGTGAGCTGGTATTTTAAAAAGCCTTTTAGTGATAACTCTTTTAAAAAATACATAGCTGGGTGTATTTGGTTTACATTTTCTAGTTTTTGTTTTCATATTTAGTTCAGTTTTGTAAACAAAAAGTTACTGAAATTGAAAACAGCAAGTGTTTAATTTGGATAAGTATATTTCAATAACAAATCCAAAACAAAGACTATCATTAAATTGTAAAAATAAAAGAAACCTTGTAACACAAAAAATGTTACGTGTGGACGCGTGGTTCTGTCAAGGTAGAAATGCTTTTTCCTTTGCTAGCGGTACCAAACGAAGCAGAACTGCACTGCAGACAAGCCCTCTAGACGTCTGGAACGGAAGACACGTTTGAATCCCAAGAGCGTTGGGATGCTGCTCTACAAGTGCCGGAGCTGGCAGGATTTAATGCCAAGGTAAAGAAAAAACCTTCCTAGCTGGTGATGGAGGAAATGGTTTGGACTAGCAAAATAAGGAAAGCAGTCTTTTCTGCCAAACTGCCTGGCTTCCTGATTTTTCCAAAGGCTTATTACTCCCACTTCTCCTAGGAATCCTGCTGCAAGGTCCCCGCAGGTGGGGCTCCTCGTGTGTCCTGCCGTACCAATGTCCCAACATTTCGTCCAGACCTTTCCCCTCAGAGGAACAACTGGCTGACTCCAGGTGGGCTGTCTGGATTCAACAGGTAATGTATTCTGGGAAACAGCGTGTTCTGGGGAGTACAGCATTTCTAAAAAGGATGTATCACAGAATTCACCCTGTGGAGATTCTGCTTGTAGGTTTTCTTCTGTCTCGGGTTGCCTTTTCTCTCAGAAAACTCGAATTTTTGCAGGATGGAAGCTCTTTCCTTCTGAGCTTACCTTGTTTGAGCTTTTAACAAAGACAAAGCATTAGTGCTGGGAATGGTATTGCTGACATACTATTTTTTGTGGACTGAATTTATCTGTCTGACTTTAATAAGTAGTTTTAATCTTAAAACATTAAAGCAGCATCTAGTAAAATTCTACACAAAGTATGTGTAGAGAGTTGACAAATGGCTTGGTAAGTGTGATGATGATACTGATGTTAACAATTGTTTAGCTAAAGAAGAAATATATTCACATCACAGATACTTCTGCACATATCACTTAAGTTGGTTTTGGGAGGGGGCAGAGGGAAGGTGGAGCAGTTCTCAATTTTAGCAGATCGAGTTGCTGTTCATGTTTATTCAGAATATCTTTTGGCTTTCATTTTCTGTCCTAAATCATTGTCATATCCTTAAACAGCTTTGTAATTTCTCCCTGAGGTTGCTGTGTATATGTTGCCATGTAGCTTAAATAACTTCAGATAATAGGTGGAAAACGTAAAGCACTTCATCAAAGAGTATGGGGTTTCTTCCATAGCAGAGAAAGGAGACGTAAAGAGAATCTGGAAAGAGGAAACTGAGAGAGCACAGAGGATAAAGATAAAAGAAGGTAGCCATCCTTCTAAAAAAAGTCAAAGGTAGAGTGCAAACATACTTGGTTGTCGAAAGAGAAGTGTATGTAAGGAATAAAAAAAACCTTTTTTTTTTTTTTTTTTTCCTGGACTTTTCATGGGAAAGTGCATCTGCCAGTGTGTCAGCCACCCCTCCTAATTGCCTTTTATCAAAATACACTTCTTGCTGCTTTATACTGACATATCATTGCTGGGTTTAATTGGAAATCTGTAGCTGGCCAAAAAAGAATTGATCTTGTTTCCACAGCTCCCTCTAGGCAGCAGCAGTAATCCACATATGATTTAGGGAATTCTTTCACTACAGTCAAACTGAAACCAGCATTGTACATGCAGCACAAATACAACCTTCATGCTGCTTGCTATTTCAGTGCTATTGTGCATATGCCAGTCAGCAACAAGCCGTGGAGAAGACAGACATTCAGACAGTGCCTCAGAATTTGCAGTGAGACGTTTTTTGTTAAAACTCCTGTTATGGCTTGGATTTGATTTTTTGCAGCTTTGCCTTCACAAAAGGCAGGGAGTGCTGTCACTCTTCTTCACTTTTCAAAGAAAAGTCGCTGTCATTTCAGCTGAGACTGTTCAGCTGTAAGACAGCCAGCATGGGTTTGGCAGTCTAGCCAGTTGTCAGTCTCAGTGTTTGCAACAGGGAGGCTCTTCTTGGCAGCAAAGTAGGTCTTACAAAAAGTATCACAGTATATATGCAAGTAACAATCCAACAGTTCCAATCGCTTTGTAATGACTGTTTAGTGAGCTCTTAGATACGTGCTGTGAATGAAGTTGATGTTCACAACAGACTTCATTCCTTAAAAGAGAAGAAAAATAGAGAACCCGGAGGAGACTCTTCATCACAGCTGTGTAGTGAATAGCTGAGAACCAAAATGAGTGTGCTCCTCCTCCTCTAATTAACAAGGCTTCATGAGCTTCAGCTGAACCGCACAGATCTGCAACAGTAAGGATATGACTTCAGATGACCACTCATACAAGGCTTGGCATTGCGTATCGTCAGGACAGCACAGAAAGCTCCTACCCAAAAAGTCCCTACTTTTTGATTCAAGATTCAAGTTGATTCATACTAATCCTGCAGAAGTTAAGCTCTTGGAAGGAGTAAGTTCAGGATGGCTCCAGTGAGGTCCAAGTCCTGTTCTACAGTTGATGAAACTTTTCCATGTTTTGGAATAGTTACCCAATATTTTCAGGGTGGAAAATAAGGACAGGCAGTTACTAAAATTACAAATTTCCACATGATTGGTATCCTGTCTAATCTGAGAACCTGATAATTTGAGGTACTGTGGCAATTCATGCCAACGCGTGTGCATGGGGGGGTAGGTGTGGGATGGGGATAGGAAGTTAGAACTGACGGGTTCTGCTGATGAAACACTGTGTATTGACCTCATAGAGCCTCCATTTGTTCACTTTCACATCATGATTTCTAGTCGCACAAAAATAAGTCGGGTCATATGGAAGTGCCTAAACAGATCAAAAGTATTTCAGCTTTATGCAGATGTATTATTGAACGAGTGTGAATTCCAGGTTGACAATGCTGTCAGAATCTCTCGGTGTGCATCACTAAGACCTCTTAACCATCTTCTGTTCCAGGGCATGATGATAGCCCTTCAACACCTTGTGCCTTAGCCCACAAAGCCTGCATCAAAGTGCAGTATAATGTCTCATGTTTTCAGAATCCCTACCAAGGAGGAGGGGAGCGCATAACGGATATGCATGATATTCAACTAATTTTGTGCCTCACCCTGTCCAATTTTAACTGCAACCCAGAAACTATTTGATTACTTGGTGGTTTTAAAGTGAGGATACCTGGCATCTGTTAGAAAGACAATACAGATTATGCTGCTATTACTCATCACCCTGGCCAAACAGCCTGGAAGGGAGGGTTTGGTTCATTTTAACACATAAGCATAGGAGGTCTGCTCAAATCAAACTTCACTTCTTAGGGATTTTTTTTTTTTACACATTTTCTAAAGTCTATGCTGTGAGCATTAATATTTAAATTATCCAGCAAGAAAGGAAACGAAAGTGCATTTCATTTATGTTAATAAACCAAAATGCTATGGTAGTGATTTGAAACTTACCTTTTATTACTTGTGCTATTTTCAGATTCCAGGATGCCATAGCAGGGTGTGCTGTACTTTGACTGTAACCGACCTGTTGCAGATGGTGTCATCTAGAACAGATGCCTACTTAATCAAAAAAGCACGTCTCTCTATAGGTGGAGAGAGAGGAGACTAGCAGAGGTCAGCTACAGCCAGTTTAAATTAAATTGCTCAGAGGAAGTTCCAAGTCCTCATAACTAAGGCTCAGCTCAACTTTACAGCTTTTTTCTACAGTGTCTGAGAATGAAGAAATCTTTCATAGTGTATAAATTACCAGTAGATACATAATATATACACCATAGTGTATATATTACCAATTATGCAAATAGAATCACAGAAGTTTATGTAGAGAAAATAATGGCATTCTCTGCCACCCTGAAACAGGATTTTCTGTTCTCCAATCCGAAATCTCAGTGCCAGACAAAGCCCTGAAGAGTGGTAACACTGGCTCTTCCCATTTCTGTGCAGGCTTTTGAGAGAAGGCAGCTAGCCTCCGCCCTTTCACTTGAGCCATGAGGTCAAATCCATTGAGGTAGTGCTGTGAACAGGGGATAGGCTGTTTTTCACTCAGCTGGATTTTTTTATCTACATGGGCTCTGTGGTCAGGCCTGCTGAAGGAAGATGCAGTTGAAGCTGTCTTTGCAGAATAGGGGAACTGGTTGAGCACACGAAAAGTGGCTGCTATGGAGCAGACCAGAAGTCCCATCTATGCCAGAATCCTGACTGTGATAGCTGCTAACGGTGTGTGGCAAGTGAAGCATAAAAGAATAGCCAAGCAGGTATGATACGCTCCCCATGTACTCCCTCCCATCTGCCATGTATTCGCAGTTCAGAAGCATCCTGAGACAGACGGGTTTTGTGGTTTTAGTATCTTTCCACAGATTTCTTTTCCATGAATTCTCAGTCCGTCTGTAAACCCATGTAAACTTTACTACCCACAGCAGCCTTTGGCAAGAAGTTCAGTAACTCAGCTAGTCCTGCCTGCTCATGACTTTATTGAGCTTTGTCATCTCCCTTCTAGTCCGAGAGGTCCTACTTTACTTGATGATTCCTTAGCTGTAACTTCAAGCCTTTCATTCTCCTTGCTACCCTACTCTGAAACTCTTCTAATTCTATTATATTGTTTTTCTGTTGCAGAGATGAGCTTCATTATTCAAGGTTTAGATTTATACAGTGATATACTAATTACCAGTTTTATGTTCTGCTCCTTTCCCAATAATATAATTTGATTTGCTTTTTTCATCTCCAGGAAGCATAAGCTGGTATTTTTATGGACCTATCTACTGTACCCCTAAGATCTTGGTCCTGAATTGGGGTTGTTGGCTCAGAGCACATCATTTAAGATGTCAATTTGTCTTTTTCTTTTACCACATGTATCACTTTATATTTATGTACACTGAATTTCTCTTGCCAGTCATTCAGTCTTAAGAAGTCTTCCTACAGTTCTTCATAGCCATCTGTTTTTTGTATTGCTCTGAATATCTTAATATTATGGCAAACTTCGTTATCTTACTGTTCGCTCCTTTTTCCAGGTCCCTTATGCACATACTGAACAGCATAGGCCTCCTAAAAAGAACTATTTATTCCTTGTAACCTGTTGGCCTGTTGGATTTTCTTCTTGCCTATAAGCTTAATTGTCCTAGCTGGTGCCAGTTAGCATCTGCAACTGGGGAAAAAGCTTTCTTGCACCCTAAACCTTCATGTTGGAGAGAAGCACAATTACAGGCAGTGGTAAGGTGCACAGATACTGAAGTCAGCTGAGTTTTTTGGGACAGGGAGGGTATGTCAAGAGTTAACTGATATTTGAGTACTTTGACAGTTTTAGGCAGTGGGAGTTGTCCCTCACATGTTTTTTCCCAGGTAATGCAAGGATCCATATAGCAAAGATAATCACTGTTTTGCCCACACTGATGAGAATTACTGAACATAAAATTTGGCAGCATAAATTTTGGCAAATACGGGACAAGGGACATTTGCTTTGAGGGAAGACCTAGTGGGAGGGAGGGATCTTCTGTAAGGTTGCATATGGGCAGATTCATTTAGTTACTCTGAGAAGTCCAGCAGTAGAGTCTCTCCACCACACAAACTTCTTACTATGCAAGTGTGTTCTCATGAAGTATCCAATCCTTAGTCACTGTGGCTGTCACACATTAGGTTTAGAAAGGAGAATGGAAAAGATCAGATTCCAGATTTAGTCTTTTGAAGAGGACCTCATGACTGTTAGGTGATTCTTCTGATTATCTTGGATGTAATTAATGATGGTTTTGGAACCCCAGAGCTCAGCAGTACTACTGCTGTTCCTTTCCATCCCTGCTGCACTGTCCGAGACAGCCATTTAGGACATACCTTTCCCAGCTAGTGGTGGGGAAAAACCCAAACCCTCTGTCAAGCGGTGTGTCATGTGGTCAATCTTTTTGGCTGTAGGCCGGCCAAGGAGAACTATGAAGTTGAGTGCAAGAGAAATATTATTAACTTCTATAGGAAAAATATTTTAAAACCTTCAGAAAAACTTGCTGAGCCTCTTACAATTTCAAACAAAACACTTTATTCCAGTGCTCTGCATTATTTCTAAAGTATTCTAGAGAAAATATGTACTGAATGCCAGAAATAATACATCTTGCTGAGACAGATTTAAAATAGCAAGTATTACGTAAGGGTATACGCAAAACCAAAAATGGCTGAAGGGATTGACCAGAGCAGAAATGCAAAAGAATATCTATAGGATACAAACATTTACAAGAAAAAGTCTGGCAAATAAATTATTTGAAGTCTATTGCCTGGATCTTTCCAATAGTTTTAAAAATATTTTTTATCAAGTTAAACACAAGAAGGAATACGCAAGACAAACTAGAATAATCAAACTTTGATCATAAAGGCAATATCACAGAATTCTTTTAATAGACAAAAAATATATGCAATGATGGGAGATAAAGTTTAATAATGTGTAAATATATGTCATCCATTAGTAACAGCAAACAGCTGTATCAATTCAAAAGCATACTGCAATCAGTCCACCATACCACATCTTTCCAATGTCCTACTAGTTTCCATGGAACAAATATTCTGGTTTGTTTTAAGGTAAAAAGAATCATAGAATCATTGAGGTTGGAAAAGACCTTTAAGATCATCGAGTCCAACCGTCAACCCAACACCACCATGCCCACTAAACCATGTCCCGAAGCACCACATCTGCATGCCTTTTAAATATCTCCAGGGATAGTGACTCCACCACTTCCCTGGGCAGCCTGTTCCAATGCTCGACAACCCTTTCAGTGAAGAAATTTTGCCTAATATCCAATCTAAACCTCCCATGGTGCAACTTGAGGCCATTTCCTCTCGTCCTACCGCTTGTTGCTTGGGAGAAGAGACCAACACCCACCTCGCTACAACCTCCTTTCAGGTAGTTGTAGAGAGCGATGAGGTCTCCCCTCAGCCTCCTTTTCTCCAGGCTAAACAACCCCAGTTCCCTCAGCTGCTCCTCATAGGACTTGTGCTCTAGACCCTTCACCAGCTTCGTTGCCCTTCTCTGGACACGCTCCAGCACCTCGATGTCCTTCTTGTAGTGAGGGGCCCAAAACTAAACACGGTGTTTGAGGTGCGGCCTCACCAGTACCAAGTACAGGGGCACGATCCCTTCCCTACTCCTGCTGGCCACACTATTTCTGATACAGGCCAGGATGCCATTGGCCTTCTTGGCTGCCTGGGCACACTGCCGGCTCATGTTCAGCCAGCTGTCGACCAGCACCCCCAGGTCCTTTTCCGACAGGCAGCTTTCCAGCCACTCAACACTCCCACCCAACTTGGTGTCGTCTGCAAACTTACTGAGGATGCACTCGATCCCCTCATCCAGATCATTGATAAAGATATTAAACAGAACTGGCCCCAAAACTGAGCCCTGGGGAACACCGCTCGTGACCGGCTGCCAACTGGATGTAACTCCATTCATCACAACTCTTTGGGCCTGGCCATCCAGCCAGTTTTTTACCCAGCGAAGAGTACGCCTGTCCAAGCCATGAGCAGCCAGTTTCTCCAGGGGAATGCTGTGGGAAACGGTGTCAAAGGCTTTACTGAAGTCCAGGTAGACCACATCCACAGCCTTTCCCTCATCCACTAAGCAGGTCACCTTGTCACAGAAGGAGATCAGGTTGGTCAAGCAGGACCTGCCCTTCATAAACCCATGCTGACTGGGCCTGATCACCTGGTTGTCCTGTATGTGCCATGTGAATGGCGCTCAAGATGACCTGCTCCATTACCTTCCCTGGCACCGAGGTCAGGCTGACAGGCCTGTAGTTGCCCGGATCCTCCTTCCGGCCCTTCTTGTAGATGGGTGTCACATTTGCTAACCTCCAGTCAACTGGGACCTCCCCGGTTAGCCAGGACTGCTGATAAATGATGGAAAGTGGCTTGGTGAGCACTTCCACCAGCTCCCTCAGTACCCTTGGGTGGATCCCATCCAGCCCCATAGACTTGTGTGTGTCTAAGTGGTGTAGCAGGTCGCTAACCATTTCCCCTTGGATTATGGGGGCTCCATTCTGCTCCCCGTCCCTGTCTTCCAACGCAGGGGGCTGGGTACCTGGAGAACAACGGGTCTTACTGTTAAAGACTGAGGCAAAGAAGGCATTAAGTACCTCAGCCTTTTCCTCATCCTTTGTCACTGTGTTTCCCCCCGCGTCCAATAAAGGACGGAGATTCTCCTTAGCTTTCCTTTTGTTGCTAATGTATTTATAGAAACCTTTTTTATTGTCTTTTACGGCAGTAGCCAGATTAAGTTCTAGTCGGGCTTTGGCCCTTCTGATTTTCTCCCTGCGTAACATCACAACATCCTTGTAGTCCTCCTGAGTGGCCTGCTCCTTCGTCCAAAGGTCATAAACTTTCCTTTTTTTCCTCAGTTCCAGCCAAAGCTCTCTGTTCAGCCAGGCTGGTCTTCTTCCCTGCCAGCTCGTCTTCTGGCACATGGGGACAGCCTGCTCCTGCGTCTTTAAGATTTCCTTCTTGAAGAATGTCCAGCCTTCCTGGACTCCTTTGCCCTTCAGGACTGCCTCCCAAGGGACTCTCTCAACCAGCGTCCTAAACAGGCCAAAGTCTGCCCTCCAGAAGTCCAAGGTAGCAGTTCTGCTGACCCCCCTCCTTACTTCTCCAAGAATCAAAAACTCTGTCATTTCGTGATTGCTATGCCCAAGACGGCCTCCAACCATCACATCACCCACAAGTCTTTCTCTGTTCACAAACAACAGGTCCAGCAGGGTGCCTTCCCTAGTTGGCTCCCTCACCAGCTGTGTCTGTAAGTTACCTTCCACACACTCCAGCAACCTCCTATTTCAAACCTAGCTTTGAAATAAGTGATCCGTGTTACTTTTAAAAGCACTTCTAAAATAAATGTTGATTTAGTCTTTCCTCTCTTTCTGAAAAAGTATATGATTCAAGCTTGGATTTTCTTTTCCACTGGTACACTAGTATCTAGGAAGTCTGTAGCATAAATGTACCGTTTGTCCATTTAGGACTTGATTGTCTTAGCTGCTGATGAGATACTAAATAAAGGCACTCAGGAAACTTTTTCTCCCTTTAATGATTATTCCAGTATCAGAAGGGTGACAGAACCCAGGGGCAGGGGTTGCATCTCAACATAATGCATTTTGTATGGGGCTCCCAGACATGGCCAGAGCGTTCCAAATGCAGCCGTTTCAAGAGTACGAAATTTTGCTGATCTGCACACTTAAGAAACTACCTTTATGTTTCTGACTAACACTGGGTGTGTCCAGATCACAGAAGAAGAGGTCATAAATTATTATTTGCATGGCTTTCAGCAGTTTTGGTTTCAAAGTTTGCTGAGAATTAACCAAAAATGGAAGCATGCCCCTCCCCCCAAAATAGACAGCTAAATTAATCTATAATGCAATATTGTAGATTTTTAATGGCATTCACAATGACAGAATGTTTTTTTTATGAGACCATCTCGCAGAGTTGGTGAATCTAGGCCCTTATTTCTGCTCACTGAAGCAGCCTTCATTTATAATCGGGCATATGGAATCAAATTGAGTTTGAAGTGGATTATGTACATGGCATTTGCAGCCATGCAATTTCCAACTGTAGTAGCTAGCAGTTCGAAGGCCTCTACCATTACTTTTTTCTAGATACTACTAACCCACATTATAAAAGACCTGACTATTGTCTGTTCAATTTAATTACAGTTCCTCAAAGACTATAATTCCATTAAAAACAGTATAGATATTACAAAATGAACTTTAAAATACCTACCTGAAGGCAAAGATTCACCCAATATTCTCCATTCTCATGGTAAGCCTTCCAAATAGATGGGTGAAATGATCAATTGCAATCTTGGTAGCAGTCCTACAGAGCTAGTCTCTACAGTTGGCTGAGAACAGGTCTGATCCTGCTGTCCAAACCAGGCACTCAGGCCACACAAGTGTTAACAAGCAAGCTGGTGCAGAGCAGCTCCTACCCTGAGTCCTGATGTCTGCAGGAGATGTAGAGCGACAGGCCGCGCGGTTCATTTGTTCGTGATGTATGGATGAACTGAGCACAGCCACGCTTGATCTTGGTCTGGCCTCTTCTAGCAGCGGGTATGGCAGAAGAATGCTTTAGTACTTCACTGGAGCAAAAGACTCTGGGTTGTTCCTTGTGTCTGAGCTTGAATTTCCCTAAGCACAGTGTGGAGAGTATGTGTCTAATCTACAGACAGGCTATGGCCAACCAGAAGCTAACCGTGTGGTTTATGTAGTTGTACTGCAGACGTTACATAAGTCAGATAACAGATCTCACTCCAAGATGGAGAGATGTTCTTAAAACATGTTGGAGGAGCTAGCGGTTAGCCTTCAATTCAGTAACTGAAGGGCATGAAGTAACCTGAAGGCACGATCCACTCCCTTTGTCTAAGTGTAGATTTGAGGCAGCTCAAAGTGCTGCAAGTGCTAAAAGGAAAATCATTCTAGCCCTGTAAGAGAGGGGTAAGTAGGGATAGCAGTAGTGGTGAGAAAGCAGTAGTTACAGGGTGTCCAAAGTAATAAACATGCTCAGATTAAACAGTACTGGAGTCAGGTACAGAATGGATAATTGGGAGAAAATTTAATACAATCTTAAGTTTCGGCCATCAAAAAAATACAAACGTCATTAACTTGACCGGGTAGACTGGTCTTCAAAACAAATTCAAACTAAACCGTCTCCTAAGTAGGTTTATCAAGAAGTGAGAGTGTGATAGCGACGGAACTTTTGCAGCACACAAAGACAAATGCCCTAATGTTTCTTACCTGTTATCTTATGAACAGCTGCAAAATCAATGACATTTGCCTTTTACCGCTATAAAGGCAATATGAAGAAGCTTCTTTTCCCACCTCACTCAACTAAACCAAGAACTGCAAACAAAAGACTAGCTTCGTTTTTAGATCAGGATGGCAGAAGCAGAAGGAATCTGTTCCATTTTAGGCCCTGGTGGAAGTTTTAGAAATTTGCTGTTAGAAAACCAATTGAACCTTTTGACACATAGGCAGTTGGCATTTGAGAACTTCAACCTTTAATTTTTTTTTTTAATCTCGTTTTAATTATAAACCTTTATGTCCTTTTTTTAGTCATACAAGTACTCCCAAGTTTTATGCTTGGTCTCCTGCTTCCTTAAATTTTTGAGATGAGGGTATATTTCATATTTGCTGAGTTTATATATATTAATTTTCCTATTCAGATAGAGCGTTCACATCTACTTCCAGCAGTATCATCAGAATAGTATCTTTTGACCTGCACTGGTAAGAGTGTGAGACAAGAGGTTCAAATGAGTGACTTGTCTAAAAGACGACCATTCTGAAGGTACTTTCAGACATCACAAAGGATAGGCTAGGGAAAAAGGATATGGATAATACGTTATCTTCTTACTCGATTCACTGTATGCACAACCACCTCTTGACCAGATTGTGGCTGTGATACTTTGAGGTGTTATAGCTCAGTTTGCTTGCATTCTTCCACGAGAATTTGGTTCTGCATTGTCACGGCAGGAAGGTAATCGTTGACTGGGTCTTGAATGCTTGTAAGAATCTGACCTATCCCTTGGCTGATTCTCTGCCCATAAGAACCGCTGCTGTTTTTGGCTGAGATTGTCTGACCTCTGTAGACTTGAGCCTGATGCTCACATATACCAAACTTGCTTAGCAGGATAAACACATCTCTTCGGAAAGCTTTGGTGAAAATAGCATAAAGAAAGGGGTTGGCACAAGAATTGAGTGGGTAGAAGAGTACCAGCAAAATCTTGGAATTGGTGACAGTTATCAATGGTTTGTTCATAATGGCAGATAAAGCATGGAAAGAGATGGGAGCCATGCACAGAAAGTCAGTGAAAATCAACACAGCCATCCGCTTGGCAATTTTGGTGTCTTTGTCCCCTGACTTGTACTGAGGGTTTCGCACAGTTACATAGATTTTTATGTAGCAGGCACAAATGATGACAAAAGCAATAATGTTACATATTAAAACGAAGACAACGTAGGCTTCAGCCACCGGTGTTTCAGTGTCCATAGGCAAGCAGATGCTGACTTTGCTATAGCTGCTGACACCAACCAGTGGCAAAAGGGCAAGAAGAAAGCACGAGAGCCACCCTCCCAGCATGATAACCAAGGCATGCCGGAGGCGAATCTTTCGATCCGGGCGCATGGCAAAAGTGATGGCATACCAGCGCTCCAGGGTGATCACAGTCAGTGTGTATACAGAAAGTTCACTAGCAAAGACTGTGAAAAAGCCAGCTGTGTTGCAACCAGGCCCAGTCTGCCACTCTATAGCGTGGTTATAGTACTCTGACCTGGTGTAGAGATCCACTGAAGCGATCAGGAGGAGGTATAACCCCATGCAAAAATCAGCAAAGGCCAAGTTACACATCAGAAAGCGTGGTACAGTCAGTTTATAATGGCTGGTGAGAAGGATGAAAAGGACGAAAATGTTACCTAGGATGGCCAGCAGGTTCACAAACCACACCACGATCCTCAGAAATTGATAGCCCATTATATCCTCACAGGGATTAAACTCATCAGGCTCTGGAGTGCATATTACGTCTTCATTGCCTCCACAGACAGGATAGTCATAATGACTATCAAAGGTCTGGACATCTTCCATTTGAGGGTTCTTGAGCTCTTGGCCAAACCCAAGATTTCCTTCTCCGTGCTCTTCCAAAAAAATGTAATAATGTGAATTTTCATGAAAATTAGTGAACTTGGTGTTTTTGTCATAAACAGTATCGGTGTGGTCTGTGTATTCTTCAGCATAATCTTTGTAAAATGGGCTTCTGAGAGCTTTGACTGCTCTTCTTTTACGAAAGCTGTGACTGCCGCTCTGGTTACACGTCAGATACTCCAGGATTCTGAAAGAGTAGAGGGGGAAATCACCAGTGGCATTTACAGTCTGACTGGAGTACAGCGAGTAAACAAAGGGAACACTTCAAAAGCAGATTACTGTGAATGAAAACGTAGCTATAAAAATGTGATCGGATATATTTCTGTTAACAGAATGTATAGTGAACAATAAGCTTGAGCATTTCTGGGCTTTTTTTAAACTCTATTTTTCCTTTCTCTGTTGCTATCAGCTATCCCCAGTAGTAATTTGGCTTGTTCAGCATCCATAATCCCTCTTCCTTCTTGGGACCTACATTCTTAGTAGGTAATAAGACTTCTATTTGCTGTTTATAACTTCTTAGATAATACACACAAGTATTACTTTCCTTTTCATTTTTGCTCACAAATCAATTTCTCCCAGAATGTCCATTAAAATATTTCTATTCTGTGTATTTCCTGTAGCTGCTTTACAGCTAACTAGCAGTGTAGTGGTTGGGAATCCTGTATCTCATGGTGTGATGCACCTGTATTTGTAGTTGAAAATTGTTCATACTTTTTACTAGGAAAAAAATTACAGTTTGGCATCAAATTTTTTGATCACTGTGATCCACTGTCACATAACCTTTAGCGTTTCTCATTTCCAGGTGTGTAGAATTCGAGATTGCTTATAATTTGAGATTGCATACAATTCAGTCTGAGAAATTTTCATCTCTACTGATAGACATGCAAATACTTTTTTCTTTCAGTCATTAGATTGTGCTGGGTTCTTTCTGCACATTCTTGCTGTCCAGGTTTTGAATCTCTCCACTCTGTTTTATTTCTGTCCTCACTTTTTGCCCTGGTTTCGGCTGGCATAGAGTTAATTTCCTTCCTAGTAGCTGGTGCAGTGCTGTGTTTTGGGTTTAGGATGAGAATAATGTTGATAACACACTGATGTTTTAGCTGTTGCTCAGTAGTGCTTACGCTAGTCAAGGACTTTCCAGCTTCCCATGCTCTACCGACTGAGAAGGCTGGAGGTGCACAAGAAGCCGGGAGGGGGCACAGCCAGGACAGCTGACCCCAACTGGCCAAAGGGATATTCCATACCATGTGACGTCATGCTCAGTATATACACTGGGGGGAGTTGGCCAGGGAGCAGCTGCTTGGGGACTGGCTGGGCATCGGTTGGCGGGTGGTGAGCAATTGTTTTTCATTTGCATCGCTTGTCTTTCTTGGGTTTTATTTCTCTCTCTTTTTGTTGTTTTCCTTTTCATTACAATTTATTATTATTAATTATTATTTTTATTTTATTTCAATTATTAAACTGTTCTTATCTCAACCCACAAGTGTTCTCACTTTTACTCTTCTGATTCTCTCCCCCATCCCAGCGGGGGTGGGGGAGTGAGCGAGCGGCTGTGTGGTGCTTGGTTGCCAGCTGGGGTTAAACCACGACACTTTCCCAGTCCACTGTAATTGTGAATGTTATTGCTTTGTGAGTTTATTATTGAATAATTCATATACTCATCATAGCTTATTTTTAATATACTATGCATTCCAACCACAAATACTGCAATATTGAAGACTGGGGCTGTCTTCCTAAATCAGGGGCTGGCCTGGATGAGAATTGTCTAAACCTTATTAAACTTTGGAGAAATTTACAATGGATTTGCATTCTGCAGTGAAATTCTGCTGCTAATCACAGTAAGTCATCCTCCCTCCCTCCCCCCAGCAGATGAGTCGCTGTGTTGTATCAGGACATCTATAAATGTATTTTTTTCTTTCCAAAAGCTATCGGCACCTGTTCTGATGGGAGGCCAGAAATCCTGCCGAAATGGAATTTGAAATAATCTGTCTACAAGGTTATTACAGAATCATTTATTCTGAGCTTTTCAGTTAGAAAACATAGGAGACATGAGGCTATAACCCCTCCAAAACTTTTTTCCAGTCCTTGCTACAGCACATTCTGTGTTATAGCATATTACCCTTTTCTTTTTTTTCCCTTTAATTCTGGGCTCAACAAAAGGAGGAGCTGTTGCAAAAGGTCCTACAAATTGTTGTATCAAAAATTCTTTCTTCTGTCAGTTTGAAATTGTAATCTCTGTTTCAAAGAATGTCCTCTATACCTAGAAAAAATGGTCACAAAAGTGCCAATAGATATAATTTTATATTAATACTAAAACATTGTCTTCACTTATATACTCTAAAATTGAATGCAAGTCGGTGAAACTCACCCACTGGTTTTTTTCCAGCTCTTGAAAGCACAGCAGTGACTTGGATATGATAGGTCAGCTCGCATTAGCTGAAGAAATACCTTTACAGCTGGTAATTTCTTTAAAGTCCACGTATTTTTGGCAATTAGTTCTTTAAGGCTTTCCAGTCCTTTGGCTGGAAGGTTAGCAATGGCTGTTCTGGAGACATCCCTAGGTAAACGAAGAAAACGGAAGAAAAAGACAAATGTCAGAATACCCAGTGACAGGATCAGAATTTTTTCAGATTCTCACAGTAATTTAAGAGTTTCATAGAATTCTACAGCAAAAATCAAATCCAGAGGGGGTGGGGTTTTCATATCACTTTGCTAGGTTCTAATACCATTCAAATTCAAGTAGGATATGGGTTCCTCCTGTGATTTTCTCTCTGTTTTAAAGCTCTTATCTTTAATGTGTCATAGTGCAGAATATGGACAATAAAGACTATTTAAGTCCATAAAGAATATGGACTTTAAAGCCAACCAGATACAAATGCATATGCAAAATTAAAAATTCTTTAAAGAAATCACTTCTTCCATTGGAAGAGCTATTTTCCTTTAGAATTCTTTAGACTAATTTTAACCTATTGGGATACATCAATAGAAAGCATTGTAATTACTAAAACAATGTTCTTCATAAACTGAAATTAAAATCTTCTATCTCAGTCCATCCTGAAACTCTCAGAAAATTTAGTATTATGTTTGTATTTCTCTGGTACTGAGTCCACCTCAGCAGATACGTTGCACAGTTTGTGGGGGAGGTAGATTTCCTTTAGAACTGCCAGGTGAATGTCATCTGGTCCTGCTAGTGTTTTCCACTCATTTTTTCTTTTGTCCCAAAACCTCTTCTACTGACACTTGAAGTCAAGATGTTTTCTCAGAGTTATACTCTGTAAAGAAGTAAACCTGTAAAAAAAGTTCTAGTGTAGGAACATTGTTTGAGCACTTCCATCATGAACACCCTAATAATAAATAATAAACAATTCAGCTTTTTTCTACGCATTGTTTCCCAAGAGTGCTGTTCTTATCCCTCTAGAAGTCTCACCCACTCACTGGTTTCTTGCACCTAAAAGAAAATTATTACTAATTTTATGCTTTAAACAAATTGCTTCTAAAACACTTGGTTTTGCTCTGCCTTTTTTTTTTCTTTTGATTTGCTTGTATTTCTTTTTAAATTGAGTTAGAAATTGCTTCCCCTTTCTGTAGGAGGGTTTTTTTACTTCTGATAGCTTCTTTGCTATCATACATATTTAAATATGTCACAACTAGCTGATTTCAACCACTTAAACTTCTTTTTTGTTCTTCTGGAGTCCTTTTTGATAAGTAGTATATGTTTCTACACTTAGAAGAGTCTGAATGCTGCCTGCTATCATTTTATCTTTTAAAGAATCACAGAATAGTTGAGCTTCCAGGTCATCCGGTTTGACCTCCCTGCTCAAAGCAGGGTCACCTCGAGCAGGTTGCTCAGAGCTGTGTCATAGAATCATAGAATAGTTTGGGTTGGAAGGGACCTCTAAAGGTCATCTGGGCCAACCCCCCTGCCGTGGGCAGGGACATCTTCAACTAGATCAGGTGGCTCAGAGCCCCGTCCAACCTGACCTGGAATGTTTCCAGGGATGGGGCAAGGATGTGTCCTGTTGACTTCTCGGTATCTCCAGGATTGGAGACTCCACAGCCTCTCTAGGCAACATGTTCCAGAATTCGACCGCCCTTGCAATAAAGAAGTTTTTTCTTATGTTGAAATGGACTTTCCTGTATTTCAGTTTGTGCCTGTTGCCTCTTGTCCTGTCACTGGACACCACTGAGGAGACCCTGGCTCCGTCTTCCCAGTTCCCCGCTGTGGCAGGTGCACCTGCCCTGATAAAACACTGGGGGCATTAAGACCACTGCATCCATCCTTTTCACGCCCTTACTTTCGCACCCTTACGGTGGCGAGTGCTGACCCTCACACACACACTTCGGGCCAGTAATTATGGTCACATATACATCTTGGGCGAGGGGTAAGAAAGTCAAGGCCCTCATCCAATTAGAATTGACCACAGATCAGACTCAACTAGGGTATAAATGGAGCCCTGCTGGAGGGCAAGTTGAGCCGGTCCTCCTCGGAGCAGCGGGTCTGCAGTTGGAGACTCACCCCTTGGGTCAGGACGCTGCCCAAGGAATCTCCTCGAGGTTGAGAGCCCTCATCTTATAGGTGAGTGATTGTGCACATTTTGGATCCTCATTTCTAAAGCTGGCTGTGCAGTATTAATCCCTCGTACACCATCCTGAACCTGTGGTTTACTGATGTTGTCGGAGTGTTGAAGCCTCATTTCTAGTTAGTTTTCTGCTAAACAATGTTGGTTTAAATAAAGTTTATTTTTTAATCTATCACCTGCCTAATTTGACTACATGAGCCTCCATGACACCCCCCCCTTCCCCTTTCAAGTATTTATACACATTGATGATTCCCTTGGCTCTTGTCTTCTCCAGACTAAACATTTCCAACTCCCGCAGCCTATCCTGCTATGACAGGTGCTCCAGTCCCTTAATCAACTTAGTGGCCTGCTCCTTTTTTTTTTCCCACTAATTTCCTCATGTTATAGAGCTCTCCTTCTGAAGCAAAACATCTTGGTAAACTAGATCTTGGACTAGATCTTACCAAGACAAGGCTGGCCTTTCAGCAACCCCCATGGGTCTCCATCAAGTCCTCATGGTGGTGGCAGCTACCTGCAGGAAGGGAACATGGTTAAATGCTGTGTGATGGGAGGTGCTAAGGCTTTTTGGAAGGGAAGTGACACCTCACAAACTCTTGGGAGTTCTTTGAAGATGTTCTGGCACAAGCATATGGAGAAAGATGATCCTGTTTGTACCATGAACTGTGATTTCTGAAAAGCCTTGACAAAATCAGGTATCAAGGGCTGTTGAGGTAACTGAGCTGTTATGTGACAAGGGGAATGGCTCTCCTAGATTAATTAAAAAAATAAAAGAGTGAGGGAAAAGCTTGGGAACAGATGATAAGTTTTTATGCTAGAGGAAGAATGGAAAATGAACTGGTATCTGAATATACACATCATTGCAGCAGAGGCCCACAGAGGCTAGGCTAGTGCTGGTACTACTGAAATATTCATAAACGATCTGGAGACAATGCTTGTTTCTGACACAAAGTAATACAAGGTAGTGAAAGCTAAAGCTGATTGTCGAAAGAAGCAGAAGGATCCTGCAATACTAAGTGACTGAGCAGTAAAATAATTGACATGATTCAATATTGATGAATGTAAAGTGCATTTAGGAAAAAGCAATCTTAACTGTATACGGATGACAATGGGGTTTAATTTACCTAGCACTCTGGAAAGATCTTGGAGTCCTCTGCAAATGTCAGGTCAGTGCTATTCAGTAATGTTGAAGGGAAATAGAATGCCAACAATTTTTAGGAAAGAAACAGAAAATAGAACAGAAAAACTTCACTTTATAAATCTGACTGCATCTTAAATACTACATGCAGTGCTATAAATACTATATGCAGTTTACAATAAGAGCACAGAAAGCTACAACAAGGATGATTAAAAGTATCAAATTGTTCCTATATGAAGAAATAAGGAGTAGATAAGGACTTTTCTCTTGGGAAAAGCTAGGACTGGAAGCAGTAGGATGCCATGCATAGTGTGAAGAAGGTGATAGGGAATGATTATTCACTCTTCTGAGATGAGTTTTGGGGCACCTAAGAATGTGAGGCAAGAGACTTAAAAATGAGAAAAGGTATAATCTTTTCACAAAATTGCATCATTAAATTGTGAAAGACAGTGCCATGGTTCATTGTGCAGGCCAAATAACAAGGTAACTAGAAGGACAATAACCCTTTTTGTTTTGGTTTTATTCACAGTTGCGACACGTTCCCATCAGAAATGACTGGGTCAGGAGGAACATCCTGGGAGACAAGGGCTTGTGCCTTGGAAGCAGCCACAGAGTGGAGCCTCTCCGGGGCACTGGGTGCTCGGCGGGGGGAGCTGCAGCTCCTGGAGAGCTGCAAGCAGAAGGGAGCAGCCAGCCCAGGACTCAGGTGGTGGAAACAATCTCCCAGGGAGCAGAGGGGAACGTGCAAAGTCTGCGGCAACTCAAAGAGTGTTATCAAGTGATGTTAGAAAGTCTGAAAGATCTGTTCAGTGAGAAGAAAGGGCTTGGAAGAATTAGTTGTAAGACTACGTCATTTCTGTTCTATCTTACCGAGTCCTTTGAATTTTTTTATGTATGTGTATATGGGTGTGTATTTAAGCAGTTAGGTATTGCAGTTTTTATTTTCAAAAACTCTGCTTGTTTTAAACTGAGGGACTTGGGGAGAATCATAGAATCATAGAATCACTGAGGTTGGAAAAGACCTCTAAGATCATCGAGTCCAACCATCAACCCAACACCACCACCCACTAAACCATGTCCCTAAGCGCCTCATCTACTCGTCTTTTAAATACCTCCAGGGATGGGGACTCAACCACTTCCCTGGGCAGCCTCTTCCAATGCTCGACAACCCTTTCAGTGAAGAAATTTTTCCTCACATCCAATCTAAACCTCCCCTGGCGCAACTTGAGGCCATTTCCTCTCGTCCTATCGCTAGTTACTTGGGAGAAGAGACCGACACCCACCTCGCTACAACCTCCTTTCAGGTAGTTGTAGAGAGCGATGAGGTCTCCCCTCAGCCTCCTTTTCTCCAGGCTAAAGAACCCCAGTTCCCTCAGCCGCTCCTCAGAAGACTTGTTCTCCAGACCCCTCACCAGACTCGTTGCCCTTCTCTGGACATGCTCCAGCACCTCAACATCCTTCTTGTAGTGAGGGGCCCAAAACTAGAGAAGATACAGGCACAGCTGCCTTGAAGTTCTAGTTGACTCAGGATTAATCTCATTGCAGAGCTAACAGCAGATGGTTGGTCCCGTCCATGGGCCATATTAAGCACAATAGCTCAGAAGTTTGGAAGTTTCCAAAATCCCCAGCGTGGTAAGCCCCTAAACTGACGGTATGGTGTCTGCCACCAAGTGGTCTTGTGACCTCTCTGTACCGCTGCTATTGCAAATGGAAAAGCTTCCTGGGAGTCTGGTGATAATTTGTCTCCCAATGGAAGATAACTTCTTAGTTACCCTACCTAGGCCCACAATTTGTTAGCAACAAAGTGTGTGTCAACTGGCCAGAGGAAAGTGTGGGACTGATAGGAATTTTTTACCTTACAAATCCAGTCTTGACAATTCTCTATTCAGATTCACGATCTGCTTCAAGCAGCATAGCAGCTGTCTTCAAACTAGAAAGCATAGGATTGAAAAGGTTTTAAATAATAATTACTAATCTTCAAAGCAACGTGAATCCAAGCAGTTGGAGTTTGCCAGACTATAGTATCTGTGTCTGCATTCATACAGAAGACACATTTTCCTAAATTATTTCTTTGTTCTGTATCATTGTACGATCAGTCTTGATTTTGGGCTGCTCAGAAAAATGGGAACTGGCTGCACTTACGTCAGCCTCATTAATATCTAATAATATCGGTAACTAAGATGTTATTTAAACACAGCAATGTTTACATTGCATAGAAGAGTGTCTTGCTACTACCGCTAAGTTATAGCTGGCTCACTTAAAGAAACACAAGAGAATGGGCAAGAGGTAGACTTGTCAAGAGAATGTGTCTCAAATTGAAGTGACTATAAAAGAGGTTGCTCAAAAACTTGCTTGTGCCCAGTGGCAGGAACAGAACAGAACCTCCTAAGGTAGGACCCTTTCCTAGATTGGCAAATGATGCTTTAAAGAGCACTTCTGCTTTCTAAAGATAATTAATTACTCACATGTGTCTTGTGCAACAGTTAGTAATGTTTTGAATTTGGATTGTATGTTTTGCAAAAGCTAATTGAACAATAAGCCTGATTATATTTTTGTTGTACTCTGATGAACTTGTGCTCTAGGCAGCAGCTCTTGTTGATGCATTTAGTAAATCAGGTCCACTGAGTCACTGAATCCTAGCCAAGATTTCATTTTCAGGTGAAGAGCAGTGTACTGTCATTATACTGTTAAAATAGTTTTCTGAAGGGAGCAATCTGTATACATCCACATACATGTGAATAGACAGCAGTGACAAAGGAATCAGAATTATTGGCATCTGTTCTCCTCTATTCAGTGATCACACTCCCCACTTCCTCTGCTATTATAAACTGCAATTTTTTTAAAAAAATTACCTAACCTTTTAATACCTACTTAAATATACCATCTAACTAGGTGGTCTGAGAGCATGGCCAAATTCACACAACATACATATAGCCAGGCACAATTCTTTGGAGTTAAATCTTTCCCATTGGTTTTCTTTAAAGCCAAAATGGAAGAAATTACCCCATTAGGGTGGATCCAAGGTCAGTATTTCAACCTCTAAGTTGCTGTTGCTGATGAAACCCTGATCAGAAAAAAAAACAGTAAATGATAGATCTGTGGGGCAGACGTTCCATCAACTGTAAATTCTTACCCCACTTCAAGAGTGCATAAAGGGAACTCCAGAGACCATGAGTTCTGCCAGCTTGGTGGGGAGGCAAGACAGAGAGTCTCTTTTTTGAGCTCCATAAATGTTCCTTTTTTTTTTTTCATACTGCTCCCACTGTAAGCAATGCCATTCATTGCCCCAGAAAAAGGAATATTTATCTTCTGGCAATAATTTTCCATAGAGTTAATTTTCAGTACTGTAAGTGGAATTTTCTTTTTGAGGAAGATGCAATGTCCACAAATTCCCATGCCAGCTAACAACAGCTAGATGCCTGAACCAAAAATGGCTTAACAAATTATTTATTAAAATAAGCCAAGTCATTTACACTGCCCAAGGGGGATATTGAAGGGCCGTACTGGTCAGACTTCTCAGGCTATTATGCAAGTTAACAAATCTCTGGTCTCTCTATAATTAACTCATTAATTAGTCTTGATGGTACAGTGGGAGGGGATGTAATAAAGCACCAATTGCAGGCACATTTCTGTCTCCTGTGGGAGATGTTACTGGCCATTGACATGACACAACAATAAACAGTAGGGTTCCACTCAATTTTCATTCATTTTGACTTCAGCCTTCTTAAGGCAGTGCATATGTGGGAGTTTCAGAAACTATTTTGTTTCTGTTAAAATAGTTCTAGTTCCTGAAGGTCAACTAAGAGATCTGTTCAGGTGGAAGGATTCTGCTCTAAATTGTTGCTCCAAGATATCTCGCTTTATAACAAACCCTTCCTACATCACACATGCACCATAATTCCTGGTTATCTATGGGTAACAGAAGTCCCTGAAGCTGCTATTAAAATTACATTAGATTAAAAATTAATAATATGTTGCACCCTTCTGTACTGGTTTTGTCTGGCATAGAGTTAAATTTCTTCATAGTAGCTAGTATGGGGCTATGTTTTGGATTTGTGCTGAAAACGGTGTTGATAACACAGGGATGTTTTAGTTACTGCTGAGCAGTGCTGACACAGAGTCAAGGCCTGTTCTGCTTCTCATCCTGCCCCGCCCACGAGCAGGCTGGGGGGTGCACAAGGAGTTGGGAGGGGACACAGCTGGGACAGCTGACCCCAACTGACCAAAGGGATATCCCAGACCATATGACGTCATGCTCAGCAATAAAAACTGGGTGGAAGTTTGCCAGGGCTGTCGTCACTTGGGGACTGGCTGGGCATCAGTTCGTTGGTGGTAAGCAATTGTTTTTGTTGCATCACTTGTTTTTCTTGGGTTTGGTTTGGTCCATCCCCCCCCCCCCCCCCCCGTTGTTTTTTTCCCCATCCTTTTTTTAATTATTAAACTGTCTTTATCTCAAAGCCTTCTGCTTCCAGAACACCCTCTTTTGCTCTGCCTAGATGGCCAGTTCTCCTCCTGATGGACCGGGGCCTTGATTGTGCTTTTCTTATCCAGAATGTATAATTTTTAAGACATGGTCAGAAAACACTACCTTCTCACTGCTGTCTCAGGATCTGGCCACTCATGGCACAACTGAAGTTTATCCCGCAGGTGATTCAGTGATAAGAAAAAAAAAGAGTAGGCATGTTAGTCCTTGGCAGTGTCTTGAGGGACATGGTGCAGTGTGTAACTGCCTTTACATATTCTTCTCATACACACCTGCATCTCAGTGACTTTGCAACTTCAAATGAAGAGGCCTGGACTAGTTTCCTCCCTTTGCAGAACCCCCGGAGAGAAGCGCTGGGTGGGATGGCCCACCAGCTGGCAGCCAGAGCTGCAGACTTGAGGTGAGAAGGTTGTGACATAACATCCCTACTGACCTATGTAGTCCTGCAGCAGCTTTTTGCAGAGGGAAGGGGAATGAAAACAATGAGGGAAGGGGAGGAAGAGCTGGCCTGCATGTCCTTGTGAGGATGACTGCATTGGTGCTTCCCAGCTCTGTCTTTCTGAGCTGCTCCAAAAGGGGGTAGCTGGTGATGCATCAGGTGCCACTGGGAAAGTGAGGATGACTTTAGGAAACAGACAAAATATCACCCCCATGTGACAGGAGTGGTTTGGCATGAATTGCTGTTGGAATGACTGATTATTATGGACTGCCCCTTCAATGTCCAATTATTTAAGGTGTCTGCTTCAGAAGTATGACTCCATGAACGGTCTGTGCTTCTCTCTCCCCTCAAGCCAGTGAAAGGAAAACCTGATACTCCCCAGAACTGGTCTCGAACCCTGTTCCCAAGGACTCTGCTAATAACTCCAGTGGACCTTGTGGTAGAGAGTGAAGTGGAGCCATAATGTGGCTCTGAAAGGTGGGCCCTCAGCCAGATCTTTCTCTTCACCCCACAAGACAAAGTAATTTAGATGACTGAAGCAGAAGACAGGCTACCATTCACACGCAGGCCTTGCAATGCATCTGGCTTGAGATGCAGGGAACAGAGAGAACCAGAGATTTGATGATGACCTTGCCATCAAAAGTCTGTTGCAGCTTTGCACAGCAGGGACGCAACTCTTCGTAGCATAAAGTGGTTATGACCAATACAACTTCTACTGTAGATTGCTATGTCACTGGTAGCCAGCCTGATTTTCTGGAGTTGGGAAGATTCTGGGAGAAAAATAATGTCTTCTGCACCTTTTCGTTATTATAGCTAGCTACTAGGATTCCTTCTGTGAACAATACAACTTTATTCTGATATAAATATGCTGTTTCCTGAAGAGCAGAAAGTAAAACTGATTCTTACATGGAGTGAGCATTGCCGGCACCATCTGGTTTTGCAGTGGAGGAGGGAATCCCACTTTCAGCACTTCAGTTCTCCCTGTGATCAGTCCTATGCACTACGCTACATGCTAGATGATTTGAGTCAAGGAATATGATTCTTCTTAAGCTTCTTAAACTTCTTAAAGTTTTTTGTTTCATTCTGTATTGTGATTCCTAATTTTAGTGAAGACTTCTCTGGAGGACTATAAAATCAGACTGGAAATCAAATTACATGAGAAAGAAGAAAAGACAGCACCAGAAGTAACTTTATTCTGTCTAAAATTATTTTTTAATCTCTGTTTCAATTTCCTTTGCATGTGTGCTACTAGAGTCCTTAGTTTGTATTACAATTGTACTACAATTGTACAGTCATAAGACAGATTGTAGTACAGAATCTTTCAGAAGAAAAATTGGTAGGACCAGTACTTCTAATGCAAGATGCAAGCATTTCTTAAATCAGTTCCCTGAAGCACAGCTTTTGTTGCTGATATTCTTTTTGTAAACATGCCATTCCCATCCCTGCTGCTCTGCTGCTAGTAATGGTTGGAAAGAAAGCGCAACCTAAAACAGTATTATTTTTAAAGCTTTCTCTACTTCATTTTCTCCTACTCACAGTAGAGTTGGTCCACTGTGCACTCCCAGAAATGCATCGTCACTGATAACTTCCAGGTATTTGTTCTTGTGCAGATAGCTGCAGAAACAAAAAAACCACAGTGATCTGGAAATAGTTATCCATAGGTTAAGGAAGAAGATCTTCAGTTTACTTGTCTAAACAGATTTACAAAAGCAGTATCTATAAGGGCCATCCTATCCCGACAACATACTGAAGCATAATCAGTTACTTCATTTTCTGTGTACCCAAGGAACAAAATACAGGTTTGCCATTTTGAAAATAAATTAAATTCCTCAACAAATAATAAATAAATAAATTAGCAAAATAAATTAGCTTTGCTCCAAATTCCTTTTCTCTCTCTGTCATACACATAAAGACACATGCATACACGCTGTATCTTCAGGTAAATATGTGTGAGGATGAGGTGAAATAGATTGTTTTGCTTTCATCAGAATGAGGTATGGGGAATTACATGATACTTACAGGAACACATCATGAAAAAACGTGAAATAATTCCCTCCTTGTTTTGAGTTCAGTAATAAAATTTTTAAATGTTTTAAAATCTCCATAGCCAAGTGGAGGCTCCCATATACAGGTCAACAGTTAAGAATGAAGTTTTGTTATAAGAAGAGCAAGAGAAGGAGTGAGAGGGAGGATAAATCTGAAGGAAAAAATATAAAACTTATGTAAAAAAAAAAATTCTAAAGTCTTGGGAAAACCGTGATCAATTTCCTGAGTATCCAACACTTTCCTGAAATATGGAATGCTGCAAATTTCTCCTATCATTACACGATTGATGTAAACAAGGACCAACATTAATTCCCATCACTCTGGAAACTGACATATACGAAAGTGTGGATTCAGGAAGTAGGGAATTTAGAGAGTTGAGTTAAAGGTACATGATTAAAGACAGGCAATATAAGGCTACTGAACACTCAAAAAATTAACATAACCCAAGTGGAACAATCAATGTTAAATTCAGTTCTGTGGTTTTAGATTTAAAAGTGACTGATCTAGAATGAATCTTGATTTTTTTTTTTTTTTAGCTGGATTCCTGTTTACCATGGTCTGAAACTGTCATTTGAGAAACTTATAAATACATGGATTATTATTGCAGGTAATTCAGTCAAGTTCCAAATTGCTTTAGAGAGGCTATGCATTCCTGTCCGAGACTTTTGTTCTCAATGGCCTAATAGAATTTATGTTTTTTGTGGAAAGACTTGGGAGAAATAATTGGCTTCAGTAGTTCCACAATTGCAGCTGTACAAAGAGAAAGCATAAATTAAAAAAACCTGCAGGAGCAGCAGAAGCACAGGCATCCTGCTTTTCTGCCAGAGTCACAGTGGACGTATGGCACTGAGCACATTTTATGACATTCTGTGAAGAGCAGAGGTACACAGAACGTGATAAAATGGAAAAATAAGCATTATTTTTATGCATATGGTGCCAGCTTGTGTGTATTAGTTGGGTATATTTGACATAGAGTTAGATTAAAAATGTGGATTTGGAACAATTGTCCAGCTAAAAAGTACTTCACAAAATGCAACAGGCATGTTAATTTCCTTGACGAGGTAGTTCCTACTGATTAGCCAGGAGGGAGGAGGACTGCAGTTACAAGCAGCTAGATCTCCTAAACACACAGACAGGAATATGCTGAATTAGCTGAGCAATTAAAAGAGACCGAAGATTATGTTGTGATATATACATATGTACATATATATGTGTGTGTGTGTGTATGTAAACATGGATACTACTGTATAATAATTACTGTATAATTCTTTCCCTAAGCCAGCAATTGAACCCTAGGTGGTGTTTTTACTTAGTTCAGTCAACTTCTGTCACAATGTTTACAAGAGAGACAGCTTGCAGGCATCAAACCTAGTCATGCTTTTTAACTTAACTTAGGTGGAAATTGAAATCTTGTGATGGGATTAAGAATCATTTACCAAACATTGTAGTCCCTGGAAGAGGATGGAGGACCATCTAGCTCTCTTGGCTGAGGGGCACTACATAAGTAAGGAGACAAAACAGTCCAAGCATTTTGTTTCTGTACTATGATGAGAAAAGACCTCTGAGAGAAGTTTGAACCACGGCAGCAAAGGGGATGATACAACTGCAGGACCGCGCTTCAGGGCAGAAATGCAATGCAACCCATTAAGGAGGAGAACACAGAAAATTGCCAAGGAATGTTGTCAAGGGGAATGTATGTTCCCCTTGATGAAATGATGGCAAAATGATCAATGCTATAAAGGCCCTGAAGGACATGGTGCCTAGGCAGAAGAGACTCGTAGCACCTGTGACTATCCCATTTATAAATTTTATCAATTTTCTGCATAGTGGAAAAGGTAAAGTCTAATGGCCCCAGTAGCAAACCACAGATTAAAGCATGAGGCTGCAGTCTAGGAGCAACGACAGGGTCCACAGACTGCAATAGTATAAGTAGCTCAGGTCCTGCAGAAGGAGGAAGAGGAACTGTGTGCTTTTGGCTGGGATAGAATTAATTTTCTTCATAGTAGCTAGTATGGGGCTGTGTTTTGGATTCATGCTGCAAACAGTGTTGATAACACAGAGGTGTTTTAGTTATTGCTGAGCAGTGCTTACACCACCCCACCAGTGAGTAGGCTGGGGGCGCACAAGGAGTTGGGAGGGGACACAGCTGGGACAGCTGGCCCCAACTGACCAAAGGGATGTTCCATACCATATGACGTCATGCTCAGCATATAAAGCTGGGGGAGGAAGAAGGAAAGGGGGGACGTTCGGAGTGATGGCATTTGTCTTCCCAAGTAACCGTTACATGTGATGGAGCCCTGCTTTCCTGGGGATGGCCGAACACCTGCCTGCCGATGGGAAGTAGTGAATGAATTCCTTGTTTTGCTTTGTTTGCGTGCGCGGCTTTTGCTTTGACTATTAAACTGTCTTTATCTCAACCCATGAGTTTTCTCACTTTTACCCTTCTGATTCTCTCCCCCATCCCACCCGGGGGGAGTGAGCGAGCAGCTGTGTGGGGCTTAGTTGCCGGCTGGGGTTAAACCATGACAGGAACTCATAGCGACCTAAGTATGACAACAGTGGGTGACCCCGGCCCAACAACTACAAGCGTCAGGATTGCTTGACATTTCACCAACGAGGGTACAGGGCTGGTGGGAGGCCTTGTAATGCAAGAATGAAGAAAAATAAGATGACTGCAGATCATGACTGTAAAGCGTTGCTCAAGAGAAGACGATGTGGTCCTCAGTCCAACTAAAGCACAGAAACTTTGCAAGGATTGCAGACAGACTGCCTTATGGAGGTCATGTTTCACAGGGTAGATAAAAGCAGAGAAAATGCCCAATGATGAGATCAGCAGCAAAAGAGAGAAATAGGAGAAAACCAACAATATTGCCCAAGTGAAGCCAGGTGACATTGCTCAGAATTTAAACATAATTATCTTAAAAAGATGAATTTCATAAAATTTCGGACTGCAGTTAGCACAGTTGCCACATTGTAAGATGCCCAGACCAGACCTATTAAAGAAATTAAATGAAATGAAAGGAGAAAGAATTTGATATTACTGATGCAGGCAGTAATACCTCAAGCAGAGAGGGATGTTTGGTACTAGAACTATTACAAACATTTTAAAGCTAGCTTGTGTTGCAGCTAGGAAGGCAAAAAATACAATAGAAATGTTGTCACAACATATTTCAGAGGGTGTCCACGAAGTTGCTGTGAGCTGTGCCCATTGTGCCAGTTAGTGGCAAAGATACAAAGGTCAAACCTTTCCTAATCGTAAATTCTGTAACAAAAACACCATTTGAGATGGTGGCTGTGGAGTTAATTGAATTGACTCAGAAAAGTGCAGAAGGCCACTATTTTATCTTTGTGCTGGAAGAGTCTTTCAAATTCAGATAGCTGAACTGGGGTTTAGCTGTAAAAATAATAAAGTCAGAACAATTGTTTCTTGATGTGGACAAAATCAAGTAAAGATTCTAATCCTGTCCTGGTTGAAGTCATTGGCAAATTTTCCATAACATTCACTTAGCTTATATTGATCACCATAGTGAGAAATGAGAAGTAAATGCGCTTCGGCTGGGTTACACAACACAAAGTCTTACGGAGCCAAGCCAGAGTAACACTTCTGGCATGTTATTGATTGGACGTTACCCATGCCTAAAGCCTTGTTTCTTACAGAGGAATATAGCTTACTTCATCTTCTCAGCTATTGTTGTTTGAAATAAGCTTTCATTCTTTAGAAATATATGGTATCACCTGACATTTGTGTTTTCTGAGAACTGACTTTCGTATTCTGTAAATGACAACCTAGTCACTTTTGTTGTGAGCTTTTGCTTCAGTTTGCAAATTTCCTCATGATTTTGTCTGCAAATATAATATCAAAAATTAAAACCAGAGCAAGAGCTAAGAATTAATCCAAGATTTCAACATCTAGGTTGTTGTTTTGAAGGACACAAAAACCTGCCTGACTTAATAAAACCTGTCTGCTTTAGTAACTAGACATTATTATAAAACCAGATAATTGCTTGTCCAATTTTGAAATATTTTCCCCTGATATTTGAACACCATAGTGAGTGATAAACCTGAAATATAATAGTTTACATACGTGATAAAAATCTTCAAACTTACAAATAGAAACAGCCAGCTAGAGACTTTTGGGAAGTTCATAACCATGTGTTGGGGCCAAGGAGGGGCTGCAGTGTTAGCTGCCAGTTTTTACGTAGATGAGTCAGGCCCATCAGAATGTACAATTTCCTGATGCTAATTGATTACAGTTGTTTAAGCCCTTTTATTTTGATAGGTACCTCTTTTAAATGGAAAGAATAAGACTTTGGTAAATATTAATTTGACAAAGAAAGTTTATGTGTAGCTAGTATAGCTCCTTCTGAGAGTGCCTTTAATCCTGTTGTTACTGATAGCTAAATGGTACATAATGTCATTTACATACACTGCAGAAAAGAAAACCACAACAGTGGTACCCACGTGTCTAAACAAATGTTGGAAGTCTTCGAAATCACATGGGTGAAATGGAATATTTATCCTCAGTGGGGACACTAGAATAATAGTCATTTTGGAAAGTTGGTGGAAGGCAATCAGATAGACATGAATACCACAGTGCAAAGTATGCAGGAAATCTGGAGTAGTGAATGCTGAATCTGGAGTAGGATATGCTGATGGTTTCATAGTGCTATAAGTAAAAGAAGGCTTTTTTTTCCCCTTCTTTTTTTAATCAAATCAGATCAGTAAGCTAAGTATGCCAGTGACTAATACAGAGTCTCTATGGACTCAAGATCCAGGGGTAAGTGGGAAAAATACTGCATTAAGTCTCAGCCCCACCAGAAAACAACATGACTGCAGTATGCTGAGCAGGATCTTCTAAGGACATGAAACAGAAATAGGACATTTCAGCTGCTATGTAAAACAGGACAATGTCATGTCAGGGCATGACAGAGATACTGAGTATTCAGATATTATCAATGCATGCTTCATGAAATAACAGGTTAGAGAGTCCGCGTGAGGAAAAGCAACTTTTGATTTCAGCTTGAGTGGCACGCACGCTCTGTTTCAAAATGTTACAGTCTAAAGTCTGTTTTGTAAGAGCAACCACCAGGTACCGATATTCAGCAACTCTGTAGGACCAAAAAAGCCAAAGAGTACACCACAGCTATAGTCTCCAAAAAGGAGAAATACATACATATGAGAAAACTTCCTTAAAAATAAACAAAAGTATGAAAGTTAAATTATTGAGGGCATTTTGGGAGCTCTTTAGGGACACCATTTTGGTGATACAGAGCAAACGTGAAAAGCATGAGATGGCAAAAGGAAAACAAAATCCTGAATATTCAAAATATTTAAAATCTTCAACTGAGATGAAAAACTGAAAAATGCTGAAAAGTCTGAAGAGATTTTTACAAAATATTTTATTTTTACCGAAAGTGTATTTTCTTCTGGGGGTAAAGGATATGAATGAAAAATGCTGACCAGCTACTTCAACTAACTACATATAGTTCCACATAACTTTCTTTTTTCAGTGTAAAAGATTTCTATTTCTCTTCTTCCATAGTCCAAGGTCATTCATGCCATCCCCCATATTGTGGCTGGACACACCTTTCCCAGTGGTTTTTTTAAGCTGGATTATTTCACTGGTAAGGTTTTACTGCAGTCCCACAACCAATTTGTCAGCACAGGGCGTGATGGAATAAGAATGAACAGCCAGATTATGCAAAAAGGGAGGTTTTGCAAAATTTTCTTCCAAAGGAAGTAAAGTTACCCAAGTTCCTAGTTGGAATACCTCACTGGCTTATGGAATTATGTATTATTTGATAGTATCTGCTTGCTTGCTTTCAGCTTCTGATTTTAAAATAAGGCGGCAGAGCTTAACAAATGAGGAGAAAAATAACATGTTGGCCAGACATTTAAGTATCACCACTCACTATAGTATTAAATGGGCTCTGGACATGTAACGTTAATGTATCTATGCATCCTGTTGGATTATGAAATGAAGGTTAATGAAAGGGAGAACAGGCAAAAGAGATGCATTGGTAAATGAGCAGTATTAAGGATTCATTGTATGTTTTTTCTACACCATTGTTTATCTTGACTCTGAGCTAAGCCAAACATTGTAAGTGATCCCTGAGAGTGTATACCAAAGTAAATATATTCTTTTGGAGTTTATCTTTGTAATTAGATTTTGAAATTGCACACTTTCCATTTCAGTAATTTAAACAGCTCTGTAAAA
This sequence comes from Aptenodytes patagonicus, assembly GCF_965638725.1. Lineage (NCBI taxonomy): Eukaryota > Metazoa > Chordata > Aves > Sphenisciformes > Spheniscidae > Aptenodytes > Aptenodytes patagonicus. The sequence goes on along the minus strand of NC_134955.1, from coordinate 49,860,631 downwards.
GCTCATCACAAATATATTTTGCCATTCACTGGAAGTATGTTTTAAAAAAATCTTCTTTCCTCACCAATTTCCTTACAGAAATAAACATTGGTGCAGGAGCACCACTTTGCAGAAGTCTGCAGGAGTGATGCAGTTCATGGACCTTAATGATGTGTTGTAACGAGGGATTCAACTTTCAGATGAACGCTGTTCAGTAAAAGTATCATTTGGCCCTTCATTCCTGGTTCTTTACTTCCCTGCCTTTATAAAACATATACAGCGATACTGTGGTTTGCTATAAAACACAGATCCTTGTTGGATGAGAAGATTTGTTAGGTAGTGCCATCATTCAGTACGATAACGGAAACCATTTATGCACGGTTCCACACCTATATCTGTATTGATTGTTTTCACCTCCTTGAATTACATAGGTCTTTTAATACTGCAAGAGTGGTAGAAGTGCACACTGCATGGTAGAAGGTAGCCTCTGAGATTCCCAAAATGTCTTCTGATTTATGGAGAACATGGAAACTTTGAATGATTTGTCAGAAATGAATTATTGTTTTTGATAATTTTCCTTTTTTACTTGTTTTCCTCCTTGAGGTCATCATTCAAAACCCATGAAAATTTCTTTCCCTCGCTCTTTTTCTCTTAGTTTCTTTTTGCTCCTAGTTTCATCAAGTCCAAAGGACTTTAGATCAGACCCAGAGGAAAACAGGTGTTTTCTTCGCTGTACAGTCATAGATAAAACAGGAGTTCAAATTAGAAAGGTCAGAATACAGAAAATGAAATATTTGGCTTTTGCATTAACTTAATCCTGCTGTTAGAAACAACAAATCTCCAAGCTTGCACTTAGCAAAATTATACCTTATCTTGGCATGTGGTAACCAAACTACTTAAGAAAATTAGTTTAGAAATTTCAATATGTAGTTTATCAAACAGATAAAGTCTTTACCACTTTACCGCTGAAGTTCAGCTCCCTAGTTTGCCTTGTAAATCTGGAGTAGTGTTTTGCTCCAAGTAAATGTCATGTGATTTAATTAGGAGAAAACTGTTTGTTGTAATAAACCATTTTTACTGCTGGTAGATAAAGCCATGAAAGTAAGCCTGGTTTTAGTTCTTTTGGTTTGTTTGTTTTTGTGTTGGTTTTTTTTTTAATTTGCTTAACTAGTGCATCATAGCCACTCTCTGGGAAGATTCACTTAGAACCATAGAATATCTGAGGTTGGAAGGGACCCATAAGGATCATCGAGTCCAACTCCCTGCTCCTCGCAGGAATACTTAAAACTAAACCATATGACTAAGAGCGTCATCCAGATGCTCCTTGAACTCTGACAGGCTTGGGGCCCTGACCACTTCCCTGGGGACCCTGTTCCAGTGACCGACCACCCTCTCAGATCGAACACCTTTTCCTAATATCCAAACTGAACTTCCCCTGATGCAGCTTCATTCCATTTCCTCGTGTCCTATCACTGGTCACCAGAGAGAGGAGATCAGCACCTCTCCCTCCGCTGCCCCCCTTGAGGAAGTTGAGACTGCGATGAGGTCACCCCTCAGCCTTCTATTCTCCAAGATGAACAAACAAAGTGACCTCAGCTGCTCCTCGTAAGTCTTGCCCTTGAGACCTTTCACCATCTGGTGAAAGGTGTGTCGTCCCCCTCTGGACACACTCTAATAGTTTAATGTCCTTCTTATATTGAGGCACCCAAAACTGCACACAGTACTTGAGGTGGGGCCACACCAGTGCAGTGTAGAGTAGGACAATCACCTCCCTCAACCGGCTAGCTATGCTGTTCTTGATGCACCCCAGGACATGGTTGGCTGTTTTGGCTGCCAGGGCACACTGTTGACTCATATTCAACTTGCCATAACCCAACCCCCCAGATCTCTTTCTGCAGGGCTGCTCTCCAGCCTCTCGTCCCCCGATTTCTATGTATAACCAGGATTACCCCATCCCAGGTTCAGAATCTGGCACTTGCTCTTGGTGATGGCCCAGCTGTCAAGTCTATCCAGATCTCTCTGTAAGGCCCTCTACCCTCAAGGCCTTAAAGAATACTGAAATACCCTTAAAGAATACTAATTACAAACTTTTTCTGAAAGTAAGCAAGCAGCATCTGCAGAACCTAGTATGTGTTTTCTGCTTCTCTACTTCCACCCAGTCCAATAAAGCAGATGTTTAGGACTCCAGATCTTCTAAAACTGCATTTTAACTTCATTCTTTAATAATAAGGAAAATTCCAAAGAGGCCAGAAGCAATAGCACTTGCACACTATCAGAGAAGCAAAAAGAAAAATTCCTACAAAATCATCTCCAACCTCTGTTTCATCAAAATGTAAGAAATGGAAGAGCTAACACAGTTCATATATTGGCTAAGGCTTAGAAAGGTTTTAAGTATTGCATATACAGCTTAGAGGGATTCAGTCAAGAAACTGGATTCATTTTGCCGTATTTTACATCTTGCGATTTCTGTGGGCACTAGTACAAACACTATGTCATCATGAAAAACTTCCTTTCTCATATGAAAGTTCAAAGTAACTGAACTAATGTAAGTAAAATAAGACCTGTCCCAGATCTTTAGTTTAACTCAAACCTTCTCAAATTTAAGAAGTCTAGCTAGCTGTTAAGGAAAAAAAGGCAGTTTGGAAAGTTTAAGACCATGTGAAGGATGCTCTTATATTATTCTTATAGAATTCAAGCCCAATTTAAAATAAAGTACTGAAAATAATCATATCTATTTTCATGCCTCTCTGGTTAATTTAAGAGCTCATAGAATCATAGAATCATAGAATCATTAAGGTTGGAAGAGACCTCTAAGATCAGCGAGTCCAACCGTCAACCCAACACCACCATGTCCACTAAACCATGTCCCTAACCGCCTCATCTACACGTCTTTTAAATACCTCCAGGGATGGGGACTCAACCACTTCCCTGGGCAGCCTGTTCCAATGCTCGACAACCCTTTCAGTGAAGAAATTTTTCCTCACATCCAATCTAAACCTCCCCTGGCGCAACTTGAGGCCATTTCCTCTCGTCCTATCGCTAGTTACTTGGGAGAAGAGACCGACACCCACCTCGCTACAACCTCCTTTCAGGTAGTTGTAGAGAGCGATGAGGTCTCCCCTCAGCCTCGTTTTCTCCAGGCTAAACAACCCCAGTTCCCTCAGCTGCTCCTCATAAGACTTGTTCTCCAGACCCTTCACCAGCCTCGTTGCCCTTCTCTGGACACGCTCATGATGAAGAAATCTCTTTATTCATGAGATTACCAGCCAGACTCTTCAGTCAAGCCTCTGTAGGACCAGAGTAAGCTCTGCCAAAGTGAATGGAGCCTCTGAAACTGAGATTTGTTCTGTGTTAATGATTGAGGCAGATGATTTTTGGGTATGGTGTAAAAAGGTTATTCACTCACTAAGTATTAGTATTCCAAAAACTACAATAAGAAGGTGAAGGGAAAGCTGACATTGTTGCTTCATGCTTTTGAGATTCCCATCTGTCATTTCTAGTGCAAGTGACTGGTTCCTCCGAATTACTTCCACCACCTTACAGCACACTCTTTTTTGCAGATAAGACATTTCTGTGAAAGGGCTGCTACCATTATCAGTGCTACACTTACTAAAATAAACTGTCTTGTAAGTAAAACAGCATAATTATCTTCCAAATTGTCTTAGAAATGTTACTGGTGAAAAGAAATTTTATTGTAGCTTCAAACCAGAACAAAATTCACACTGGAATTACCTGCCATGATTTTATTTCTGAGCTATAAATATATATACCAAATGAAAGCACACTGCAAAAGACATTAAGTGCCCATATTTTTATTGCTGGCTGAAATTAGTATCCTCTCTTTGCTCCTTAAAAATAATTAGAATAAGATATGTATTTGAAAGCCTCCAACAAGCATAGAGTATTTATTATATAATTTTTTTTCTGAAAGAAGAGAATGATCTGCTACTTACATAGCATCCAGATTTGTCCCATTAAAAGCATGGCCTTGGATGCTGGTAAAACCATTATTGTAGAGTTTGCTGCAAGCAAAAAAAAAAAAAAAAAGTGTATTTTGGGTTGCTTCAATACCTGAATACCTAACATCTTATGTATCATTTTTCTTGGCAACAGCACATTTATGGATCGGTTAATTTTAATCTCTTGGAGAAGCAGCAATTATAGTGCAAGGTCAAACAAATGCCCAGCAGCATTCTTGAGAGTAGCTGAATCAAGAATACCATGTGGCAGGTGTGCCATCTTTTACTTCTTTTTACAGCAAAGATAGAACAAGATTAAAACACTTTGCTATAACTTTCCCACCCGCAAACTAAAAACAAGGAAACAAAATTCTGCTAGGACTGATTATGGAAGGCTAAAGTAACTAATACCTAGCAAAGTATGTATGATTTTACTATCAAGCCTGCCTGAATTTTTAGAATTCATTCTTTTGCTTCCTTAGAGCAAAAGGATTTTTTTTAGAATTTCTTTAGAATTCATTCTTTTGCATTATAGTTCTCTTCCCCCTAGTTCAGATCATAACTCATTACAGTCATTTTCACTCCCCTCAGCCCTTTCTTGTGGCTCACATTGAGTATGGCTTGCATTACTGAACTTTATTTAACAGTTTTCCTTCAAATATGACTCTTCTGACATTTGCCATCTGTTAGTTTTCACGGTATGTGCCACTTAGGTTGCAAAAAAGTTAAGACACAGTTCTAACCATGCTGTAGATTTACAGAAGGAGAACTCTGCAAACTCTTCCCTTTGATTTTCTCCAGTATAACCATTCACTGGCATTAGGGTCACACAAAAGCAAAACCACTTTGGTCAAGCCAGTTTAAAGAAAAGCAGCAGACCTGATTCAAATCACTGTCAAAGTAAAGGATTTATGCAAATTAGATTATGGATACTACCTGTCTATGGTGTTTCTCTGTTACAAACTACTAGACAGTAGGACAGCGATTTTTTTTTTTTAAACATTTTACCATATGCTTGAGAGAGGTAATTGCCTTGTGACTTAAACTGGGAGAACTTACAGAGTTAGAGATTCATTACAAAGCCCATGGAAAGCATTTGCAGGCACTGAAGTCATGAAAGGATTATCTGCAATTTCACTGAAAAAGGAGACAAAACATCACAATCAAACATCTGTCCAACAGAGCTTCTCCAGAACAGTTTTATTATTAATTGTTCTCTGCCTTGATAATAAATAAAAGTGTAGAATAACTCATTTAGTTCTATCTAAGGCCAGAAGATACATGTGGGATGATTAAGAATAGAGCATGTTCCAGCATCCAGGAAGAGAGCATGTGAAGTGGATGGGTTTTATAGTCCTGGTGAGGTGTGCCAACCTGTGTGATTATAGTGGTTAACAGTACAGACAGGTCCCTTGTCTCAAAAGCCAGAGAAACAGCAAAGTAAATCATAGAATCACGGAATCGTTTAGGTTGGAAAAGATATTTAAGATCATCAAGTCGAACCGTTAACCCAGCACTGCCAAGTCCACCAATAAACCATGTCCCGAAGCACCACATCTACATGCCTTTTAAATATCTCCAGGGATGGTGACTCCACCACTTCCCTGGGCAGCCTGTTCCAATGCTCGACAACCCTTTTGGTGAAGAAATTTTTCCTCACGTCCAATCTAAACCTCCCCTGGCGCAACTTGAGGCCATTTCCTCTTGTCCTATCGCTTGTTACTTGGGAGAAGAGACCAACACCCACCTCACTACAACCTCCTTTCAGGTAGTTGTAGAGAGCGATGAGGTCTCCCCTCAGCCTCCTTTTCTCCAGGCTAAACAACCCCAGTTCCCTCAGCTGCTCCTCATAGGACTTGTGCTCTGGACCCTTCACCAGCTTCGTTGCCCTTCTCTGGACATGCTCCTGCACCTCAACGTCCTTCTTGTAGTGAGGGGCCCAAAACTAAACACGGTGTTCGAGGTGCGGCCTCACCAGTACCAAGTACAGGGGCACGATCCCTTCCCTACTCCTGCTGGCCACACTATTTCTGATACAGGCCAGGATGCCATTGGCCTTCTTGGCTGCCTGGGCACACTGCCGGCTCATGTTCAGCCAGCTGTCGACCAACACCCCCGGGTCCTTTTCCGACAGGCAGCTTTCCAGCCACTCAACACTCCCGCCCAACTTGGTGTCGTCTGCAAACTTACTGAGGATGCACTCGATCCCCTCATCCAGATCATTGATAAAGATATTAAACAGAACTGGCCCCAAAACTGAGCCCTGGGGAACACCGCTCGTGACCGGCTGCCAACTGGATGTAACTCCATTCATCACAACTCTTTGGGCCTGGCCATCCAGCCAGTTTTTTACCCAGCGAAGAGTACGCCTGTCCAAGCCATGAGCAGCCAGTTTCTCCAGGGGAATGCTGTGGGAAACGGTGTCAAAGGCTTTACTGAAGTCCAGGTAGACCACATCCACAGCCTTTCCCTCATCCACTAAGCAGGTCACCTTGTCACAGAAGGAGATCAGGTTGGTCAAGCAGGACCTGCCCTTCATAAACCCATGCTGACTGGGCCTGATCACCTGGTTGTCCTGTATGTGCCATGTGAATGGCGCTCAAGATGACCTGCTCCATTACCTTCCCTGGCACCGAGGTCAGGCTGACAGGCCTGTAGTTGCCCGGATCCTCCTTCCGGCCCTTCTTGTAGACGGGTGTCACATTTGCTAACCTCCAGTCAACTGGGACCTCCCCGGTTAGCCAGGACTGCTGATAAATGATGGAAAGTGGCTTGGTGAGCACCTCCGCCAGCTCCCTCAGTACCCTTGGGTGGATCCCATCCAGCCCCATAGACTTGTGTGTGTCTAAGTGGCGTAGCAGGTTGCTAACCATTTCCCCTTGGATTATGGGGGCTCCATTCTGCTCCCCGTCCCTGTCTTCCAACGCAGGGGGCTGGGTACCTGGAGAACAACGGGTCTTACTGTTAAAGACTGAGGCAAAGAAGGCATTAAGTACCTCAGCCTTTTCCTCATCCTTTGTCACTGTGTTTCCCCCCGCGTCCAATAAAGGACGGAGATTCTCCTTAGCTTTCCTTTTGTTGCTAATGTATTTATAGAAACCTTTTTTATTGTCTTTTACGGCAGTAGCCAGATTAAGTTCTAGTCAGGCTTTGGCCCTTCTGATTTTCTCCCTGCGTAACATCACAACATCCTTGTAAGTCCTCCTGAGTGGCCTGCTCCTTCATCCAAAGGTCATAAACTTTCCTTTTTTTCCTGAGTTCCAGCCAAAGCTCTCTGTTCAGCCAGGCTGGTCTTCTTCCCTGCCAGCTCGTCTTCTGGCACATGGGGACAGCCTGCTCCTGCGTCTTTAAGATTTCCTTCTTGAAGAATGTCCAGCCTTCCTGGACTCCTTTGCCCTTCAGGACTGCCTCCCAAGGGACTCTCTCAACCAGTCTCCTAAACAGGCCAAAGTCTGCCCTCCAGAAGTCCAAGGTAGCAGTTCTGCTGACCCCCCTCCTTACTTCTCCAAGAATCAAAAACTCTGTCATTTTGTGATTGCTATGCCCAAGACGGCCTCCAACCATCACATCGCCCACAAGTCTTTCTCTGTTCACAAACAACAGGTCCAGCAGGGTGCCTTCCCTAGTTGGCTCCCTCACCAGCTGTGTCAGTAAGTTTTCTTATCTTCCACACACTCCAGGGACCTCCTAGACTGTTTCCTCTCTGCTGTATTGTATTTCCAGCAGACATCTCGTAAGTTGAAGTCCCCTACAAGAACAAGGGCTAGCGATTGTGAGACTTCTCCCAGCTGCTTATAGAATATTTCATTTGCCTCTTCATCCTGATTGGTGGTCTATAACAGACTCCCACCATGATATCTGCCTTGGTGGCCTTCCCCCTGATTCTTACCCATTAACACTGAACCCTACCATCACCATCATTAAGCTCTAGATAGTCAAAACACTCCCTAACGTACAGGGCTACCCCACCACCTCTCCTTCCTCGCCTATCCCTTCTGAAGAGTTTATAGCCATCTATTGCAGCACTCCATATATATATATATATATATATATCTCAAAACTATATCATAGTTTTCCTGCTGCACAATGGCTTCCAGCTCCTCCTGTTTGTTGCCCATGCTGCGTACATTGGTGTAGATGCACTTCAGTTGGGCTTTTTTTCCTGCCACCTTTTTGGGGGGAGAAGCCCTAATTCCTATGTGACCATTCTCAGGCACTTCCAGGATTTCTAACGCATCAACAACCCATGCATCTTTGTCGCCGCATGGATCTCCATCCCCTACCTCCACTGAGATGGCAGACTGAAGGACCTTGCTAGCACACCGTCCCTCAAATATTGGTGTGCCGCCCCCAGGCTTATCTCTAGTGAGCCTGGTTTTAACCCTTTCCCCCTTCAAATCTAGTTTAAAGCCCTTTCAATGAGCCCTGCTAACCCCTGTGCAAAGATCCTTTTCCCCCTTTGAGACAGGTGTACCCCATCTGTCGCCAGCAGGCCTGGTGTTGTGTAGACTGATGCATGATCAAAAACCCCAAAATTGTGCGGGTGACACCAGGCTCGGAGCCAGGTATTGATCTGCTGGCTCTTCCTGTTTCTTCCCTCATCATTCCCTGCAACTGGAAGGATAGAGGAGAACACTGCTTGTGCTCCTGATCCCTTACCCAGTCGTCCCAAGGCCCTGAAGTCTCTCTTGATTGCCCTTGGACTTCTAGCTGCAACTTCATTGCTGCCTACCTGAAAAATCAATAAAGGATAGTAACCTGAGGGCCGTACCAGGGTGGCATCTTCACATCTTTAGCCCAGGCCCCAGGGAGGCAGCAGACTTCTCTAAGAAGTGGGTCCGCTCTGCATATTGGGCCTTCTGCTCCCTTCAGAAGGGACTCTCCTATGACAATGACCCGTCTTTTTTTCTTTATGGAAGCAGTTTTGATGCAGGGTGTACATAGGCCGACTTAACCTCGGCGACACCTCCAAGCTAGATGAACCATCGTCCTCATTATTGTTTGGTTCCACTTGCAGAGCCTCATACCTATTATGCAAGGGCACCTGGGAAGGTGGGGTAGTCACAGAGGAGACGCGCATGCTGCGCCGGGCAGGAACTTGTCGCCATTGTCCCCTATCCCTTACGTCACTGCGTTCAGCCAGGCGCAGAGAGGGTAGGGAATCCTCCCTATCATGTGTCCGGTCTGCCTGTCGGGCCTGTCGCAGGGAAGGTAGGGTGTGATTCCAGTAGTCTCTCTCTCTCTCTCTCACTCCCTGATACTCCTCAACCTACTCCCCTCCTCCCGGAGCTCTGTCACTAGGCGGAGGAGTTCCTCTACCCGGGCGCACCTCCCACAGGTGTGCTCACTGCTGCTGCCCGACACTGGCACACTGGCGTAAGAGCAGGGCACACCCTGCAGCCTGACACCTGGCTGGCAGCGTGTTCCCACCGGAGCTCTGTCTGGGAAGCTGTGTCAGTCGTAGTGGGTGCAGAGCTTAGACAGGCCATGGATTTCTGCCAGGTGGATACCATTGCTCCCTGGTCGAGCTGGCAGAGCTTCAGCACCCTTCCTGCACACCATGCCATGCAAACGGCTGCGCAAACTGCCGCGCCATGCCCTTGCTGACACACCACCCCCTGTTTGCCCGCCCTGGTCACAGTGCTCCCTAATGGCTTCTTTTATATGTGGCGGGGGGCTTGGCTGCCGTTGCTCCTGGCTCCCCCCCCACCCAGGTCTCACCAGCTGCTGTCGCATGAGCTGCGGGCTCCTGGCAGCTCTCTCGGCTCCCCCTGAGGTTCCTCTGGTTCGAGAAACCCCCCTGTGCACTGTACTAGAGCAATCCGCTGCGGAACCTGCTGGCACCGCAGCTGGCTCGCCTTGGAGACTGAATGCTAGTTTTGGTTACACCACGCTTAAATCTCCCACCGTTGCTCCTGGCACCACCAAGGTCTCTTCAGCCACTGCCACGGCCGTGTCAACTGAGCCAGCCCAAGTGACTTTAGAGCTGAGATCCTGCTCTCTAGCTAAGCTCAGATAAGACATCAGATAATACATTATTGAGGACAGAGGCATTTCACTTTGCAGAACTGCATCTAGCACAAGTGAAATAACTTATTATGTGATCTAACCTAATTATTCTTCTCAACTCTTGTCCAAATGAGTGTTTCACTATCTGTCATTTCTTAAATACTTTTTTACTCCCACTCTGCAGTCTTAATAAATACTATGTGTCTTCAGACCAAAACTCTGTTGTGACAAAAGGGACAAAGAAAGACTAAAGAGCTTTACTGCGACTAAACTGGAGAAAGGAGGGAGGAAAAAGCTGGTAGAAACAAAGGGCAGAGCAAAGTGTCTGTCCTTTTTCTGCTTTTTCCTGAATCATATTAGAGTCTGGAAACCAAAATATTCTGCAAATTTTTCTTTTCTTCAGCTTGTGGATTAGATGTGGTCTAGTAAAGCCAGGCCGGAATGTCCATGGGCCAAGAAATCCTAACAATTGCCCACGTGACAGGAACAATTTCATTCGTTTTCTGTGCTATATATGTGCATATATATGTGCTAACACTGAACTGTACTACAACCATTTTCATTCAAAGTAGTTTTCACCAATAGGTAGTTTCCACCACAAGTTATTTTGGTTTGACATTTTTCAGATTGTTCACTTTTCTAAACAAATATTTACTTGTAAGTTGCTTGACCTCAAAGGCCCATAGTGTTGTAATGAATGTTATAACAAATAGCTTTTTCCCCAGCTATACCTCATTAATCATTTAGAAACCTATTATTCTTCAAGAGCAGTTTTTTTTTCCTGATGAAAGAAACAAAAAGGCTATCTTTCATTGAATAGCAATGTTTAGAAATACCTCCCTTGAAAGTGCAGGTCTACTCTTTAAAAAGTCTTTAGCATGTAGGACCCATGTTTATTTTTTGTTAGTGATCTTAATCAAAAATTTTCAGGGTAGAAGTAAAATAATGTTTTGCTATCTGCCGCTTCAAAAGTCACTGAGTTGGTTGGAAGCAAGGACACAGATGGTTGTATAAACTGCTTCTGTTTCATCCAGCCTATTTAATTCTTGTTTCTCTCTACTTAATAAGTCTAGTGCTTAATTTACAATCTAGTAGAGCTTAATCTAAGCTAAAGTCCTTTTGGTCTTTGAGGAACTCCCTAATAGCTCTTAAGATGCAGGTGTATCCCACTCAGTGCTCTGGCTGACTCAGGTTTCAAACTCAGAGGCCTACAGCCAAGGTAAACATAGCAGCTCCAGGTTATGGAGCATGAGTTAGCACAAGGCTTAACTCTAGTCTCAGGAGATCCTTGGGAAGGAAGATCTCATTGCTTACTACAGGTCTAGACTCTTTAGCAAAACAACCAGCATTTCTACATTGCTCTGAGGTTCATCTTGCCAATGGCAGACCGTGAATGCAGTGGGGACTGACCATTCTTGACTAAGAATGCCCCTTAGCAGCACTGAAACAATGCCTGGGGTAGACCATCAATCATGTCTTTGCAAGTCACCCTCTAGCATAATACTTCTCATTTTAATAGCCTTCTACCTATCCCATCCAGCAGTTAAGCCTCTTCCAGCTGAACACTGCTGCAATATAAGATTGTTAACTCCTCTCTAGGACTAAGTAGTGACCAAGATACTTTCACTTTGTGTCAGCCTGCAAGTCTTCATCTGAGCTGCTCTTCCTCCTTGGCTTGATTACAACCCAGAATTTGAACTTAAATTGCAGGTTAGGGCACAAAGATGGATGTCATCTTTGCCTTCTGAATACCAAGAAACATCTGCTTTTTTTTACAGCAGAACTCTTTGTTTCTGAAATACCTTTAAGGATAATAGTGGGAGACCCCCCCTGCCCCATTTGTGTTCTGCGTTTTAAAAGTGTAATGATAAACAATTACTCTCAAGACTGTCCAGTTCTCCTGCTCTTGAGTCTTCTGTGCTCAGGGTGCGGTCAGAAGAAAGAAGGCAGATAGATAGCCAATGGAGGTTATGATTCAACAGTATAGGAGCTCAATGAAGAGTAGTATCAGAAAATGTGCAATATGAGCTCGCCATGCCAGCACAAATTTGTTAGAAGAATGTTGACAGGGTGACTTCATGTTAGTAGGCTGTATGTCAGATCAGGTTCTGTGTGTCACACTATTCTGACTTCAGACTAATTCAGGTATTGCACAGCCATTACAAAAACAAAAACAAAATAAAAGCAAAAGGCCTGTAGAAGTTGTGTGTCATGTGCTTTGGCTGATTCAAGAGAAATGCACAGTGTGTCCATGTCTCTCATCCAGGTCAAATGTATAGTGCTAGATGACCTGGCATTTTCCACATTTGGTACTAATGATCATTGAAATATAGCTTGAGGAGAAGTGCTTTATGAGACTTATTTGATATTTTTCTCCAAAACAGAAACCTTCACTATAGGTTTTCTTGGGATCTGAGGATGGCAGTATTCTAACCAGCTGTGGGGACAGATACTTACAGTAAAAAGTTCACATCAGATGAGTAGATTTTGGTGAGGTCTGGAAATGCTTTGAGTCCCGTATTAAAAATACCGCTGAAAGAGAGAAGAAACAGAAAGAATTACATGTACTGGATCCCTGAACAACAACAAACAATGTACTGAAAGCATTCAACAGTGCAGGACAGTTATTGCAACCTCTCTATTGCCAATCAATTCATTTATAATCAACTGTCCAAAATATAAGGGTGTAAGAACAATTAAAAAAAATCAAAATACCAGATTTATGATAAATTATAGAATCTAAAAAATAGGAATACAGAATAATAAGACAGCTAAGCAGATCTGCACAGGGAAGTAGCCTGTGAGGTGGATAGGGAGAAAAAAAATTATAACTCTGGATTCACTTGAGAGATTAGGGCTGCTTCAGACAATAGTCTGGGCCCCCAAATCCTCTACCTTTCATTGAGGCTAAAAAGGGAAACTGTCTTCAAATGTGAATACAGGTAATGCCCCTTATTTCTGAACTCCTGTAGAGTGGAAATAACTTAAAAAAATATAGTTCTCAATTTTTAAAACTATTCTCCTGAAATGAAATTATTTTGACTACTTTCTTTTTATTGCTTCCAGATCTATAGGAAAAATCTGGAAAAATCTTTCCTCCTTGCCGCTACCCCCACCACACACACACAGGGCCCTTTCTAGAGTCTTCAAAACATTACTCAAAATCGCAGAAGTTATTCTCTTTCTCATCTGTCTTCCCTATGCTATAATTTTAGAATTTCATGGTTTGGTTACTCTGTGCTGCTCTTTAGATACTTCAGGGGAATACAGAGAATTCTTCAGGATTTCTTTCTGCCAAACAGGTCATATCAAATCAGGTGTCTATAGATGGGCTTGTCACATTTAGCTGATAGGTATGCTTTAAAACCCTGTGTAAATATCTAGAAACATAAAAGATGTGTATATTTCTGTTGTGTCCCTTCTTCCCACTATTCCCTATAAAAATATAGTAAGACAACACTTACCATAAAAAGAAAGATAACTGTGGAATTTTGCCAAGGAAACATTAGTGTATTCCAGACATTTAATGGATAAGAAGAATGGCAAAATTACTGATGAATTTGTGAACAAGTTTTCCTTTCCTGCAAAAGTATTCAAAGTTCCAACCCCTACCCTAGCTGGCTTTCTGTCATTAAAATAAAGCAACAGGGAAAAACATTGCAATCAGCTCCAAAATGAAATGCAAAGAAACAAAACTGCTATAGTGTAAAGAGTCATCTGTGAGGCTTAAGTGCCAACTTGTTGCAGGTGCTAAATACTTACAGGTATTTCAAAAGTGGGAGGTTCTTAAAGGCATCTGGATCTATGTAATCCAAGTTTCTAAGATTTCGAATTTCACTGTAAAAAAGGGAGGAACATTACCACATTGATCATTAATATTTAATTATCATAACAGAACACAGCAATGTTAAAATGAAATTTCAGGGACCTAATTCCTCCAATGAGTTTTTGTACTGGCCAGCACTAGCTCAAGACCACTATGCATTCTGAGCAATCTTACAATGGTGAATTATCATCTGGATAGATCCTGTCCTGGAGACTGGCTAGTTTAAGCAAGGGGGGAAGAAGCACCAGAGATTTGATTATGGATCCTTTGGCTGCATGGTCCTAAAATCAAAGCAATAGCCTGTGGTAATGGCTATTACTTTGAACATGGTGAGTTTTGTGTCTGCAAAGTTGAGTAAACAGAAGAAAAGTTAAGCAAAACTTTCAATATTGATGTATAATAATTCTATCAACTTACAACCATCTATTTAACTTATAATTTTATGTCCTATTTTTCTGGTTACTTCCTTCATGTCTCTAACAGTATTTTGTATTACTTTTCCTGTCTCTGTTACAGAACTCATCAGTGGATCCAAAAGATGGCTCAGGTCACTTAAATTAACTCCATTCCGAGACTTGAAATGGACACACCATTCACTATATAGCCATGCCCAGCAGTATATAGGATAGTGTATCTCTTTGCTTTATATTGATGCAAAATGTAACATAGACTTCATTCCTTACATCTTCTGTCCACAGTTACATTTTTAAATACTTCTACCCAGGTGACAGCTTGGTCTGCAGATGCATTTTAGACTGCACATTGAAGAACCAGCCTGACACTGATCATGGCTAGGGCCATGCTGGGTGCTTTCTGTAGGTGTGTTTTTGTGGGGCTGCTGCCCCTCCAGCCATCATGATCATTGCCTGACATCATGACTCTTCCTCATTTTTCCGAAATGTTTGTCTCTGCCCTTAATGCAATTTTTCTCAACCGTTCTCATTCTTCTTTTTTTCAGCAGATTTCTTTCTTTTCTGTCCATAATGACAGTCAGCAGTCTGGCTGCACCAATCAGACTGTGCTGAAATTCCCTCTCTAGACTCAGTAGACCTACCAAATTTTCATCTTTTCTGAAAAAACCCACCCCCCACCCCCATCACATGCACACTTTTCCTTTCCTGGCCTCTTTACTGTCTCCAGAAGGGGACAGTCCTTTTTGCATGTTTGCTTCTATTTCTTTACCTTAAACCAGCTCTGGACACTGGTCTTATACCTCTGATGAAACAACTTTCAGCCCTTCTTAATATAGAAACCATATAGAAAGAACAGTGCCAGTCTTCCTCCTGAGACTAACTTTGGAGCAGTGGGCTGAGGGAAGCACTTCTTGCTACTTATATAGAGAAATTTGGTGAAGACGACAGGTATAGATGGCATGGTGGTGCAGGTTGTGTGGGTGATGTTCTGGTTTTAAGTCAGTCCAAGAAGTGGTGCTACTGGGCAGAAACCAGTAGTATTTATTTTACCATGCCCTAACAGTGCCAAGTAACCTACACAATATAGGTATCAGGAAGTTGGGTTTTAAGGATACCTCTGCCACTGGAATCATTCTTACGGGATAAAATCAACCCAGCCAAGTTGTCTGAGAAATAAAAGTAGGAAAAGAGACATAAGACAGTAGATAAATCAGTATGTAGATACAGGTACCAAGACTTCAGCCTCTCTATACACTGTTGTACTGACAAAACAGTTCTGCTCCACCTTTCAAGTCTTCAGTTTTTACTCTGTTTACTCCAACATTGCAGGGAGACAAGGATTTACCTTTTACTTGCATGTTAAACTGATGTAATTAATAGCTGTACTACTGCTATTACAGTGCTATATTCAAATATTCTTCATGTCTGTTAGCTACTTTGAACAGTACCGTTTCTGTATTTAAAAGAAATCTTCTCAGTGTCAGTCTCTTGCTTCTCTCAAATTATTTTAGTAATTATTTTAGTAGCTATCACACTCCCAACAGTGGAATTTGCTCCATAAACTTTAACTGACATGTTTTTTTCTGTCACTGACTACATTTAAAATGCTGGACTCATGAGCTTCCTGGCCAGATATTCCTTTGTTGTGGACCAAACATATTCCAGGGAAAGACAGTCTTCAGATCAACCTTCAGCCTGGAAATGGATAATGCATTGGAATACCATAGAGTCATCAGGTTTTGGCTTGCTGCTATTCATAGTAGTCTGCGTAAATGATTTGGATGAGGGTACTGAAAGTAAGAATTCGAAATCTGCAGATGGTAGTAAAATTGGAAGCACAGAATAATGCAATGAGATTCAATCAGATTTTGATTTATTAAGTAACTGGGCCATGAGAGGGCATGTGCTGTTTAACAAAGGCCAATGAAAAACTAATTAATCTGGGAATAAAAGATTTAAAACTGCCAGATGAGACAGTTGGCACAGTAATCAGAGAAAAGCTTAAATAATGTGAGTGAGGAAATCAATATGATTCAACTGAACGCTGGTGAAAGGTTTACGTCCCTGCTGTTTGATTTCCTTGAATTGGTAATGCTGGAATTAGGGAAGAAGTATGCCTTAATATATACTGTATTTATATTTGCATTTCATCCTACACTTTGTATTACAGGGGTTTCTTAAAGCCCAAAAGGAAGAAAAGGGCCCATTGTGGTAGGCACTACAGAAATCAAAAGCAGACAGCCAGTTGCTTAGAAGTGTCTAGTCAAAATAGATGAGAAAAAGGATGAGAGGTATAAAAAGGTACAAGGTTGTCATGGTTTAACCTCAGCCAGCAACTGAGCACCACACAGCCGCTCGCTCACTACCCCCCCCGCCCCTGGTGGGATGGGGGAGAGAATCGGAAGGGTAAAAGTGAGAAAACTCATGGGTTGAGATAAAAACAGTTTATAAAATACTACTTATTAAATATTAAAATACTACTACTACTACTAATAGTAATAATAATAAGAAGAATATACAAAGCAAGTGATGCATGATGCAATTGCTCACCACCCGCCGACCAATGCCCAGCCAGTCCCCGAGCAGTAGCCCCCCCAGCCAGCTTTCCCCCAGTTTATGTACTGAGTATGACGTCACATGGTATGGAATATCCCTTTGGCCAGTTTGGGTCAGCTGTCCTGGCTGTGCCCCCTCCCGGCTTCTTGTGCACCTCCAGCCTTCTCAGTCGGTAGAGCATGGGAAGCTGAAAAGTCCTTGACTAGCATAAGCATTACCTAGCAACAACTAAAACATCGGTGTGTTATCAACATTATTCTCATCCTAGACCCAAAACACAGCACTGTACCAGCTACTAGGAAGAAAATTAACTCTATCCCAGCCGAAACCAGGACAGTATCCACCCCTTATTCTATACCATCTACGTCATGCCCAGGTCCCCCACTTTCCAATACATTCCCGTTAATCACCACCCCTTTTCCTGTTTTTTTATATATATACACACAGATATCATTCCCTTAGTCTATGGGCCACCCCTATAAAATGTTCATTGAGTTCATTTAGTCCATGACTTTGGGCTTCATCTGTCATAATAATCTTTCAGAGCAGGAAAGATGGAGATGGTATGTGGTGTTGGATTGCTTCATGTTGAAGTCAGTTCTGGTTCCATCATCACTGTGCTTTGCTCGGTTTCATCGACGTTCATTCTTCATTAATCTGGGTGATTCTTATTGTAATATCATTGGTATGGCATATAATATTATGTAGCAATTAACATCATACAATTTGAATCATTGGCTGTTCTCACCCAAAATTAAATCCCCTTGAGGTACACATCAGACTTCCCCATCCTTCCACATTACCCACCAAATGCACCCAGGTCCTTGAGCAAAAGCAATCCCACGGATGGGTTTGCCTTTGCCCGAGGCAGGAATAACCCAGACTGTCTTCCCCAGCATAATTTTTAAGTGCACTACAGGGACTTTATCCCCTTCTACAGTACGTAAAAATTTTGACTGGGCAGGGCCAGCTCGATTGGCAGATCCCCTTGTGTTGACTAACCAGGTGGCCTCTGCTAAATGGGTATCCCAATGTTTGAATGTCCCGCCACCCATTGCTCTCAGCGTAGTCTTTAACAGTCCATTGTATCATTCAATTTTCCGGAGGCTGGTGCATGATAGGGGATGTGATACACCCACTCAGTGTCATGCTCTTTGGCCCAGGTGTCTATGAGGTTGTTTCAGAAATGAGTCCCGTTGCCTGACTCAATTCTTTCTGGGGTGCCATGTCACCATAAGACTTGCTTTTCAAGGCCCAGGACAGTGTTCCAGGCGGTGGCATGGGGCATGGGATATGTTTCCAGCCATGTGGTGGTTGCCTCCACCATTGTAAGCACATGGCACTTGCCTTGGCGGGTTTGTGGGAGTGTGATATAATCAATCTGCCAGGCCTCCCCATATTTATATTTCAGCCGTCATCCTCCATACCAGAGAGGCTTTAACCGCTTGGCTTGCTTGATTGCAGCGCATGTTTCACATTCATGGATAACCTGTGCAATAGTGCCCATGGTCAAGTCCACCCCTTCACCATGAGCCCATCTGTATGTTGCATCTCTTCCTTGATGGCCTGAGGTGTCATGGGCCCACCGGGCTATAAATAATTCACCCTTATGTTGCCAGTCCAGATCCACCTGAGCCACTTCAATCTTAGCAGCCTGATCCACCTGCTGGTTGTTTTGATGTTCTTCAGTGGCCCGACTCTTGGGTACATGAGCATCTACGTGATGGACTTTTACCACCAGGTTCTCTACCCGAGCAGCAGTATCTTGCCACAATGCGGCAGCCCAGATGGGTTTGCCTCTGCGCTGCCAGTTGCTCTGCTTCCATTGCTGCAACCACCCCCACAGGGCATTTGCTACCATCCATGAGTCAGTGTAGAGAGCGAGCACTGGCCATTTTTCTCATTCAGCAATATCTAAAGCCAGCTGGATGGCTTTCACCTCTGCAAACTGACTCGATTCACCTTCTCCTTCAGCAGTTTCTGCAACTTGTCGCATGGGACTCCATACAGCACCTTTCCACCTCCGATGCTTTCCCACAAGACAACAGGACCCATCAGTGAGCAGGG
Organism: Aptenodytes patagonicus; assembly: GCF_965638725.1. Lineage (NCBI taxonomy): Eukaryota > Metazoa > Chordata > Aves > Sphenisciformes > Spheniscidae > Aptenodytes > Aptenodytes patagonicus. Next base: position 49,841,822 of record NC_134955.1, on the reverse strand, counting down.
CATGTTGTTTCTGATTTTCTGGAAGTTTATTATACATTGGAGCCTCTTCAGCACGCGTCACTTCCTCCTCTGGCGATATTCCAAAATCTTTGCCTTCTGGCCAATCCATGATAACTTCCAAGATTCCTGGGTGACTGGGGTTTCCTATTCAAGCCCGTTGTGTGATCAGTGCGACCCACTTACTCCACGGAGCATCAGTTGCATGATGTGTTGTCCTGGTTTCGGCAGAGATAGAGTTAATTGCCTTCCTAGTAGCTGGTACAGTGCTGTGTTTTGGATTTAGGATGAGAACAAAGTTGATAACACACCGATGTTTTAGTTGTTGCTAGGTAATGCTTACACTAGCCAAGGACTTTTTAGTTTTCCATGCTCTACCGACTGAGAAGGCTGGAGGTGCACAAGAAGCCGGGAGGGGGCACAGCCAGGACAGCTGACCCCAACTGGCCAAAGGGACATTCCATACCATGTGACGTCATGCTCAGTACATAAACTGGGGAAAGCTGCCAGGGGGGCCGCTGCTTGGGGACTGGCTGGGCATTGGTCGGCGGGTGGTGGGCAATTGCATCGTGCATCACTTGCTTTGTATATTATTATTATCATTATTATTATTATTACACTATTATTATTGTTGTTGTTATTATTATATTTCAATTATTAAACTGTTCTTATGTCAACCCACGAGTTTTCTCACTTTTACTTTTCCAATTCTCTCCCCCATCCCACCGGGGGTGGGGAGGGGGAGTGAGCAAGCGGCTGTGTGGTGCCCAGTTGCCGACTGAGGTTAAACCACGACACCCTGTCACTCCAGAAATACAGATGGGTTCTGCCCCTTTATAGCTTGATGGCATTAGGGTACACTGTGTACCAGTGTCTACTAGAGCCTTACATTCCTGTGGGTCCGACGTGCCAGGCCACCGAATCCACACAGTCCAGTAAACCCGGTTGTCCCTTTCCTCCACCTGGCTGGAGGCAGGGCCCCTCTACTCCTGGTCATAGTATTAGTTTCTTATTTCCTGCAAGTATGAGTCAGAAGTCTCTTCATTAAGATCAGAAGTAAGATCAGCCCTTCTACTCTGTCTGGGGAACTGCCCGCTGGAAACTGGAGCAGCAATTTTCCTGGATGAACACCCTTTTGTGATTGTTTTTCCTTGCAACTCACGTATCTGTGCTTCTAGGGCTGAGGTAGGTTTTCCATCTCATTTCCTCATGTCCTCTCCGTGGTCACGCAGGTAAAACCATAGGGTGCCCCGTGGTGTGTACCCTTTATATCCTCTCTCTTGAGCAAAAGAAAGCTGACTCCTAATAGCCGAGATACTGATCCGTACAGATGGACAGTAGGATCTATCCTCTTCAAGTTGCTGGACCTGCCGGGACAGTTTCTCCACAACTGAAACGAGGGAGGAAGAGAGACTTTCTTCATACTGCCAGAGTTGGCCAGCCCATTCATCTACTGTTTTTTCCTCTCCGTCTTTCCAGGTCATCACTACCAATGAGTTGGCATATGATGATGGTGCGCTCCATACAAACTTCTGCCACATGGGTTGTGTGCACTTGAGTTCATCTGGATTTTTGGATAGCTGTTCATTGTTCAGGTCATCATAAATCACCTCCAGCACGGCTAATTCCCTCAGGTACTGGATACCTCTCTCCATGGTTGTCCACTTGCCTGGGTGACATATAACATCTTCCTTGAAGGGATACCTTTCCTTCACGCTTGACAGGAGTCGCCTCCAAAGGCTGAGGACTCGTGTCCCGTTTCCAATCACTTTGTCAATGCCTCCTTCCCTGGAAAGGAATCCCAGCTGCTTGGCTTCTTTACCCTCTAATTCCAGGCTACTAGCCCCATTATCCAGCATCGGAGCAGCCAGATGACAATATGCTCACCTGGATGATGGCTGAAACCTTTTCGTATATCTTGCAGCTCACTCAGGGATAGAGATCGGGTGGTTACTGCCTTGTTTAGGAACTCTTCCTCTTCTTCCTCCCCGAGCAGTTGCCAGCCCTCCTCCTCCTGTTCTCGTGATGGCCCTTCTCCAGGGTAGTCTGCCTCATACACTTCTTCCTCCGCTTCCAAAATTTCTTCTTGTGTACAGGGGCGACTGATACCGGCACAGGCTGGTTCTTTGGTTCAGCTGCAGGGCCTGTTGCCAGGGTCTGAGTGGCTGCAGTGCCTGTCGCTGGGGTTGGAGTGGCCGCAGTGCGTGTCGTTTTACCATCAGATCCAGAGACCTTCTCTTCCCTTTGAGGGTACTGAATGGTGTTGAACAGGGCTCAGTAGGCATGGGCCAGGCCCCAGCACGTTGCAGTGATCTGTGTCTCTCTGGAGTTTCCAGGGTGACAGCATACTTTTTCCAAATATTCTACTAATTTTTCAGGATTCTGCACTTGTTCAGGGGTCAAGTTCCAAAACACTGGGGGTGCCCATTGGCCTAGGTATTTGCCCATCTTGTCCCACACACCCTGCCACTCATAATTATTCAGCCTTGAGGCAGATCTCTGGATGATATTCTTAAATTGCTTATTAACCTTAGACAAAACCGAAACAATATTCCCAAGAGATACTATTAGAAGTATCTTAACTACCCAAGGATGTTCAAGATACTGAAAAGTTACTGTAATGAAGGAGGAAACATCACAGAAGAAGGCAGCAACGCTGCCATTCTGTATTTCCTCCGTAAAAAACCTCTCAGAGGAAGAACTGTAATTGCTAATTGTCTCCACGAAGTGGTACCCGAAGTACAGTAATGGCTTCAGTACAAAGCTCAAATACCAGATTAAGCTCAAGGCCAGTGTTTTAATAACAAACCTCCCAGGCAAAACATCAGTAATCACTGCAGACCACAGCAAACTGCAAAAACCAACACTAATCTTTAACACGTAGAGCAAAAAAAAGAGCATGATGCAGATCAGATAAACTAATATTGAGAACAGATGAATCAATATTGTGACCCGCAACTGTTAACAGATATAAATTCCTTAATGCGCTCTGGTTAATCTGTTGTTACCTCAATCCCTTCGAGCCCCACGTTGGGTGCCAAAAAGGACTGTCGTGGTTTAACCTCAGCCAGCAACTGAGCACCACGCAGCCGCTCGCTTACTCCCCCCCTGCCCCTGGTGGGTTGGGGGAGAGAATCGGAAGGGTAGAAGTGAGAAAACTCGTGGGTTGACATAAGAACAGTTTAATAATTGAAATAAAATAAAATACTACTACTACTACTAGTAATAATAATAGTGACAATATACAAAGCAAGCAATGCACGATGCAATTGCTCACTACCCGCTGACCAATGCCCAGCCAGTCCCCAAGCAGCGGCCCCCCTGGCAGCTTTCCCCAGTTTATGTACTGAGCATGACGTCACATGGTATGGAATGTCCCTTTGGCCAGTTGGGGTCAGCTGTCCTGGCTGTGCCCCCTCCCGGCTTCTTGTGCACCTCCAGCCTTCTCAGTTGGTAGAGCATGGGAAGCTGGAAAGTCCTCGACTAGTGTGAGCACTACTGAGCAACAGCTAAAACATTGGTGTGTTATCAACATCATTATTCTCACACTAAAACCAAAACACAGCACTGTACCAGCTACTAGGAAGGAAATTAACTCTATCCCAGCTGAAACCAGGGCCAAGGTGATTTGACCGAAGTGAATGCTATGCTTATGAAAAAAATCAGGAGAAAAATCCAAGTTTCCCAACTTCTAGTCCAGTCAAATGTTCCTTTTGCACTTGACTGGCCTCTCATTTCATATGCATGAAAAAGAGAAAGATCTTCAAATTCAGTTCCGTTCATGAACTGTGCTGCTGTCCTTGTTTTGCACACTCAAACATCATTAATCTCAGAGTACTGGAAGGAATCCCCCCCAAAAAATCACAGATTTAAAGGATATCTATAGCTCCATCAATATTGGAGCCTATGAAGTTAAGCCCGTAAGAAGAAAAGATATCTGAATAGTTCTGATCTCATCAGTTAACAGGATAGTGATACACAAACTGGATTTCACAATTTCTTTTACATTAATCAGTCATGAGTAATATACTCAAAGGTGCCTAAATGTTATATGATAGTAATTTTCAAAATGTAATCAAAAGACTGTTGTGGTGTAAGGATTACTTCCAAAGGATCCAAAAAACTAAGAAAAGCAAGTTGATTATCGGTAGATTCATTAGACCGAGTTTGCACTTTTATCAGTAAGCTTTTCTGAATCGGTGAATTGAAAAGATTGAAACCCACTGATTTAGAAAGTTAAGGTTCCTTTGAAAAGCAGCTCTAGGAAAATTATTAGTAGTTTTAGCTGACTAAAATGCAGGTAAAGCCAAAGAGTATACTTAAAAATGTCTAGTGGGCTAGTTCTCAGGTATCTAAGTGTCTATGAGAGCTGATTTTAAGTGACTTTTGAAATGAAACTTTGACACACTCTATAAATACAACTTAATCTTAGCATACAGTGCTTAAATTCTGCATCCACCAGCAATGTAACAATTCTGAGTCCTTCTGGGAATGAAGTGCTTTAAAGATATAAAATACCTAAGACGGTTAATAGGCATCTTTGTTGACCACTGATCCAGAGAGGCAAAAGGTGCCCTGAACAAACATTTCACTTTGCAGTCTAACTAAAATTACTTAGAGATGCTTATAAAAATGAAGGATGCTGCTACCTACCCACAAGATAACAGAATTATTTGTGGAATATTTACAAAATTATTCAAAGTTACTTTACGAACTATTCAGTTTCTGCTTTATTTTTAAAAGTACATAAAACAATTAAGAATTGGCTTATTTGTGCTTTAAAGACAATCAATGTTTTAAATTTTATTTCTGGCACTCAGACTACTAATTAAAAATGTACTAGGTTCACAATCAAACCACCACCTGACTGTCCATGAACAGCAACTTAGTTTTGCTTTTTAAAGAAAATACTTTAAAACTTTAACACATCAAGAACAGATGTGCAGAGAAAGTCACTCGATGATACAAATTCCTGTGTCAAGACTTACAAATATGAACTTATGTTCAGTTACAAAGATATAAATATTAAGTTCCAAATCCAAATTAATCTAAAAATGAAACTAATAATATCTACTCAAATAATAGTCTAATGAATTAATTAATGAGACATAAGTTCACCAGATAACTTCTAGAAAGGTTAATAAGCTACTTAACACCCTATCTGAATTTAGTAACATTAAAAAAAAGCACAAACATTTACATATTTAAGTGGCTTCTAAATTTCATTTACCAGACATGTCTTTCATACCTGCCTTGCAATATTGACACATCCTTGAGTTTGTTCAAGAACCAGAATCCAGAAATTGCAAATCTGGCCATAGAGTCTCAATATAATCACATTATGCCGAGATACCTACAAAGACTAAGGATATCCAGGTCAGCAGTTCTGAAATGTTTTAAAACAGCCCTTTTATTTCTTGTAATAACTTGGGACCCCTCTCCACCTTCTTTGACTTACTTTGCCTATAGCTTCCTTGGCTTATCTCACTTGTATATATACTTCCATGTTTTATTCTCCCTCTACAGCCAAACTATCCATGTTATTTCATCTGCATGCACCTCTCAAGCCTTTGCACCGCTAGCACCAGAAAACTGGCTTGGGCTCCCAACAGTCTATTCCCTACCTCCAGACTGCAGCTTTTAACAAGATTTTTCTGCACAGCACTCGTCCCAGTGCACTGAAATTCACTGCAGGTATACAGCAGTCTCCCCAAATCTCTTCAGTCTAGCTCTCCAGTTGCTTCTCAGATATGTCCATCAAATCACCTCTCCTTTCTGCAGCGCTGTATCCCACAACCTGGCTCCACGAGTTGTCCAAGAACAGAAGTGCAACCCTGGCCTGGTGGAGCTGCCCCAGCCCTTGGCTCCGGCTCACTGCAGCTCACTGCAGAGATGGAGAGCGGTCCCCCACCAGCTCTCCAAATGACGTCACATATACGAGGGCAAGCCACTTGAACCGTAACCTTTGGCCCTGTTCCCAAATGCTGAGAGGGCTTTTCATGTGGTTGTATAAGAGGAAAGAGCTTTTGGAGTAAGGAGGAGAAGGGAGTAGGGAGAGATCAGAGAGTGAGCAGAGACACAGAGAAGGGGAAAAGAAAGAGTGAATTTTTCTGGGGTTCCTTCCACAGGAATGTTTTCCTGAGAAACAATGACCTAATTACAAAAGCTTTTTATTTAGTGTAATGCTACCAAGCTGCAGCTCTACTAGTAAGACAACTACACAAAGACATTGACTGCTAATCACACTTTCACAATTATATCTAGAAAAAATAAATACTTATGCCATTGTACGGGAGAGACAGTTCTGAATTTGTAAACATGTTAAGTTTGTCTCACAGACATACTTAAAAAAGGTGAAGACAAAAAGAAGGAACAAGAAACCATTGTGAGACCAATTTAACACAATTGGGGAAAAAATCCCGCAAAGGCTTGGCCCTGATTTTCATCTTCATACAATGGGAATTTTGCCATTAATTACAACCAAAATGAGATCTGGCCCCTTAAAATAAAGCAGGTGATCATTATCCTTAGTTTGCAGAAGTTGCTCAGCACTTGACAGGCCTAGGTTCGTAAAAATATGAGCTATGCTTAAAGAGAGCTGAGGTCTGGAACGAACAGAAAGTCAGGACAGAGGCACATGAACTGAATAAGGACCAAGAAAATGGAGCGCTGACGATCAAAGCTGAAGCACACTAACAGGCTTGGCAGACAGGGATGATGATGAACACAGGATGCCTATTCACAGGACACTTGACTCAAGCCAAAGCAATTTAGTTCCTCCCTTCCACAAACACTAAATTTTCTCCTAAGAAGTTCTTATGTTTAAAAACAAATGTTTTTAAAATGAAACTGTGTGTATAAGTTTAAATTAGGGTAAAAAGATTATTTATATAAAACTGCACTTTATGAAAAGTCCATGAAAAACAACCTGTGAAAATGCTACTCTGTGAAATGACTTCTTTTCAAAACTGTTAGAGTAACTTCAACCTCCTTTAAAATACCCTATGATAATCTTTTAGCAATAATACTTTGAAAATACTATGCAAGTGGAGAACATTAAACAAATGCATCGCACAACATATACATTTATCCCTGAATAATCTTGTTCTTTGGAAAGTAAATCAAACCCAACAACGGTAAGTGTTAACAAATCAGAGGAGTTGCAAAAGCAATTCAGAAAAACGGTCAAATTTGTGAATTGCTTTCTTTTACAGCTTATATGCAACTGCCTAATTTGCCAGATGCCTGGATGTTCCCTGATTAAATAATACATGTGCCTTACTTCCAAACAGATTTTAAAAACCTGGTAAGTGCTTTTGAGTGGTAGAGGTAGCCCTTCTTCGTGGGCTATCTGCAAAGGTTTGGGGTTTGCCTATAGCTTTTGTGAGTAGAGTTCTGGTGTCTTGTCCTGGGTAGTATTTTTGGCTCTTGCGCAGAAAAAAAAAAAAGTGTATCTTGTATGTCTGTGTACAGTTTCTTTTTTGGTAGTGCCTTGTGAGAAATATAAGGGGTCCCACGTTACCATAACCCTTGTATAGCAGATCAGGAAACCTCCTCCCCACCGTGCCCTCCCCGCAGCCTGTGCCGTAGGTGACGTGAGTGTAGGTGCCCGTGAGTTCTGCTGACTCCTGCCCAGGCCTGCAGCTTCCCAGTCATGGACGGCACAACCAGGCCTGGGATCTGGCACGGGTGTGATAACGCGGCGATTTTGGACCTTGCTGGTGTGCTCTGGCCTGACTTCAGGGGTGCCGTGACAGAGGCATGCTTATGGCAAGGGGCACTGGCTGTCCTCCCAGGCAGGAATATAAATGTGCTTTGGAGGTGGTTAGAGACTGGAAGAGGACAAGAGAAAAGGCTTCTACTCGTATTCCTCGCCAACCCTTTAGGTAGTAGAAAGAAATGCAAATTAGGCAGTGCTAGGGAGCGCATCACAAGAATGAGTGCCTTGGGAGGCACTGCAACACCAGAGCTCCATCCACCACTCCTTCAAACTAGTCACACGTTTAAAAGTGCGCATTTTGTGGAAGAGTTCTTTATATTCAAAGGCTTACATTACATTACCCTTTGAAGGAGATCAGTTTTGTGTTATAAATTAAGATCCTGAGGGAGATCTTTCTAGTCTGTTCTCCACTTTGAATCTAATACAGAAACATAGAAAACAGCTATCTAGCCAGCTAGCTTTTTTGTCCTCAAGCTGTCCTCAAGAAGCCTTTATATCCATATAATTTAAAACAGACAAGATACTACACTGCATATTGCATGGAAGAATCCTGCAAGGAAATGTGATGGCCCAAGAGCATTTTATCTTTAACTTCTAATAAGGTGAACCGCAAAACAAATACCACATGAGGAATTTATAGTGCATAGTGCCAAATGCTTTATTCATTGCTTATAAAATGTGCTGCCAGTAAATGTTTCATTAAATGTTCATTTGTGTTAAACAAGAAATCCTAAAGACACAACAACTGTGAAAGAGGAAGAGAGAACATGAAGACGACAGGCCTGGAAAAACCATCTAGAGAAGAGGGAATGGCATTATAACCAAAGATAAGTATTGTTATCATACCAAAGTCTTCCTTTGAAACTCTTTCAGGAATATTACAGAAGCATGTTAATGGACTGAACTAGGTCTCAGGATTCTGGACTCTACTTCTAGCTCTGCCTGTCAGGTACTCTTAGGGGAGGCGCTTCCACTTTCCAGCATTAGTTGCTCTCTATCTACAGTAACAGTAATAATATTATCTCCTTTATTTTTATTAAACTTTCTGTTTCACACTGTGTAAAGTACAAGGAAAAAAAATATAGAAAATAGAGCAGTGTTAAGAGATCATCTAATTCAATCTCTTTCTCTGAGTGAAGATTAAATAGACCCATGGAATTTCTGATTACACAGCTTTAAAGGCCTCCAGTGATAGGGACAACTTCCCCAGGAAAAGAATTCTATTGTTTACTTATGCCAGCCATATGAAAACATTTCCTAGAGTCTAACATGAATCTTGCCTAATCTAATTTAAGGTTATTATTACTTTTGCTTTGTCAAACATCAGTGTGGAAAATGGGTTGTAGCTTTCACCCCTTGCAACAACCTTAAAAGCTGTATCTGCCTCTGGTGTGTTTTCTTTCTGGACACAAAAGTCCTTCCTCTCTGACAATGTTTTCTGGATCCATGATGACCGACAGTGCTCTCCCATGGAACCTCTGCAAACACAAATCTTCTCTGAAATATGCCAAACTGCAACTCATCTGAACTTTACGACACTGGCACACTTTCCATTCCCTCATTTGGATCAGTAATGGAAACATGGAAGAGTACCAGATGCAGGATGGATCCTATGAAGCTCTATTCAGTACATTACCTTCTCATTTTCACAGGGTACTGCTGAATGACAGGAACTCCCTGGATGCCGGTATCCTAACACTTTTGTAACTGCCATAGTGCATCATTTGGTGAGGACTGGTCAGAACAAAAAGGTATAAAAACACTTCCCAGAATCATAGAATCATAGAATAGTTTGGGTTGGAAGGGACCTCTAAAGGTCATCTAGTCCAACCCCCCTGCAGGGACAGCTTCAACTAGATCAGGTGGCTCAGAGCCCCGTCCAACCTGACCTGGAATTTTTCCAGGGATGGGGCATCCACCACCTCTCTGGGCAACCTGTGCCAGTGTTTCACCACTCTCAGCGTAAAAAATTGGTTCCTTATATCTAGTCCCAATCTACCCCCCTTTAGTTTAAAGCCATTCCCCCTTGTCCTGTCACAACAGGCCCTGCTAAAAACTTTGCCGCCATCTATTTTATAAGCCCTCTTTAAGTACTGATAGGCTGCAAGAAGGTCTCCCTGAAACCTTCTCTTCTCCAGGCTGAACAACCCCAACTCTCTCAGCCTTTCCTCTTAGAAGAGGTGTTCCATCCCCCTGATCATTTTCGTGGCCCTCCTCTGGACCCGCTCCAACAGGTCTGTGTCTCTCTTATGCTGAGGGCTGCAGAGCTGGATGCAGAACTCCAGGTGGGGTCTCACCAGAGCAGAGTAGAGGGGCAGAATCCCCTCCCTCAACCTGCTGGCCACACTTCTTTGGATGCAGCCCAGGATGCAATTGGCCTTCTGGGCTGCGAGCACACATTGCTGGCTCATGCCCAGCTTTTCATCCACCAGTACCCCCAAGTCCTTCTCGGCAGGGCTGCTCTCAATCCCTTCATTCCCCAGCCTGTGTTGATACTGGGGGTTGCCCCGACCCAGGTGCAGGACCCTGCACTTGGCCTTGTTAAACCTATGAGGTTCACACGGGCCCACTTCTCCAGCTTGTCCAGGTCCCTCTGGATGGCATCCCGTCCCTCTGGCATGTCAACCGCACCACTCAGCTTGGTGTCGTCTGCAAACTTGCTGAGGGTGCCCTCGATCCCACTGTCCATGTCGTTGATGAAGATATTAAACAGTACCGGTCCCAGTACAGACCCCTGCGGGACGCCACTCGTCACCAATCTCCATCTGGACATTGAGCCGTTGACCACTACCCTCTGGATGTGACCATCTAACCAGTTCCTCACCTAGTGGACAGTCCACCCATCCAATCCATACCTCTCCAGTTTAGAGAGAAGGATGTTGTGGGGGACCGTGTCAAAGGCCTTACAGAGGTCCAGATAGACGACATCTGTAGCCCTTCCCGTGTCCACTGATGTAGTCACTCCCTCATAGAAGGCCACTAGGTTAGTCAGGCAGGACTTGCCCTTGGTGAAGCCATGCTGGCTGTCTCGAATCACCTCCCTGTCCTCCATGTGCCGTAGCATAGCTTCCAGGAGGATCTGTTCCATGATCTTCCCAGGCACAGAGGTGAGACTGACTGGTCTGTAGTTCCCCGGCTCTTCCTTTTTTCCCTTTCTAAAAATGGGTGCAATGTTTCCCCTTTTCCAGTCAGCGGCAACTTCACCCGACTGCCACGACTTCTCAAATACGATGGATAGTGGCTTAGCAACCTCATCCGCCAGCGCGAACTGCCATGCAAACTGCCGCACAAACTGCCGTGCCACGCCCTAGCTGACGCGCCACGCCCTGTTTGCCCGTCCTGGTCACAGCGCTCCCTGGGGCTGCCTTGAGTGGGAGGGGGGGGTGGCAGCCGTTGCTCCTGGCCCCGTCCACACCTCGTCAGATGCCCTCGTGAGAGCTGCCGGCTCCCGGCAGGTCTCTGCGCTCCCCTGTGGGTTCCCCGGCTGAGGACACCCCCCTGTACGCTGTGATCCGCCGCTCCGCTGCGGGACGCGCCTGCACCGGAGCTGATCGCCTCTGCAAGTGACGGTTGGTGGCGGTTACACCAATTTAAACGTTACACCGTTTAAATCTGCCGAAGCCTTTGTCCATAACATTCCCGTTCCATTTAATTACCAGACAAACACTTTTCATTTTACTAGTGCACTTCTAGAATGATTAGTTATTATTCTTCATGTCTCCAGCTAGTGCCATTTTGCTCTGTGCTTTGGCCCTTCTGATTTTATTTCTGGTGCTTATGTTACTGTTTTACACTTACCTTCAGTAATTTGACAGAAGTAATTCTTAGTTGCCAGTTTATTTCAACTTGCCATCAAGCTCATAATGTAGTCCCACATATTTTTCACTACAGTTTCTTAAACTTCTGTGGGAGGATACAGAAGAGCAGGGGAACCGAAAAGATGTAGGGAAAGAAAGCACAAGTCAAAAAAGAGACTGACTCCACGTTACGGAGAAAGGAAATGAGAAAAGGAATGTTTAGCTACAAAGGAGACAAGAATGACAACTCAAACATCAACATGTATGTTATTTCCACACATGCCCAAATTTATTTTATCACTGTATTCATTTATTTAATTACAGTACTTACATATGAGTGACTTTACTTAAACTGTTGAAGGAATGGGCCTCCAGACTCTGCAGTGTTTCATCTATGGAGATGTAGCTAAACACCAGCAAACAGGAAAAGAAACAAGTCTCAGACGTTGGCAAGCCATGGCTCGTGTTCATCATGCCACTTTATTTTTCCTCTCATTCTTTTCCTCATCCAACTGCCACGACACTGCCAGACACACGGACAGTGTCTGAGGGAGGAACTTTTAACAGGATTTTGATTTTGACTGATGCCTTAGATGCACGCTATACCGCAGGATACAGTTAAATCAAAAAAACACAACAGTGCTATTAAGCAGCAAAAGCAAACATCCATATTTCACATTTCAGAATCACATTTCTTCCCTTTTCCCCACTTAAGATCACCTTGGAGTTCTCTAAGGGGATCTAGCCATCAGGTAAATTGGCATATTTCTCTATATTGAAGAATTAAAAAGGAAGGAAAGAAACAAAGATGGTCCTTGGGCCATCACTGCAACAACTGCTGCAATTTCTCTAGAGAGAAACAGATCATCAGGGCAACTGATGCTTTGATATTGCTGAGGGAAAAATGTGCTCTAACATGAATTGAGAGAGAAACTCTAGCCATACAGTGAATGTCATAAAGGATGTAAGGAGTAGTGTGGCTCAGAAGCAAAACCAGACAGCAAGCTTAAGAAATATTTATTCGCACACAGTTTAGACTGAGTCGCATTTGTACTGCTAGTGATCTACTGAACGTGATGAGAAAATGGCTCTACAGAGTCTCTCCACCATCATTAGGAGGATGATAATACTGGAACTACTGTTAAAGGCTTTGAAGTGTGAATAAAGTTGCAATACAACTAACTAGTGCAGATTTTCAGAGTAACTGGCATTACTATTTGGGTTAAATTATCTGATTCTGTCTTTCAAAATTTCTCTTAGTTTTAAAATTTATTAATGCTGGAATAGCATTTAAAAGATGTAGTCCTGTATTTTATTTACTTTTCTAATAATATTTTATATATCATATTTCTAATCTATAGATCTTTTAAAATAATTGGAATGCCTTGCATATTCTTTATTTTTTATTATTATTATTAAAATATTTAAGTACTATCTTTTGATACTCTTGATCGAAATTAATGACTCAGTTTTTAATATTTTGCATGGTCACACACACCCTGAGCAACTTGATCATTATTTTAAATGCACAAAATTAAATTGACTAGAAGAGTCTTTGATGTCAATATTAGATGTCAAAATCAAATAAAATGTAATCAATCATAAAGAGACTGTATCATATGCCTGTCCTCCTTTTTAATCAGTAAACCTGCAAAGGCCTAGAATCATACTTAAAAAATATCCAACTGGTATTTTACATCAGTTCTAATTGGGTTGTGTTCCTTAAACAAAACAGAGAAGATTTTTTAACATTTTTTCCAATGACAGTATTAAGAGTAATAATAGTAAATAATAAATTAAAATATGATCATTTAACCCAGAAGAGCTTTTTAATACAATCAATTATGGATCAGATTTTTATTTTTTGTGGACCTTTTAAAGAAGATAAATCTTTATTTCTTTCAATGGATATTAAAAAGTATTTAAAATGTTTTAAAAAATTGGAAAGAATACTTTGTGACCAGCACATGCTCTAACAACCAGCAGATGACTAATACCACTAACTGTTCCAGGGGAATTTATGTCCTCTCCAGACTGGAGCTAAAAGCATATTACCTGAACTAATTTTAACTCTTCTAACATGAGGTTTATTTTTTATTGGTCACTTAGGAGAGGTATTCAACAGTGTTTGAAAAGATACCAGAAAAGTAACTAGTAGAGATTGTATGACCAACAGATTCTCTTTCTACAGTAATATTGCTTTTACAAAGCTATTTTCCTCTTCCAAAAGGAAGGAAGATAATAAGAGAGGAATGCAATAAAGGAAGTATTTCCAGTCTGTACCTCTGTGATTGAGTATTGCAGAGTTAGATGTTTATGTGAGATGTTTTGTTTTCCTGTAAGCAATAAACGTCTATTGCCCAGGAAATTGGAGTTTCAGTCTTAAAAGAAAATTAATTATTCCATTTTAACAGAGCCTACATTTTAACATACCAAGAGATAGGTTATATCAATGACACATTAAAAAAAAAAAGTTGTTCTATATAGCAAACAGCTATATATAAATCAGCTTGACAGAAAATGAAATTAAAACCGGAAAATGAACAAACATTGCATTGTCATGCTGGGGCTAGGAATTAGAGAGTACTTTTTGTGTGCTCCATGATCAAAATGGGTCACCTTACACCAGGCAGGCAAGTGCTTTTCTCTCACACATGAGAAGAGGCAGAAGAGTGGCAACGGGGATTCCTCCTCCCCGCACTCACCCCTACAGCCACCACGTCCCTTCCCACCGTGCTGCATGTCACATTTTTACTATACTGCCTGGCTTGGAACAGTTTTGTATCTTTCAGCTGTGGGACAAAAGTGGGAAGGAAACAGCTTATCTTTGCATGTTGACCTCCACTCCTCTGCTTCATAAGCAGATGTATTTGTGTACATTAATTAAGCCACATCATCACTGTTGACAGGGAAATGAGTAGTTTTATTTGCTTTAGTGTCATATAGATAAACACCCAAAAACCACACAAACACATTAAAAATCTCCTCTGAGACTGGAATGTCAAACAGAAACATGTATTAATGGTGCGTAAACATTTACTTCCAAGTGTTCAGAGTGCCTCCAAAAACCCCTTTGGGCTCTGGTTAATGAACACATAATACAACACGTTAAATGTAAGAAATAAAAATCATAGCAATCAGAACTGGAAGGAGTTGCATCAGAAGAAGAGGGAAAGCGTGTTTAAATTCCCATTTTGAAGGCGTGTTACAATTCAGCACCTCCTCTCCCTATCAGCTGTGTTTAATTTGCAGGATTTGAAAATGCCTTCACCACTCATCGCGAATACAGTCGTAGCTTAAACACCAAATGCACAGCTTCAGAGAAAGTCTGTTTGCAGATAACACTTTAATCATCATTGCCCATTCAGAAAGAGCCTGAGAACGCAGGATTTAAAGCAGATGATTGGCACATGGCAGTAACCACAAGGCCCTCTCCCTCCCCTTATTTTCTTCCTTCTCCCTCTCTCCACCTTTCTTCGCTTTTTTCCAGCCTCAGCATCCCCTGTGTTGCTGTGTTGCTGCCCACTGGCTGCCCCTGTTCTCCTCTGCTGCTGATGGAGGGCAGCTCGGTGACGTGTGGGGTACTTCACGAGAGGACAACCAGCAGCAGCTAAGGCAATCGAAGCCCTGAGTTGGGCTGTACTGTATGGGCTGGCACTGGGGAGCAGGGGAGGTGTGGGAGCACTGTGGTGCAGATGCTTGCTAAGCGTGGGGAGCCATGTGGTGGCACTGGCTGTGGGACAGCGGTGTGCACAGGGTGTGAAAAGGCACTGTGTTGCACAAAGGAAAACAGTGCACAGGGGAAGTGTGCTCCGCATAGGGCTGCTGGCAGAGAGCACTGTGCAATGTGGGGATGCTACTTTGCATGGAGAAGCTGTGGAGAAAACTGCTCAGGGAGATACAGGTCAGGTGTCTGTGAGGTACTCATGAATGTGACCCCAAAGCATCATCCTGAGCCCAGGAAAAAGGTTCCTTATCCTTGACCTTAAAAATACTGAAAGTTCAACCTGTCCTGAGTCAGTAGGAAATACCAGGTGAAGCCCTTCTACCAAGATTTAATGTCTTTGCAACTTTAAGGATGTAAACCAGAAATTTCTCTTGCATCTGAATACCTTACAAAACCTTTTTTTTTTCAGTGCACTGATGCATTTCTGACAGGAATTAGCTTTGCACTTTAGCATTTCATTGAAATGCTTTTTGTTTCATTCCTGTGGCAAAGCAGCACAAGGAAACAATCTCTACTTCTGGCTATCAAGAGTACGTAGATATGCATTCATTTAAGAGAAATAGCAGCTCTAAAATTTTTGTTTAAACAAGGTTCATAAAGAGGACAACTAAATTTTCTATTCAGTACAGAGGAAAAAAAAGGTTTATTTGTGGAAATTATATAGTAGAAACCATATAGCAAAATGAAGTGCTATATTTGGAACAGTAAACACATTCTCTATCACCCTATTGAAACTTCAGAACATTTTCTAGATGAGTTTACAAAGCAAGGAAAGATCTGGTAATTTTCATTGCTGATGGAAATTATGGGCTGGGAGAGGCAAATGAGATATGTGGTACATTAGAGGCCAAGACATACACACAAGAGCTGTAGTTAAAATACAGGTACTAGTTCCTTAACCCAAAGTTTATATCAAGAAGGTGGGAGTTCATGATTTGTAGTAGCAGTAATGCTATAAGAAAAATCCAGAAAGGCATTGACACTATTCAAATTTAAACCACTGTCTATTCTTTATAGGCCTTTTAAAATTAACAGGAGAAAGAGAAATGTGGTAATCCAGAAGGCATTGTACAGCAGGAGAGAAAGTGTAACACTACCACATCAGGTCATGATTTCAGGTTGGTTACTGCTATATTCAACTGCATCTATGCTATTTTCCTACACATAAATGTGGAGTAGGGAAAAGGTAAAACTCCATATTCAGATACTCTCTTTAAAGAATAATTTGGGGAAGATATTGACTTTTGTTTTCCCAGGTAGCCTTGAAATCACAAACCAAATAAACTGACATGGATGCCAACATATTATCTTAAGATGTGTAAAAAGCACTATTCATCTCATTCAAGGCCATAAGGTCTTTGTAATTTTGACTTTCCTCTTCGACTGAAATGTGATCAAAGCGTGCAACAGAGCGGTTATCTGTCACCATGTTACTACCAAACAGTATAGGCAAAAGATTGTCATTGACTCATAATGCCCATGGAGAGAGACTAGGTGGCTAAGTGTCCTTAGCCTACGAGGTCGCTAAGTGATCTAGAGACAGGCAGTGTGAATACCCCTTCATCACCTCTGGTGCCATGAAGCTTAGGAAGATTTGGTGTTACAGCCTTTTGGCCACTGGAAGTTTTTGGAGGCTAGGCATCTTTAGAGAAGGGTTCACTGAATTCTTCAGATGAATACCTGTGCTTTTACAAATTCATAAATATTACAGTTTGAGAATTTTAAAATCTGAAAAGCATCTAAGCAATGGATTACGTGTCACTGAAAGCCGAAGAGTTGACATCCTTCTATATTTAGTAAAACTCTGAACAGTTTATCACGTTTATATATGATACTATACATCATATAAGGGACATTCCCCCCCACAAAAAAACCCAAAACAATACACCATCTACCTGATTAAACTGAGATGGTAAATGAGGCTGCAGATATTCCAGAACAATTACTTATAAGGATTTTAGAAAGTCATTACTTCAATACACCTGGATGAAACTATAAAATATAATTAGGCAGAACTCCATGTCCCCCCAAAGTGCTGTTTCATGAATTCTTAAATAGTAGTCCATCTCAGCCATTCAGCCAAAACTCAGCTGAAGTTAAGACTTGCAAGGAATGTCAAGGACAACAAGAAGAGCTCCTATTGCTACATTAGTAACAAAAGGCTGAACAAGAAAAATGTGGGCCTCTTGCTGAATGAGGTGGTTTATTTAGTTAACAGTGGACACAGATAAAGCTGAGCACCAGGCTGGATAAAGCCCTGAGCAATCTGGTTGGACCTTATAGTCAGCCCAACTTTGAGCTGGTGGTGGACTAGAGGCCTCCTGAGGTCCCTTCTAAATTACATGACACTCTGATTCTAGGGAGTGAATCAGGAAATGGCAGAGATGTTCCCTGCATCAAATAGCCATGCACAGGATGAGAGATTATGGGTCAGCCACCAAGAAGAAGAAACAAAGGTGTGACAACTTTGTCTCAAGACTGCTGACATCAACGAGCAGTGCAGTGCAAGGGTAGCCACTTTCAATGGGACAAATGTTGATGTGAGGCAAATAAGTAGAGGCTGCTGGTTGTGCATTTACAGATTGTATCCATGCATGTGCTTACATACAAAGGAAGTGACACAATGGAAGTCCCTCTCACATCACACAAATACTAATATTTTGGTGAAAGTCCATCCCTAGTCTAGAAATGCCTCAGAGTCTCCAGTGAAATGAGTTACAAATCATGCGGGGAGCTGGAAACAAACTTTTAGCCAAGACCAGCAATAGAATATGTTCATTTGAATGAAACCATTTCTCATATTTTGTGAACTGCAAAAAAAAAAGAAAAGTTTTATAGCCTTATTTATCACACCTACTTCAACAAAGGTGTGCTCTTATCCAAAAATGCCTAGTATGCCTTCCTATAGCTGGTTCAGGTTATAAACAATGGGATGATTACCTGCAGTTCTAAAATGTGAGTGGTGAGGTAGCAAATGTGCAAGAATATTTTCATTTCAGAAGATTTTATACACAAAGACAGAATTTTGGAGAAGGAAAGTGATTTTTCATAAAAGAGCTAAAAGAATAGTATCAGAAACAAAACTTACATCCTAGAGATGTTGGGGAGATTGGAAAAAGCGTCACTTGGAATTGTTCTTAGATGAGTCTCCATAAACCTCCTAGAGAAATAAAAGTTTGGCAGTTAATATCCTTTGGTAAGTACAATTTAACATTAAAAAGTCCTACGCAACTCCAGCTCTGCTCCAATATTTCTATTCTCATCTTCCCTTTTCCCAATGTTTCCATCTTTGCCTCATTTCTATTCCTGTTTCACTATGTGGCTTGGTTTGCTTGGTGTGCTCCCTCAATCTAAACTACAACCTTCTGCATCGTCTCTGATAGGAACTCAGCATTCAGTGGTAATGATGGACCTTCCAAAACTCCAGCGCATGACCAGCAAACATATTTGCCCATTGAAGTAAATGAAGTATTAGAGTATAAACATTCTTTTAATCATTTCAGGCTCCACAAAGATATCCCATCCCTCATTCTGAGCAAGAAATTCAAGTATACCAGCCAAAATCGAATTAGAGCAATTACATGCTACCTCCACAGAATTCTCCATATACTTTGTAATAAATACAACATTCTTCCTCCCTAAACCTCTGATGTGGGGATGGCATGTACATTGTTATTCTTTAGCTTAAGCCCAGTTAAAGATGCACTTCAGGAGAGAATAGAATTATCTATCTTACCCATCTGCAGGAGGTTTCAGAAAAACAGGCAATATTTAAGGGAGATACTTATCAACAGCCAAGTTCTTAACAGAATGAATCTCTAGCAGACTGATTCCTCCAAAAAAGGAGGAAATGCTTTGTAAAATTAGCCTATAATGTCTGTTAAACTTACAGTTACAACCTGTCATTGCTGGATGAGGTAATTTTTGGTTTTCCAGTACATCTGGGAATACGCTTACATAATTTACAGTCAATGAATAGTCTGAAGAATAATCAAGAACAAATGACAAACTTCTCCCATAGCTGCTGCTTAAGAATAGTTCAGTAGAAAAGAATTAAACAAATGAGGGTGATTTCCTAATTATGTATTCTATTTCATAATGTGACGTATCTGATTATAATAATTATATTTGATTTACACAGACAAAAATATTATCATCTTAAGATTTATCAAGCTTCTGGAACTTGCATACAAGAACTAAAAATATCTATAGAAATTCTTAAAACTTCCATCTTGAGTAAAAATATACATTAAGAGAATGTACACTCCTATCATCCCAGAGGAAGGCTCTGTCTACTTCCCAAGTATACCTCCCCTACTCCATATACTTGTTAAAAGAATGAGTAAAGAGAATCTAGAGACTTCTATTTTTCCAACACTGGGTTGATATTTCTCTTGACCTCAATCCACCCAGCTCCCACCGAGCCCCCAACCAGGGGAATGTCAGTTGGTCCAGAGGTATACTTGCCTATTCCCCTGCACCCATAGCCCCTTGTCACCCATACCAGTGCTCTCCCATCCTTCTCCCTCCTCCACATCATACTACTGCTTCCTTCTATTATCACAGTCCTAGACAAAATATTTGTAAAAAACAGCTGCTTAGTCCAGCACAGCCCGCTGATCTTGCTGTCGTGTTTCAACATCTGTCTGTATTTCCAGGCTTTTTAGGAAGCTGGCAGTGATGACTGAGGAAGTTCTGGTTTCAGACAGGTTTTAACAAGTCTTAAAGTAGAACAGAGTTAATGAGGGACCTTGACAGGCTGGAGAAATGGGCCAACAGGAACCTTACACAGTTCAACAAGGAGAAAGTGCAAAGTCCTGCACCTGGGGAGGAACAACCCCATCCACCAGTACATGCTGGGGGCCAACTGGCTGGAAAGCAGCTTTGCAGAAAAGGACGTGGGGGTCCTGGTGGACACCAAGTTGAACATGAGCTAGCAATGTGCCCTTGTTGTAAAGAAGGCTAATGGTATCTTGGGCTGCATTAGGAGGACAAAGCAGTCCTAAGGCTTCTCCCTGAGACTGGTAGAACTCAGAAGCCAAGAAAAACATAGTTTAAGCCACTTCCGACTATCCAAGCTCACTTTTAACCTCTCTTATATCCCTCTGGTCCTCTGTTCACCTACATAATGCTGACTCACATGATAGTTACTTCCCATCACCAGTCACTACAGAACTAGTACTTAACCTATCACTTACGCATAATTCCATGTTCCAGAAAAGCAAGAATTTAAACACCATCCTAAGTCTCTCCTTGACCTCCTGCTCTTACGTCAGACATTCATCCCTCTCCGGTTTTGTCAGATAATGAACGGAGTCAGACCCATCATTCATTAGCTACACATGGGCTAAGTGAGCTCACATTAACCTTTCATTGACATACCTGAAATTTACACATTCCATCAGAAAAGCCTGGAAATTCTGGATAATATTTATGAATCAATTATATCAAAGTTGCTGTATTATGAAATTACTCTGCATTTATAAATTTCTAGACAAGGCTCCTGATACCTCAAGAATAGACACAATGAAGAAACGTAGCCTTAAAGGCTATACTTTGACTGAATGGCTAGTAAACTTATTACATGGGCTGGAAGTGGGAGCATCATATTTCTTCCTGTCTATCTGCTAGAGTTTAAAGATATACCAACATTCTGCAAATATGAAAAAAACCCATATGGGGTACAGGATGTGTTTATGAACGGACTCATAAAGAAAAGAGAGACAGTAAAGTATAAATAGAAAGAAATCTTAGGCAGAAGAAGAGAAGAAATAGCCCATTTCATGACAAAAACTTAGTTGTGAGGTGAGACAGTATGAGAGATTGTCAGTAAAGCTAAAAGACTCCAAGTTCATGTAATACACCTACTACATAAGCAACACGCTAAATCATAGCATGTAGCATATACTGACAAAGCAATTGGCGTTTGTTAGCTGCCATGCTTCAACTACTTGCTGTCTTAACAGATTGCTGACTGAGTTAAAAGGACCAATGATTATGCAGACCATAAAATGGAGTCAATGCAACAGGCCTGGGGACAGGCCCAAACTTTTAAGCCAGCTTTTGTGTACAAGCACCTGCAAAGCTCCAGTTCTCTCTGAGTTTTAAAAACCTGTGGGCTGATGACACATTACTGCTAATTTTAAATTGCTTTAGGAGGTGGCTTAAAACTTTGCAGAAAAAAATCAGTGTTTCCGTCCCTGTTTGCCAAGTGTGAGTCTGTGGATAATTATTGGTCGGGGATGACCAGGCACCAGTGGTGTGCTCTTCAGGCTGGGAAAGCAGCAAGTTTTGGAATTTAAAGCCCAAAGCCAGAAACAAGAAAGGCAAGACAGGTCAGGACTTCCAGCCTGCCAACCATAACATACAGTGTGAACATATGATGAATAATTGAGAATTCAGTATATTAATGGACTGTGATTCTTCCTGTCTTGCATGCATTAGAAATTTTCTTTAAACCTGCATGTTTCAATTTGAAATTTAGCAAGTAAGCCCAGTATCCAGCGAGCCACAGTATGTTCACAAAGAAAGTAAGCTTTTTCAGAATAAGGAAAAAACTTTACTGGGAAAATATGTATTAGTTTTCCAAGTGAGAAAAACTGTAACTATAAGCACTTATATATTTAATAGGCTCACTTAATTTTCTTTCTATATTAAGGCAAAGACAACACACAAGAATGTTCAATACCATTTAATGAAAAAATTGCTCCTGTGCTAACCTGAGTACTACCATTTATTTCTACCTTTATTTTCTCATTCAGATTAAATGCCTCAATAAATCCAGAAAAAATCTTCAGTCTTTATTCCATAAAATCTTTCAAAAAGAACCCAAGGTCTGATGTCACTTTCATTACAAACATGCTATCAATATTTGCAAATACAAAAGCATACAAATCACATTTTTGCTAAATGAGTTGTTTTAAAAATGGCAAGAAAACATTTCAGAAAAACATTTTAAGTTTTATAGGACAACATTTAGTTTGCATTTCTTAGTTTCATAGGTCAGAAAGTCAGTTTGAAGTTTTTAAAATTTTCTTTCTGCTTTGATATTTACACCAAGAGTTTAGCCTGTATGTTCCTGAAAGATTCTACATTGCATATATCAAGAAAATGAAACCTGAACAACTGATAAGAAACATATTAGACTGCTTGTGCAGAACTTTGCATTTTTGCTTTCCTCTGCCCCAAACATCTGTCAACCTGGAATGTAAGGAGTTTCTTGGTCAAAAATCAAGTACTACAGATATTCAGCTAACAAGTGAAAAAACTCCCACTTTGACTCCCTTCTGATCTTCCCAAACAATCTTTAGTAAAGACTCTGTTTCTCAAAATTAGCCTAGTTATTTTCATTAATGAGAAAAAGAAGCTTTTTAAAAAAGACCACATAGACTTCAAAATATTTTATATCTGCATAGAAACAACGCTGGTTTTGACTAACTTAGAAATACAGGTATACGTAAGTGGAGATTGTGATGTATTCAAACTTAAACACATTTGCTTCATTTTAATGACTGTACAGTATCAATGCACAGAGCATTACCCAAGCATCTAGCAGGTAATAATGTTGTCTCTCCCTTAAGCACTGTATTTCTAGTACTGCTAAGCACTGATTCATTATTTGTGCTTTGCTGTTCTGTGAGAGTTAATCTAGTGGCCTATTTGATAATGCACCAAGGAACTCTGTTCTTGGGGCGGCTGGTGCCTAGACTCCTATCAGTTAGGAGCTACCTAACTATGAAAGAACATTTCGTTGGTTTCAGTATTAATTACTCCTACCACTTAAGAGCCATAAAAGTAGGCAGCTTAAGCCAGGCATAAGACAATGAAACTAGAACCAGGCCTATAAACTAAGCAAGTGGCATTAATTGCAATGTGATTAGTGATGTTAATTGCTGTCAGTATATTTTGTTGTATCACAGTCATTTTTTGTTATTTTAGACTGCACTTAAAAAAATCTATAAATAGTAACATTAAAATATGCAATTTACAGCTGGCTTAAAACAAGGTGTGCTGGTTTTGGCTGGGATGGAGTTAATTTTCTTCATAGTAGCTAGTATGGGGCTATGTTTTGGATTTGTGCTGGAAACAGTGTTGATAACACAGAGATGTTTTAGTTACTGCTAAAGAGCAGTGCTGTCACACTGTTGTCACACAGCAGTTATTGTCAGAGCAGTGCTGACAGAGTCAAGGCCTTTTCTGCCTCCCTCACCACCCCACCAGCGAGCAGGCTGGGGGTGCACAAGAAGCTGGGAGGGGACACAGCCGGGACAGCTGACCCCAACTGACCAAAGGGATACTCCACACCAGATGACGTCATGCTCAGCATACAAAGCTGGGGGAAGAAGAAGGAAGGGCGGACATTCGGAGTGATGGTGTTTGTCTTCCCAAGTAACTGTTACGCATTACGGAGATGAGATGGCTGAGCACCTGCCTGCCGATGGGAAGTAGTGAATGAATTCCTTGTTTTGCTTTGCTTGCATGCGCGGCTTTTGCTTTACCTATTAAACTGTCTTTATCTCAACCCACGAGATTTTACCCTTCCGATTCTCTCCCCCATCCCACCCGGGGGGAGTGAGCGAGCAGCTGTGTGGGGCTTAGTCGCCAGCTGGAGTAAAACCACGACACAAGGTAAAAGTAATAATAATAGAAATAAAAAACAAGTTCACAAAAATATTCCACTAATAAATCAAGATTATAAAAATAGGAGAAAAGCTTTGCTCTTATATATGAAACACTACTAACTCTTCATACAGAGTATAGTTCTTGACTATCCATTTAACAACCCTTTATTTTAATGTTAAGCAAAGCCGTAATTACATCTCAGAAGCCAGGAGTTCCTCACTTTCACTTGTGCATTTAATTCAGAATTGCAGCATAGCTGATTTTTTTCATTGAATGCTAAATACAGTTAGGGAAAGACTAGTACCAAGGAGTTACAGCAAAATTCAAATGAAACTGTTTATCATCCCAGTTCTCTTTCGACTGCACATATGCACAAGAATAGAATCTGGCCTATGACTTACAGAAGTCAGTGTTCAGCATATAAGGAGGTTAAACTGAAAACTTTGATAGGCATTTCATTTCTTACAGGTGACCATTTTCAAACATTTGAAATTGGTGAATATCAGAAGTACCTAGAAACCAGGACCAGAGAAACATCAAGGGATTTTCCGTTTGAGAGGTACAGGCAATCTGTGTGTACATGTAACTGCCACAGCCTCTGCCTACTTACATTCGATTATTTCATTTCTATTACTGTCTTGCGTTAGAGCAAAAAAAATCCAGGGGAAAATGTAGGAGAGGTATACATCTAGTTCAATCACACCTATTCATCTGATAACTAGCACTAACAGCATGCACTATGTAGCCAGAATACTATTAGAGTGAGAACTTACAGACGTAGATGCGATAGAATACATGAAAATCTAAAGAGAAAACATTTCTATTGCTCTCTGGCTTACTTGGTAAATCACTTGAAAGCTTTATTTCTCATTGCTGATGAATCCTGACTCAGTGCTGAAGTTCTTACAATAGCTTGAAGGCATATGTAATATATTATCTAATACCTTACACTAAACACATTTATAAAAAGCACTGGTCTTTTTAAAAGATTTTTACAACTGCATTTAGCTACAAGCCTCTCAAGAGTTTGGGGTCTGTTGTGGGGTTTTTGGGGGTTTGCTTGTTTCCCAAGCATGAGAGTCCATTCATCAAGCCAGGGCAGCAGAAGAAGGGTGTCCTTCCTATGTCACCTGTGAGAGATTGGTGGGAGGGAGCATTCCTCCTTTGAACAACATTGACCATGACTACTTCTCCCTCTCATTCTCTAGTACCTTATACCAAGCCCAGATCAGGCTAAACAGCCATGTCTACCACCTGAGTTCACAGAGCAGAAAAAAAAAATACAGAACAGAGTGGTAAATGAAGAAGCTAAACACTTAGCTGCAGAGTAAGAGATGGGAGCAATTGCGTGAGGACTCTGATGGTAGATTTAACTGGGATAGTCAAGCCTTGTTCCTTTGTTAGATGTTGGCAGAAGTGGCTGGACAGTTTGGGTGTTCACTTCTTAGCTCTGCCCATGTACAGCCTAGCATATTAATATGAAATTAAATCAACAGTGACTTATATTGGTAAACTGGCCAGGGACTTGGGTGATGGAAAAACAAAACACATTCCTTTCAGCCTTTTCTGAGACAGGATAGTACCAGAGGAAATAGTAAAAATACTGGATGCTAAAGTGACTGGACAGATTCATGGAATAAAAACACATCCAGGCATATAAAATACAAATTCTCAAACAAACTATTACTGGGAGAGTACTCCAGGACAATGTCACTGCATGTTTGTCTTATTCATATATCTTCACAGGGCATACTTTACTGATCACAGCCGCAGGCCGGAGACTGGGAGAGATGGAGCTTCGGCATGATCCTGCACAGCCACTCCTCTGTACTTACATATGCAAGCAACTGGCCACAGGGAGCTCTATAAGCCTTGCAAGGTTCAGTGTTAAAGAACCCTTATCCCAGCACATTCTTAATTAATCCTATGAAATGGACAGGTGGTAGGTGTTAAATATTTCAAAACAGACACACTGTAACGATTACTTGTGAGAGTTTTCCTTTTTTTCCCTTTTTGGCTTTTCACCATCTTAACAGCAGCAGTTTTACACAGTTTTGACACAGATTCCAGTAAAGTGAGCCTTTTATTTGCTGTCTTCCTTCCCCTCCTTTGATTTCTTCTATACTTTCTTTTCATTCATATCATATATAAGTATGACCTTCATATTATATGTAAATGTTATGTTTCAGCAAAATCTAATATAACTTCAACTGTGATTACACATAATAGATAATGTTATGAAGATTTAGTAAGAAGACAGGACAGACTGCAGTGATCAGGCACAGGGCTCGGTCAAACATACTGACCAGCTCCATTTCACACGTAACTGACTCCTTTTATACCCCTTTCTGTTTATTCTTCCTTTATTCCCCGTGATTCCCTTCCCCTGCACATTACCTCATCAATTTGCATAATTCCACCAATCCCCTGTCCCAATACCCAGCACCCCCAAGTCTGCATCCTTATCAGTTGTGAAGTCCAGGTTGGCCCCTCTTTGAAGTGATGCCTGCAGTTTCTTGATAGACCATCAATCAGTGTGACTGACCAGTCTGGTTTCTTGTCGTTATTTTGTCATTTTTGTCATTCTTGTCATCATTGTTTCTCTGTGAGGTCTGTGTCTCCGTATGTTTTGTTTATTGCCTCCCTGTTCCTTAGCATCTCATTTGACAAGGTTCTTGATCAGATAGTCTTAGGGCAGCAGACACTCTCTTTCCACATACCCTTACAGGTAACTTGCGTGAGTGCTCTCCATAATATAACAACACAGAATGATTTTTTTAATACTTTTAAACTTTGCATGTCGAATCCTGCAAACCAAAAACAACCCCTGGTTTTCAGCCTCCTTCATTTAATCAAACAATGACCTCCCCCCTCATGAAAAAATACATATTGTAATGCAAATGGAAACATTTGCGTAACTACAAATATTAAACTGTTCACTTAAACTATTTATTCCCATGTCTATTAGATTAATTCAACATTCATGCTGCATTAGATTTCCCAAATCTGCTCTGGGAAGAAAGCTGTACAAAGTATATGTAGCACTTAGTTTAAAGTACTATTTATTACATACACTAGGTTTTACCCCCGAGTCTCACACTTTTTCTTTACACTTGATTATTTCACAACAGCCTACCAAAGAACTCCACCTTACATACAAATTTGGAAAAAAAGTCTCTTCTCTTGGATGAGTTCAAGGCTTGATGGTTCTTTCTTCCCCTTTACTATCTCTTGGACTTTGAATCTACTCCCTGGATCTCAATGGTTGCACCATGCCTTCTCACAGACCACTGCTGTACCCAGACTCGCAGAAATCGTCTGTAACAAGGGACCTGACCTCATGCTCCAGTAAACGGCAGAGGAGGAAACCCTTCTCGCTCAGTTGCAGCCTGTCTGCAGCAATCCCTGCAGCTACTTCGAAGCCCTAAATAAGGAAGCAAAAAAGCACCTAGTTGGCCATGACAGCGCTGACAGGACATTACCTTTTAGCAGGAGCTGAAGGCAAATAGTCAGTGAAAAATCCAAGTGAAACCAACATTCTCCTCAAATATAAACGGTTTCACGTTTTCTACATTAAGAAATATATAAATATATGTCTAATCATATATATATGATTTTAACAACATCCTCAGCCGTATCTGTGATATTACTTCAGTAAGAAATATTAGGGAAGTAAATATATATTTTACATACTTAGCCTCTTCATTTTAAAACATTTTTAAAATGTCTGTCTACAAAAAATAATAAATAGGGAGCATCCAAGGAATTTCAGATTAAAATGATATGATTTATAATTTGAATCATGGCAACAATAGCTACAAGTATTTTAATGAACTATTCTCCACAAAGACAGGAAAAAAAAAATGACCATATGTGAAACAAAGTAAGAAATTTTACATACTGATTTCATCTTTTGGAAAAAATTATAACAAGCAATGACCTTCCAGCTTTCATATAGGAGAAATAACTATGACAGCTAAGATAATGGCTAGGTAAACAATTATTGACACATTAACTTCTAGTTTTTTATATTCAACTAAACCCAACACAAACTAACAAACTTAAAAATATTACGGGGTTTTTTTATTATTCTGAAATAAATGCATCGTAGTCTTTCAGTGGTGCAAAAATAGCTATAAAAAGGCATTTCACAGTGATAGGCATGCCGAGCTTACCAGAAGACGATTACCACCTAGCGTCTAATGCTAGTATTACCAACGTGGTAGGAGCGAGGTAAAGACTTGCACAGCAAAGTAATTCTAAAAGTAGGAAATCACTTCTGAATTTCCTAAGAGACTACATAGCTACTTTCCCACAATTAACTAGCAGTCCAAAAGAATACCATAAAGTATATGTCAAAACTGGCTCAGCCGTAAGAAATTAAAGAAATACTAGAGCCTTTCAAAATGAAAGCGTGCAGGTCAGCATTTGGGACAATTCTGTATTGAAAGTAAGTTCTTGGCGCTAACATAACCTCTTCCTACATACTGAGGTGCATATGGACACTGTCAGACTGACAGGCAAGAATTCAGGTTGGTTACTTGGTAATATATAGCAAACAGAAAACACCAATCCATAATGTCAGAGCTTATTCTTGCTCAGTTTGTGATCACCCACTGCTTCTTGCTGGATTTGAGTAAAAAATGAAGACTTTGCAGGAGACACTGGCTCTACTGAATGTTACCTTCCATTTACCAGCACAACAGTAGGTTGCTAATGTTGTTTAAGAGATTTCAGAACTGTCAGTGCTGAAGAAAGCATGCTATTTAAATACCTACAAGGCAGAGGTATTCAATCCTAAACAGCTGAGATACTGAGAACTGCAAAAAACGTGGTTAAGGAAGAATCCTGTGAGGAACTGCACTAATACAGAGAACTGCTGAAAGACGCTGGCTGAGCAGGTAAAAACATAATCGCTACCACTAAAATCTGAAGAAAAACCAAATAGGAAACTAGATAGCGGCTTTATGTTTTGCTTAGTATACATTTCAATGCTAAAGGAAGGTGGCCATACGAAATGGAAACAACAGAAGCGTTTCTAAGGTGTCATAGTAAAATGATCACAGTGAAGATAACACTTCAATATGCATTTGTAAATTTCTGCAGAAGATTTAACTAAAATAATACCCTTGCAATGACACAGTTGTATATCCTAAGAAATGGCAAGAGATAACTGCTAATTTTGAAGCTGCATTTTAAATATGTGACTCAGTAAAATCCTGAACTGGATACATCATTAAATCACTTGCCCTCTGTTTTCCAAATTTGTTTTTCAAATACAAAATATTCTCTCAGAAAAAGCAGCAAAGGCCAATACAATTTAAAGAATCTGAAGGAAAATATTGGTATTTAAAGTGACGACGTCACACTTCAACTTATGCCAAATTAAAACTGTTTTTTATAAAAATCATACACAACTGCCCTGCATAGTGGTAAGGTCTTCATAAGGCCTTTGTGTTTAACATTTGAAGGATACAAATTATTTTCTCCATTGATGTTTGCCTTTACGTATAAACACTAAGACTATTGGTCAACTCTTTAAATATTTTCTCCTTATTCAAGGCAAAGTTGAATAGACAATAATGTTGAAAAGACAATAAATTACTAAGTCAAATATTGAACTAAAAAACCCCACCCCTCTAAAAATAAGTTAAGTAACTGCTTTGTCTTAAGAAATAAGTTTCCAAGCCCTACAAACATACCCATAAAATAAGTTCTGAACACAACTGGGAGCTACCTTTGAAATTTTCAATTCATATCAGTGTAAGATACTGCTCACATTCCTCAAAGGAAATTGTTAATACACTTCATGGTACACAGGGTACCTATAAACCCAGTGTATAACTGCCGTTTCTGCATCAAATAAAGAAAGTAGAAGTCAGGTTAAGTACATGATGAGACATCACATGTAAATATCAAACACAGACATGCAGCCTATTCATTGGCCACATTTGTCACAACTGGAAGATTTTTCCTTGACCTTTGGCAATATCTGGATATTTTGTAGTTTATCATAAGAAATGGCTACACTTTAAAAAAAAAAGTTTTAGTTGCAATTAGTTCATTTTCCAAACAACACTGAGTGGTTTTCATTTGTAAAAGTATTTTAACTATTTCCGAAGCCAAAACCAGATTTGCGCTTTCTTAAAATAATTAATTACTTTTCTACCAAACACCATTATATTTACCAAATCCATTAAAATATCTTATCAATTGTCTTTCAGGTAATCATTTAAATAATTTTATGCACATGCTGCAACATGAAATGCTTCTAAAATACTGCATTTTACAAAAATCTGTACTTTTAAAATTTCCTTTCAAATCTGATGCATGATATTATATTTACCTATATATTTTGCTTGAAAAGGCATGATATTACTTCTGTAATCCTGCCGTCGACATACAAAAATCCTGCATGTCGACATACATGAGGTCCAAAAAATTAGTATGTATTATCCTCTCAGTTAAAGTGAAATGTTAAAGTGAAATTATTTGTTCATAACCACAATGGTGAGCCATAGAAAAAACTGTTTTAAGGGTTCTTGAAGTTATTTACAAACTATGCACTGCTTTACTGTACACACACACAACAACCCAATGAAATGACCATATGAAGAACAGGAATGAGTGACAGTAGGGGACCAGAGAGACTACTGAAGATCAAAATAGTATTTTTTGAACATTGAATACAATTTTTTTTTCCATTGCTATCAGTCATTATATCAGTAGCATTTCTGGTATGTCTATAACGTCTAAAATTCCTGTGTCATGGCACAGAAACCCAGCCAGCGCTGGGAACTGTACAAGTGCAAAAAAAAAAGCCATTCCCATTCCCAGTAGAAGCAGGCATTACTTCAGTACGCTTTAACTACACACATAGCTTGCTCAATAGAAAAGCAGGACTGCAAATAGTTCTTTTGCAGATGCTAAGAAGAGGTTCACTTAAATGAGAACACCGCACATTGTCACAAAGGACAATGGCGATATGGCAGTAGAAACTCATTTTTATCTTTTTCTTTGTAGAGATGACTAGTTTTGATCAACTTAATAGCAAAAGTGTTTTACACTAGAGTTAAAAAACTCTATTTTAGGAGAGGATTTCAACAGTCGTTTAACAGACTGATTCTGTAAGTGTTACAGTCCACTGAATCTTGAATTGCTATTGCAGTCAGTTTTCATTACATTGTTGTCTTTTGACATTAAATTTCCAGCCCATTACACTTCAGAAGCACACAACAGCCTTCTTCTGAATTGAGAAACAGAGCTTACTGACATAACTCTAAAAGGAAAGAAAAAGCTTAAATATTACAAAATACTTTAACTACTAAGCAATTGTTTACAGAGTGTTTTGCAAAAAGCTAGTAATAGTGTGTTTTCTGCTGGTATCAGTTAAGAAGGCAACTTCTCACAAATCTGACTCATGCAGGCTTTTTATATATTTGCAAAATCAATAAATGCTTGATATTTTCCATAACATGGGTTTACAGAACCTCAAAACAGTCTAAAAAAGGTGATTATATTTGGAAAACTGGACCATTTCAAGAAGTGGTTTAAAAAATCTAAATGATCTGCCTTCATCACCAACTGTGATGGAATAATTTCACATGTAGTACAGTTAGACTACTGTCAAATGCTGATCTGCCAAAACAGGGATGGGTAGTATGCAGTACAATCTCAGTTCCTCAAAAACTTCAAACGTGCTTTTTTATTTTGCTGGGTTTAGCCCTTACACATCCTCATGTTCACAGGAAACACATTAAACAGACTTGAAAAAACTAACAAATTTAGTTGTGAAGCTGCTAATAGTATAGCAGCTTGTTAGCCACACTTAGGCGTCTCTTAAAACGGTAGCCAGAATTTGAGAGAGTAGAAAAAGTATCTTGTTTTACTCAAGAATTAAAAATGGTCCCATCTGCTAAAAGCCCATTTTATATCAACAGCTTCTGTTCTATTCAAGATTCTGCAATACAGACAGTACCCTAATACCTTACCCAAGTCAATGGGAAACAATGATATCCAGGATTTTGCAAAATCCAATGTTACTGACTCAAGTAGAAGCAATGATAGCACCTACAGTAAATTCATTACAATTTAAACCTCAACATAGATAATGAGCTGCTGACACATGCTAAAATAAGACTAGTTCTCTCTTGATCTCAAGAAAGTGAGTGCAATCTGTCTGGATCTAAAGAAAGCATCACAGAGTAATTTTACAGAAATCTTTTCAACTTGTTTTGAAATAAAAACAAAGGTACCAGAGTATACAGCAATTACCTCTAGTATATCCCCATTTAATGAAAACCAACGTTTTAAATGGCAATCTTTAAGAAGAAAGGTTGAGTCACACAACACAAAGTTTGAGCTATTTTCTCTTATGGATAAGGAGATCGTTAAATACAGAGATTGAAGAGCCAGTAAAGGTAATTGAAATGAAACCTAACACTATAATCTATCATGTTAACTGTATAATTATGTATAATTCAGGAAAGGGTTAAATTACCTCGATGGCACAATATGAAAACCCTTAAGGCTGTCTTTCAGCCACAGGTAGTAAGATAGACCATTAAGAGATTGTCTCTGCTCTGACCTCTCATGCCTCTCACTCCTCTTTTTTCTTTCTTCTGTACCTTTCACTGGATTCCTAGATTTCTCTGCTTAATGTCTTTAGCATTGCAATCTTCTATTTTTCTGCAGATTTCTCTTCTGGTTTTGCCTCTCAGCCCTGGTATCTAAGAGTCCCACAGGTGAAAGGATATTTCATGCCTAGATTTTTACTGACAACTACTAATAAAAATAATACTTTCCCAAAAACACTGGCATACTTTCAGTATGATCGATTCTAAAGGTCTTACCAGCCTCAGCTCACACCTAAATGTTCTTTAAAGATCACAATGATTTATTCTGGTTGACTAATTCTGGGCAGATCTACCTGGCAGTATGCGGTCCCTCTGCTGGCCACCCTTTTCAAACGGCCCACTGCCTTGCTCCATCTGCACCAGAGGAGCATGTACTCCGAATACGATAGAGTAGAGCTGTGTTTCTGAAATACCAGGCTAAGAGTCTATAAATGGCTGCAAAGAAAGTTCAAATGGGACCGTGAAATTTCAGAAAACAGCAGCCAGAAGAGGTTCATTTCCTACAGGGAGAGTAAGCATGGGCTGTAATTGCTGGCTACTGTTGTTTCTAATCAGAGGACCACTAAGTGCCTATAATTGCTGCCAGCTGCTCAGCAAAGGTCAAAAAGGCAAACTGAATGTTAGGAATTATTAAGACAGAAATATAGAACAAACCAAAGAAAATTGTTTTGCCACTGGTTGTGTATATAGCACCTGCAAAAGGACGTTCAAAGGTACAGAATGACTTGCATACAAAAAATAACTACATAGCAGCCACCAGCCTGTGTTTCCCCAGATCCTCCTTTTTGCCTTAATGGAAGATGTGCGTGATGTTTGCCTTTTTCAGACATCATCAGACTCCCTTGATCACCATAACCTTTCAAAGATGATAGAGCGGCCTCACAATAACATTGACCGAAATGGTTTAAAAGACTCCATGTTAAAAAATGCAGTTTTCTCCTTACCCATTTAATTAGGGAGTTTCCACAAATGGTAATATAAACTAGGACTATATGAAATATAATTTTCCTGCAGAACCTCTCTGAGTGGTGAAATTCCTCTCCCTTCCTCCACAAGGACTGATGCAAGTTGGGAAAAGGGGAAGTCTCTGTCACGACAAGAGAGTGAACCAAGGTTAAAAAAATGAAAGTCTAGGGCTTAACATAGCTATTAGAAAGATAATTCTATTCCTTCTTGGTGGGTAAATTCAGTTACGAAGAAAAAAATTATTCAAGGACTTCTTCAGACGCTACCTCCTTTACAATGTTTTGTCATACCTGAACATGACCGCGTGCATTCAACTGAGGCTGAGACAGTCCTGATGGCGATTTTGAAATTCATGTAACCCAGAAGAAAAGGTTTGCTCCTGATATAATTCTGAATATGTGTATCTATACTGATTGCAAAATCACAACTCTGAGCAACAGCATTACCTTTTTTCTGGTGGTCAGGAAGAAAAATTGGTACCATAGATCCACAAGAGGAGAACCTTCACCCTTTCCACCAAAATGATGTCTTCTTTTTATACCTAGACTTTCTTTCTTGCCATTTGCATATGATTACAGCATTTTTTCAACTTTTTTTTGTTTATTTTCTTGATTTCTGTATGAGTCAGACATATGGATTAAAAAGTTGTTGCAGTAGAGGCCATTGTCCCAGACTGTGAAAATGTTTCAATAGGTCATATTTGCACTACAGACCACTTGAACCATGTCTCTTTAAAGAAATCTTTGTATGTTTATTTGGGAATAAGGAGGGAATTTGATTGGAATCTGACTAGCTGAGCAGGGATTACAGAACAGCATGCTTTAGTTAATTTTCTTTACATTTCGAATGTAAATTAAGAAATTTCCTACTATTCCATTTGAACAAAAAAGCGACATCTGGTTTTGTGAGACAAAGAAAGTCTGAGATCATATGTGACAGAAAGGAAACAGACTTTAAAAACCTCAGAGGCCTTTATAAACAGAGCTAATATAAAATTCAGAAAGATCTCTGAAACCTGATTTTTTTTTTACATATGACCAACATCAAAAGCACATAGGGAAATGTAAAGAAACATTCATCATAATACTGTTAAGATTCACGAAAGGACTTTTAGAAATAAAACTACACGGGAAGTTACTTCAAAACTGCTTGAGTTTCTGCTGAAAACACACACAAACGGTAATTTTGGTTTCATATTCGCTTAGCTTAAATGTCTTTCATTTATAAATTACAATAGTGGCAGAGCTCTACCTTAGGGAAAAAAACACAACCCTCTTCCAGAAACGTGCATATATTATATATGTAAATATACAGCTTTCAACTGCCTTACAGATGCCCATGTTTGTCTATATCTATCTTCAGTCCTACATTACTTTTGGAGGCAAGAACCATCCATGTTCTCTCCTTGTACAATGCCCACAGTTATAGGGTTTTGGTCCACAAATGACAGTAATATAGACAATGAATGAAATAATGAATGTAATTTGCTTGATTTTTCCTATTTGAGGAATGTAAGGAATGAGCTGGAGTTGACTTGTGGTGATGACAACACAAGTCAAATACAGTTAAGTATGAGAAATGGACGTTTCCATTGCATCTGGAATGCAAACGGACGTTCCAAATGTAACCTCTTTTAAAAGGGGATCCAGAACAGTACTAAAAATCCAGTGGCAGCCTTTCAAAGACTTTTTTCCCTGCCTGACAGATTGTCTAAAATCCTCAGTGAAGGACAAGGGAAACTAACAAATGCTGGTATGGAAACTGGTCAGCATCCATGACATTTTTATTAACAGTAGCAAAAGCAATGCTGTACCATCTGGTACTTCAGACGGTACAACACTTCAGGTTTAGAATCTTAGATAAACTGCCAAAGACAGCGAACATGGTACTGCAATACTGTGATAAGGCTGATAATATACAAGTAAATAGATCTAAGTTTTGAGGCTGATCAAAGAGAGCACATTCAGCAGTTTCTAAGGTAATACATTTATTTGTCTCTTTAATTAGACCTTCCTTAAGAAATAGTTTTCACTGTTATTTTCCAGCATGTATAAATGTTTATGCAAGGATTTTACATATTAAAAATAAGTTTATGCAATTATCTCCTTCCGAGGGAGACACTTCAATATACAAGGAAAATTTAGTTCTTCCTTAGGGAAAAAAAAAAGTCTAGTTCATTTCCAAGATTGTGACAGTTTGAATAAATACACTCCGGATAAATTATTGGTTAAAAATAGGAAACAAAGTAGAAGAGTAAATTAAGTTCCACGGGGATCTGGGTAAGAACTTAGGC
The DNA here is from genome assembly GCF_965638725.1 of Aptenodytes patagonicus. NCBI lineage: Eukaryota > Metazoa > Chordata > Aves > Sphenisciformes > Spheniscidae > Aptenodytes > Aptenodytes patagonicus. The sequence goes on along the minus strand of NC_134955.1, from coordinate 49,806,064 downwards.
TGTTCAATATACATTCATAAATGACCTGGAAAAGGGGGTGAACAGTAAGGTAACAAAGTTTACTCATTGTCATGGTTTAACCTCAGCCGGCAACTGAGCACCACACAGCCGCTCACCCACTTCCCCCCCCGCCCGGTGGGATGGAGGAGAGAATTGGAACAGTAGAAGTGAGAAAACTCGTGGGTTGAGATAAAAACAGTTTAATAATTGAAATAAAATAATAATAATAATGACAATAATAATAACAACAATAATTAAAAAAATACAAAGCAAGTGATGCACGATGCAATTGCTCACCACCTGCCGACCAATGCCCAGCCAGTCCCCGAGCAGCGCCCCCCCCCCCCGGCCAGCTTTCCCCAGTTTATGTACTGAGCATGACATCACATGGTATGGAATGTCCCTTTGGCCAGTTGGGGTCAGCTGTCCTGGCTGTGCCCCCTCCCGGCTTCTTGTGCACCTCCAGCCTTCTCAGTCGGTAGAGCATGGGAAGCTGAAAAGTCCTTGACTAGTGTGAGCGCTACTGAGCAACAGCTAAAACATCGGTGTGTTATCAACTTTGTTCTTATCCTAGACCCAAAACACAGCACTGTACCAGCTACTAGGAAGAAAATTAACTCTATCCCAGCCGAAACCAGGACACTCATGCTAGGAAGTTATTAAGGTAGTAATGCTAAGAGCTGACTGTGAAGAATTTCAGAAGGCTCTTATAGGACTGAGTGGCTGCAAAATAAAATGGTAAATGAAATTTGGTGTCAATAGATATAAATGATACACAGGCGGAAAACCATACATAGATACATATATTAAAAATGACGGGTTCTGAGCTCATCATTTTCACTCAGGAGCAGATCTTGACATTATGTTAGATCTTGGCATTAGTTCCATGAAAACATTACTTCAGTGCTTAGGAACAGTTAAAAAAAAAACCCAAGTCAAATTATTATAAAATACTGGGAAAGGAATAGACAACATACTTTTGCCACTGTACAAATTTAGGGTTTGTCTGTACCTTGAACACCTTGTAGAGCACTGGTATTGTCACTTGGAGTAGAATATTTACTTAGAAATGGAAGAGATACAAAGAAAGCAGGAAGGATGATCAAAGGTATGGAATAGTTTCCACAGAAGATACTGGGTAGCCTGGGACCCTTCACTCTGGCAGAGGAATGGCTGAATGGAGACATAATAGAGGTCTACACATCAGGAAGGGTAGGGAGAGGATGGGATTGACTGTTCACTCCTTCTTCAAAAACAAGAACAAAATGCCATATATATGAAGCTAGAGGAAGACAAGTTCAGGAAGTTAAAAAAACCAAACAAACCAAAGCCACCAAAACCAAAAGGGAAGTGTTTCTTCATGCAACAGGAAGCAGAGCTGTGAAATTCCTTGTCAAAAGACACTGTGGATACAAGAAGCTGATATAAGCTCAAGGCAAAATTGGATGTGCAAGTGAAAGAGAGATTCACGGAGAATTAAAAAATAGGCAAAAAAATATATTAACGAACAGGGTCAGGAAATTCCTTCAGCTGAAAAAGATGAGAAGCTGGGAAGATATTACGGGAGTATCACATGTGCTTGGCCTGTTCTTATCCTTCCAGTCTGTCTGTGGTCCCTTTCAGATATAGAGTACTTGGCAAAACGGGTCCTTCATTTCAGTCAGCACGGCTATTCTTATGTTCTTAATGTCACTGCTGTAGCCTAATAAAATCATTGTTTCTTATTTAGATGAAAACTCACTTCACTTCTAGACCTCAATTAAATCTATTGAATTAAGTGGCGGAATTTTTGCTAATTCCATTCTTCAGCAGCTAGAAATAGTTTAATGTTTTTTCAGGAAAAAAAAAATAAAAATCTTCCTGACCTCCCCACATGTGTCATTTTACATCTAGGAACACCAATTCTACCTGTAGTACCTAGTCAGCACTGATACTGATGTATTTTGGAACAGCACATCTCAGGAAAATTGTGGATTAGTTGGAAAGAATCCGAAGAAAAGCATCAGGAAGAGAGTGAAGCAGTGGAAAAGGTTGCTGAGGAGAGCTTGTGAAGACTTCATCTCTGAAAGCTTTTAAAAACAAAACATCTTTCAGAAACAACATGAAAATAGTTGATTCTGCATAGGGACAAGAAGAACATCTAGCTCATGAATCCCCTTATTGTCAAAGGTTAGGAGAATATTAGGGGAAAGTATAATACTCACTTCTCTTTTTCTTATACTTTTCTCTCAGCACCTGCTTATAGACTCTACCAGAAACAGGATAGTGGACTAGGTGGACCTTTGGTCTGACCAAGTACAACCATTCCTCTGCTTTTAACAAGATTTCCTTTTGAGGTACTTTTTGATAATATTTTTCCATGTGTTAATGATGTCATAGGCTACTTTTAAAATAATTCAGTTATGGGAGGAAGGTGGACCAGGAAACGAGAAAATCTGGGGAGAGAGAAAAGGAAAATTGCTATACTGTGATCAACTCTTACATGAAAATGCCTTTCAGTGACAATGACACTATACGGATCTTCTGTTTTTACAATGAAGGGAATAGTTACCTTTGCAAGATGAAAAAAGTACTCCAAAGATAGGAAGATGTGAAAGTTTCAGCAAACTTGGTCCTCTATTGATTATTAGATCTTTAAGGGAAAGGTTCTGTCTTAAAAGGAACATTCAGATTTAGACTCTGATGTTTAAGTCCAGAAATGGTTCAAAACAATGGCACCATCTTGATTTTATTAAGTTCATAAGAGAAATCTTTCAGCTGAGGAGTTGTTTGTGCTACAATAGTCTGAGAGAGAAAGAAGGCAAGGAGAATAAATTGTTTACAATCCCTGTATGAACAACAAATATTGCCAGATTCAACAAAAAAGGAATGCAGACTTTCTGAGGAGGAAACTGATAAAGGTGCTGAATTATGTAACCCAAACAGAGAACAAATTTTGTGAGAACTGTAAATAATGAAGAAGACAAGTGACTGATAAACAGAGAGCTGGAACATTTGGTAAATAGAGTAAAGCAGACAATGTGCATTGAAATAGATGAGCAGAAAAAAAATCTTTGTAAGAACAGCAAACTACAATTTTTTCTTACAGGTTGGGCAGACACTATTCTCAAAAACAAAGACTTTGAAAAATGACTTAAGGTTTATGCTCACTGGATAACTGACTGGAGCTCTATGCACGAAAATGTTTAATAAAGCATATGGGTAGTTCAATTCTAATGCTCATAGTTAAAGAAGGAGGTAGAAATGTTGGAGACAGTTCAGAAAGGAATCACAGGTTTAAATAAAGTATTGAAAAATATGCCTTACAGTGGGAGACACCAGGATCATAAGTGGTTCAATTTATCAAAACAAAAAGGAGCAATTTGATCATGTCAACTGTGAGAATGCGGGGCTCTTTCGTCTGACAGGTAAAGACCCCACAAAATCTAGTGGCATAAAGCTACAGTTGCCCAGATTTCATCCTGGGAGAGAAAGCATTTCTCCCAACCATTTACTCCAGGATAGTTCTGGCACTTTTATGTGCAGTTCAGAGAATCAAAATTAGAAGCCTGAATTTCTTGGAGTCAATGCAGAGAGTAGCAATTCACTCCAGAGTGGCAAGTCACAGTGTGGAAATTCAATGTCTAAATACACTTTCCTACTTTGTACCGCACAGCAGTAGCCACAAACACAGACAAAAAGCAAGGACGATTGAACAAATTGTTAACAGTTGTATGGGATTTTTTTTAACAGGATTCTTTTTAATATTATTTTTAGACCAAAAATATATGATTTTTCTACACCCAAAAAAAAAAAAAAAGGAGAAGGAGCTCTAATTAACTGTACCTATTGGGAAATTTTATGCTTTTTATTATCCAGAATGTCAGACTAGATGTTCCCATGAGCCCTCTTGGCCTTCAAATCTATGCCTCTACAACTTAATAAGAAGGAAAAACAAATGAAGTTCACAAGCAAGAACCTAGTATTTTCTTATAACATATTTTACCATGTGACTGTTCACAGACAGTGAGTTTTACTTAAAAAGTTGTTAGAAAGCAAACACGCTCTTTTTGCTACAGTTAAACGGCAGTAGATCATAAGCCATTCACAACCCAAATATTTTTTTACAATGTAATTAAGATTACATCTTACTGAAATCTTATGAGGCCAGTTTCTAAAAGATGCGGGCAAGAAGCTGCGTTATCAACCTTTATGAAGCTAAAACAGTAAACTATAGGTTTTAGTCTCCCTGCAATGGATCTGTGTAATTCCTGCTCACTCACACTAAGGGCAATTAGGGTCACTCAAAGGGAAGAGTAAGATTTTTGCCTTTTCAGCTACCGATAATAGCCGGTGGGAGGCTATTGAGGAGAAATAGCAGGATATAAAAATGGCATGTATTGATGGCGGCTCACTCATCAAGATCCCAGCATACCTACGTGCAGCTTACTACAACACCCAGATTAAAGGAACTAGGAACAGCCTAAACAAGGAGCAGCCTACACCCAGACTGCTCAATGTCATAGTTACAAGTAAAGGTCCTTTGATGAATTCCCTGTATTCTGAAAATTAAGAGTTTGTTACCACCTTTTTTCCTTCTTGCTTAAACCTGCTGTCAATCCATAAAACAGCTTTCTTTCCTATGTCTAACAGCTAATTTGTCTCAAGTCTTTCCTAAGGTCCTTGCTGATTATTTTTGAAAATGCAAGTTCAAAATCGATGTATTCACGTTTCTGATTCCTTCGAAGAAGTGAAGGCGAAGTGAGGTAAGCTTTCCCTTTATGAAAACCAGATTGATTCCTTCCTACTTTTCATAGTCTTACAAAAAAGACAGACCTACCAACATTTAGTTCCCAAGGTATTCCCTAAAGCACTTTGTTTAAAGAATTATGCTACACTTGTGACCTTCCATTCCTCTGTCACCATGGCTGATTTAAACAGTAAGTTACATACTACACTAAGTAATGTAGCAATTTCATATTTTAATGTCTTTGGAACTCTTACACAAGTATTATCTGGCTCAGGGAATTTAATTCTATTCAATTTTTCAATTTGTTTCAAACAAGCTTCATACTGACACTTCAGCTTGATAGAAGTTTTTCAGACTTACCCTCTTTGGTGTTTTAAAGACTATACCGAGTTTTTATGATACTAGAAGTTTCTCTTCAAAATATTTTTGTACTCCATTACTTCAAGTTTCCAGAGATTTCCTCATTTGGGCATGACTTCCATTTTCTGAGGGATGCCCTAATAGCTTCCTTCAGTTGTCTGTTTAACCATGTCAGTGTTTTTCCTGTTCTTTTAGACTCTCGGTACTTCACCATTAAAATAGGGATAATAATTATGTGCTTATGTTGCAAGGTTATTTATGAAGAGGTATTTATGAGGCTCCATACTGCATTCTGAAGTAATGAAGTCTATAAAAAGATCATGATAAAATTACCTGAAGTCAGAATATCTCTGAATAAGACTAAGATTTGGGAGAAAATATTTTAAATCAGTTTAATTTATTTTCAATATAAAGTAGAGACATCATGTCCTTCAGTTTTACTTGTAGCTTCTGTGAACTCAAAATGCTCTAAACTGCTCATTAAGCTTTATAAAAAATGCGGATGCCAGTGATGCAGTTATTACAGGTAGAACTGTTAAGTCCCTACATATTTTGTTCTCCAGTTCAAAAAAACATTTTTACCAATAAGTATTTATGAATATGCGACATATCATTGCTGGTTCTGAATATCACATTGTACATGTGTAAACTATGTTACACAGTTTCCGTATCTCTTTTATCAAAAGCTGACAACAGCATGGGGAACTAAACAGACCAGTTGATTCACTGCATCTTGTTATCCTGGTATCCATGTGCTCACCCTTACCAACATAGTAAACATACAAACGTCAGGGCTCCTTGCCCCTGAAGGGTGAGCTACCTTGCATTTATCAAAAAGCAGTATCCTACATACAGCCAATATCCTGGAGCAGATGCAGAATCATAGCTTAATACCTCATGTAAAGAGCATATTCTTAAAGACTGTACTGGTTTTGTGTCTATTTATCTGCCAGTTCCACTGTCCCCCCCCAACTCCTTCTTGCCCAATTTCAACCAAATTTGATTATGGTGATGTGAAAATAGCACCTGGGTACAGGATAGAAACCTTATTAGCATCCCTTCTGGAAAAAAAAAGACAGAAGAAAAAAAGCAGGGAGGGCTCAGCCCTTATCTGTTCTGTGGGGAATAATCATTCAGCATTCACACAGCTCTAAACTCAGGAGATGCTGCCTTCTGTCCAGTTATATATATATATATATACACACACACACGGGTTTTAGGCAGCAGATGGGACTGCTTTGAGTAACATTTATAGGAGGGAACACAGGACACTACTGTTGGCTTGCTATAGAAGGTATAGGGGGGAGATGAGAATATTGTCAGCAGCCTTAAGGGACATAACATGGACCTGAAAATGTTTTGTATGCAGCTGCTGATGGGAGGACAATGTGGCATTTTCAACAACGACGACAACAAAAAGGAGTTCTTGCAACTTCTATTAAACTCATGGAACTCATTGCCAAAGGATATTATGAATGTTGAAATGGGCTCAAAAGACAACTGAATGAGGCACGCACACGAAACTCAAGAGACACAGAAGAGCAATCCTTTGAGGGTTACTACAACGAGACAAAAACCACACTGAGTTTAGACATTTCCTGCAGGTAAAAATAATTGAAAGATGAGACACTATTCATGGAAAGTACCACATATGACTTCTATATGCAGATACCTAAGGAAAATTAAGAGAAGGGAAATCCTGGGGACAGGCTGCTGCATTAGATGACAGCCATTGGTCTGATTTGCTATGGCTGTTCTTAAGTGGTAGAAAACTTAAGCGAGGGTATTGAGGATATTGGGGATAAGAAGGAGAGCTGAAGTTATTTTAGTAAGCAAATGCAGATGATGCAGAACACAAATAAATAAGAAGCAAAACTTTATTAGTTTTATTGCCAAAGAAAAAAATAATTAAAAGCAACTAATAATAGATTCATAAAATGAAAAGCATTTGGAACTGTGTTGAGATGATGCTGGGATAGTGATACCATCTGAATATTTCATCATAATGATGCCAAGAAAGGTATTACAATAATTCAAGCGTCATGATGCAATTATATCTTTGGACAAAGTTTCAGTGGGGTTTTGGTGATCTGTAAGTGTAAATAATTCTTCACAGTCATTAACCCCCACCTCCTAGTGGAACTGCTTGCACTGAAAGGCCAGGATCTCCCCTGGCATATTCCACCAAACACGGAGGAGATTGTAGCACCAACCGTTGCTCTGTTCCAGCACTGTGCTGGTAAAAGAGAAAAGCACTGCCAGCCGAGGGGTTGGAACAGGGATCCCCTCAGTACCATGCACATCATGCCACTGCCACAGCGTGAAGGAGGAGTGGAGTCAAGGATAGACAGAGGCAGAAGCAAAGGAGAGCCAGGCAAGGGTAAAATGGCATCAGACCAGGCCAGGTGTCAGCTGTGCAGAGAGGGGCAGGAAAATATGATAGATGCAACAAAATTATTGATACCTAATTTCATATTTTTAGTACTGTATTTCAATACCACTTAGAACTGCTTTCCTACCATAGTGTGGTATGAGTATATAATCCTTAACTTAGGCAACAAGACGAGCTTTGCCTGTAATACACAAAACCTTTTTCTTTCTACTTATTTTGTTTACTCCACAGAAAAAGAAAAAAAAGAAAAATCTTGTACTGGAAAAAAGCATCTCCAAGAACAATACCTATGCACTCAACCATTCTGGATAAGCACCTGCATTAACTATATTTGGACAAATACATTAAAAATGGTTTAAAACAAACACACTTTCCTGGCTAAAGTTCATGACGCTTTTCCACTAAAAGAGTTTGGAAATAAACATTTTTTGCAGTTTCTTGTAAGCATGGCTTGTTAAAAAAAGGCTTACACCACTCTCTTAAAGTAGGGCAGAGAAATGAGAACAGTCCCGACTGAATAATCAGAATGAAACTTTAATTGGAGTTTCAGGATCCTGTGCACTGAAAAGAGCTCATCGTCTCCAAAAGCTGGCAAAGTGTTCCTAGACTCACCAGTCTCTTAGCTTTACAAACCCTACAAAACTGAAGCCACATAAGAAAGTTTTAAAATTGGCAATCTTGAGGTTCACACATAACCACCAAGAAGCAAAGTTACTTTACCTAAAGTAACAAAGTTGCTGGATTTGGGGAAAATTGTAGAGGGTTTCAACATACAATGTGCAGATACACACATCTACATACTTCACTTCAAAAGAAGTGTTCATTTATTCTTAAGGTTAACAGAAACTTCAATTATTTTGGAATCTTTTGTCTTTAATTCAGAACTGTTGCCAGGTGTAAGGCAGAAGGATGCAAAACATGACAGAAGCAGGGGCACACATCTTACAGTCTCTCAGGAAAACTCTTTGTGTTATTTTATCCTCCACATGCAAGTAAATCAGTCTGAAGCATCTGAAAGCACTCTGAATGAAAAACAGATACAAGTAACTGTTATGACTCCCATTTAACATATGGAGGGAAAGAAAGATTAAGTCATTTGCCGAGAGCAAGGGACTACAGAATATATACAGGATATATACTGGATACAGTCCACCAGACTTTAGCAATTCAAATTACAACACAGAAGGAAAATATACACACCTTATGCAGAGAGAGAACTGCAAACTGAAGTAAAAGATGCGCTTTTTTTTGTGTGTGTGTGAAAAGAGCTCTGTTTTCCTTATTGCCTTAGAGAATTTCCCCATTATTTTCAACTCAAACAGACTATACAGGGCATGTTCTACCTTTTCTACCATACACTATAAAATCACAATTGTCATTACCTTGTCTTATAATGACTATGGTAGGGAGTACACTTCTTAAGAAGTTTGCAAGGGTCACCCCAGTCGGTACAGATGATTAAAATACACCCAAAATAAACATAAAAATATGTCTCAATTGTTTTTGTTAATTACTTTTTCCATGGAAATGAGATTTTCACTGGGTGTTTTTGTCTTTTAAAAACAGTGGCTTGTGATCTTAGAGTCCCCATTACAACAGGTGTTTAAAACACTAGAATTCCAGCAGCCGAAGTGAAGCTGTACATAGAGAGGTACTTCTCAGCCATCACACCAGCATTTTTCAAGGAAAGTATCCAATTCTATGACATGATCTTATTGTTTCTATTAACTATTTTAAATGCCTGTACAAAGGCATATTTCTCCTATAAACTGAAACTGCTTTAGTTTCTAGCTTGTCATAGTAGATTTCAAAAAACATTCTACATGTTACACACAGTAACATTACTGCAATTTCAAACTAAATAAACCACATACACAAAAGTGTAATAACCAAACCAAAACCTGTATAATTAAAAGTCTTATCAACTGAAATACTGCAATCTAATAATAAAAAAAATTAAAAGCATGCATAAATAATGGAAATAACATAAATAATTTTTTCTCTGTCTTTTCAAGTAAGTGATCGATTTGCTAAGCCTTTACTTTCAGGTGTTAAAAAACCTTGAGAAGTCCATTCAAATAAGTTAAATAACTTCATGGCTCATATTTTCAAATAAAGTCCCGAGAATCATTATCAAGACATAAACTAATCAACCTGTTATCGTTTTATCTTGCAATTAAATCAACTGAGTTTGAGTTTGTTTATTTTACCAGAAAGTAATCTACTTACAAATGAACCTTCCCTTGGAGACTAGAAACATTTTGTGCCTTATGAGACAAAGTAAAAGCCAGGAGTGATTCAGCTGCTTAGTAATAGTTGACTGGTGCCATTTCGGTTTCCCTGGAGTATTTATCTGATATATCTCTATAGGGCTAACAGATATGACACAGGACACTCTTTTGGACTGGCAGCAGGAACCCAGACAAGATATTCTACGCTGCCTGTAATGGTACTAAACACTTAGGTTTAGGTACTTGTATTGCTCTATCACTTTAGCAAGCTCCAAATTTCCTGTTCTATCCCATACTCCACACTTTTGTTTATCTGAAGTACTTTGTCTCCCAGACGATATACTGGGATTCTCAGTTCCCATGGATTCTTTTTGTCGGGCTTTGGCAAAGAAGCTGAAAGTGCGCAGAAGCTTTCGTGGAACTGTTTGCAAGGTGGCACATCCAGTTCCTATTCTTTTTTTAATTACAAAACTGTGTTTGATCTATCCTTCCTTCCCCTGACCCCCTAGGCACATGCCACACAGGATCCAGCCTTCCACTCAGTTTGCCCACAAACAGCCCAGTGACTAATTTTCCCATATCCTACCCAGAACTTTTAAGACCCAACAGACAATCACCTCTTCACATCTCCGTAAGGTTTGTGAGTCACGTCTCCATGACACAGAGAGTCTGCACGTTGCTGTTCCTGCTATGCTGTACTGCCCAGGTAAATTACAGCACTCCCCCCCTCACCGCTTCCCTCCCTCATCTCACAGGGCATTAGCTCAGAGCATCTCCTGCTTGCAAAATATGAATACTCACAACCAGCTAGTGCCTCCCCTAAACCATCCCAATGTACTCACAGGGTCTGAGTGTCCTCTGGAAGGCTGGGAATGAAGTGGACGTCCCTGCAAGTGATTTTGTAGTCATCCCAGTCGGAACACTCGCAGAAGGCTGAAGGACACCTCTCTGTGCCCTGGCTGCACAGCACCAGCACCAGCAGCAACTGGAAGGCTACCGGGAGGCACAGCATCTTCCGCCGCCCGCTCCCGCTCTGCCCCTCGCTTCTCCGAGGGGAAGGGAGGAGACACCGGCGCTGCAGGGGCAGACGACGCTGCCCCGCCGGGAGAAGCTGCTCGGGAAAGGCGGCACCTTCGCTGGACAACGCCGCCTCCTCCCTAAGCGGGGACAGGAAAGGTCTCAGCAAACCCTGCGCGCCCTCTCCTTCGGGCAGGCTCCGTCTCCTCGCCCCGGCCTCCGCGCCCACCCCGCCGGCCAGCCCTCCCTGCCGCTCCCCGCCCCACACGGACCTGAACCCCTGCTCCTCGGCACCCCTCCCGCGGGGTCCCCCGGGCCCGTCCTCCGGCAGCGCCCGTGCCCCGGCGCTCACCGGGGCAGCGCCGCAGCGCCGAGCCCGTCCGGGCCGTCCAGGACCCCGCCACCCGGGCAGCGCCGCTCCCCGCGCTCCCGTCCGCAGCCGGCGGGTCCCAGCGCAGCGACGGAGCGCCGGGGCCACCTGCCGAGGGCGGCCGGGACTGCGCGGGGCGAGGGGGCTCCCTGCCCAGCCGAGCCGGGGCGGGGGGCCGGGCGAGAGCTGCCAGGTACGGAGCAGGGCTCCGGCTCCCTGCCGGCAGCGGGACGAGCCCGCCGAGCCGTTTGCAAATGCGGCGGGGCGACGTCTTACCCCGAACATTTCTTCTAGCACCTTTGCAGAAGGGAGGAGGAGGGGGCTGTGTAAGCGCAATACTAACTCACCTGTAAAAGCAGTGAAGTTAAACCAGATCTTTACACCGAGTAAAAATTCACTAACTGCAAAGTAGATACGCGCGAAATGTAAAGCAGTTTAAAAAAGCACTGAAAATTCAAAAGAGTGATTTTGAAAATCACATGAAAAAAGAGAGCAAAATGAAGAGGAGAGAGTAACATTTTCCACATTATCAGAAAAGATAAAATCCTTTCACCAAAGAAAAAATGGAGGAAAAAAATCTAACCTTGAGAGAAATAAGGTGGAATTATTGTCACTTGAAGTAGCAGCCTACTCCGGTCACTGTTAGGGACACAGGTTTACAATGGACATGGCACAGAGGTTCCCACACTGAAGCAGTCATATCTGTGTCTGACAGACATACTAAAAGCTGAAAAAATCTGGTTAATACTCATTTAATTCTGGGTTTCGTCATAAACAAGAGACACTCTTGCTAAAAGCAAATATTTAAAAGTAGTGAGAGAAAAAAAGAGATATTATTGTTTAGTTCAATGAGGCAGTAAAGAAAGATCTTTAATACTTTGCCTTAATTCCTTTAACTTTTTTTTTTTCAACTAAATGCCAGTGTTTTCTCCTTCATGTAGGTTTTGTGCACGTGTAGGTACACAACAAGAAAAATGTCAACAAAATGTCAACAAAGATGTTTGTAACCGTGGGAGGAGGAAACTTGAAAAAGTAACCTACTCACAGTAAAAAATTAGACCACAATCTTCTTGGATAAATAGTTCCCCTCCAGCTAGATTAGAGCTATCCAAAAGTTATGAGTACAACACATCAGATATTATTTTGATATAACTCTTTAAAAGTAATTTAAGTTGGTTCATTAGTATGTGTTTCCTAAATATAATTAATGCCCTCAACATATCTTTTTAAGGTGAGCAAATAATACTATGCCCATAAAGAAATACAATATAAATCCTGATCTTGCAGACATATGTAGTGCTTAGATCTTGTGTAAGTGAGGAATCCCATCAGATACATTTATCCTGTTTAGGATAGGGGTATCCTTAGGGGTGTCCCAGTGAGGGGACGAGCTGAAGCACCCACCACGGAGTGCACTAGACAACTTCACACTGCATTGCACAGAATTCCCTTGGGAATGCTGGCTGTCCTGTGCCCTACTCAGTCATGTCCTTCCGGCACACTGCCCATACCTGTAACTCACCCTGCAGGCCTAAGAGCCACTGCCCGCCACCACTTTTTGGTGTCCATGCCAATCTGACTAAATAAAAATGAAGCCACAGGCAGATCACTGAATTTCAAGGCTGATGAACAAGGGAGCTGCACACTCCACTGAGGCACAGGCAAGGGAAAAGGTGTGACTCAGTGTTGTCAAGTCAGACATGGAGCTCTGTAACTGTTCACCACTTCAGTCAGTGCTAGTGGAGACTCCAGTACAGTGTAAGCCAGACCAAGTTGCTGGAGGCTGCTACCAACGAGTCCAGGCTTGCCATCTCTCAGCGGTGGGATCATGTTCTTTCCCAGCCAAGGGCTAATGACAAATTTCATGAAGAAGAAAGCCACAAGCTAGTAAAGGTTCTGAGGGTACACCTATAGCACACCTATTTCTGGGCTGCTATCCCATCCTGTCCTGTCCAATCCCACCCTGTCCCCTGTGGAAGCTAGCCACACCATATTCTGTGTGTCATAGTAATTCAGGGTCAGCAAGTGCAGCGTTACCACAGTTGCTACAATCTGTAAAACAACCTACCGGTTAGTCTACCCCCTCATTGTTGTCCAAGACATCCAGGGTAATAGTGCCTGGCATTCATGAGGCATGGCCTCTCTTCCTGTTTTGGGGACCACAGACAAGACACACATTCTCATCCATCCAGCATATCAGTTGTGGGACACAACTGTATCACTTCATAATACTTCAAAGTCTTACTAATCTCTGAGGGCAACTCATAAGAATGGGGACCAAGGTTGTGGTGCAAGCTCAGGGTTCCTTACTGTGTGCTCCATACAATCTCACTGATTCTTCCCAGATCTGGAAACACCACCTCAGTGCCCACCCATCCCACACGGAGGCATTTGCCAGGATCTTCAGGACTTGCCTCCTTATTTCCTCTCATGCTGTTGTGGTTTCCATGATTTATACTGCTGTAGCCACGTGGCCATAATTTTTAAAAATGAAATGCAGATACATAAGAGACCAAACAAAACTAAAAGTTTAGTGGAGTTAGGCTTGCCTTGGGTCCTCTATCCAAAGGGAGTAATCAGCCACTTAATGAACCTCACCTAATGTGCTACACGTCACAAAATTCAGACAGTGCTACAGCTGCCTACAGGGTTTTCCCAGGATATCAAAATTCTCCACTGGTTTTTTTGTTCTTACTGCCAAAGTATCCAGCTTGTCCTGGGGACGCTGTAAGCTGTATTAGCAATAGGACATTAAAATCTCAGTTCCTTTTGGCTTTGGCAAAGAAATATTTTGGTTGACATAGGCTGACACAGAGGCGCACAAAGCCATCTAGCAAAACAAATGTATCACCAAAGGAATCTTTGTTGTCTTTTGGACCAAGTCTCTTAGCTGCCATGAGTCTATTCTACACCTGGTTTCCAGGCAGTGGGTACAAGCCATAGTTGTTTCATTCAGCAAACAACACTGCCTGACACTGTCCAGAGGCAGCTTGTCAACTTTGAGCAGCAGCGTTAAAAGCCTCTTCCAGCTTAATCTCTGTTTTCTCACAACCAATCTTGATGACTGAATATGACTCGGAGCACAACAGAGGAGTCCTTACTTTTCACGACATGGCCTGGTCAGCAGGAAGAGACTAGGGATGTGTATCCCCTCTTTGATGACAGTACTGCTGGGGTGATTTGTTGCAATCTCTTGCGTATACTCTCTTGCAACCCCACTCTCTCTCACTTTTATTCCGACTTCAGCGTTACTTTTTATGTATCACTGTGTGTGGACTAAGCAAAGGAATAATAGTTTTATTGGTGGGCAGATAAGTAGTCCCAAGATTTGAGTCATTTCAGTGGGTTTTCATAAACCAAATGATACTCATTCATTTGGTGTACTAAAGGTATCTTTATGCTACTTACCTTTACTAATAGGCTACCTTGCATTAGCTACTCCATTAGTAATTGTTTCAGGCTCTTAAACAAGAGGAAGGGTAATTTGTTTCATTGCTCTTTCACTGAGGGCACAGTATTTTGAATTACCTTTTATTTAGTAGGAAAAAGAGCATGCATGTAGATATTGGCATTAGAAGCTTTGGCATGTCAACCGCTCTGTGGCAGCAGTGGTAGTCCAGAAAGTGTTAATGGAAGGAATAAATATCCTCCCAGCTATTTCTAAGGGATCAAAAATGGCAACTATAAAAGATTGCAGACCGAAGAAATGGCAAGGCTGTTACTGAAGTTGTAGAAGTTCTGAGCAGATTTCAAAATAAATAAGAACTTAATATATGGTTTCTGGGCTTGAACCCAGAATGAGAGAAGCAAGGGACTCCTCTTGTTCAAGGCCTGATAGCCTTGAAGGAAACAGGACAGAACATGCGACTTCAGCCTGGGAAGAGCTCCAGGTCTGGATGTACTGCCTCCTGGGCTTTGAGACTTGGCTTGCACATGAGAGGCAGGTCCTGCTTGACCAACCTGATCTCCTTCTATGACCAGGTGACCCGCCTAGTGGATGAGGGAAAGGCTGTGGATGTGGTCTACCTGGACTTCAGCAAGGCCTTTGACACTGTCTCCCACAGCATTCTCCTAGAGAAGCTGTCGGCTCACGGCTTAGGCAGGTGTACTCTGCGCTGGGTCAAAAACTGGCTGGACGGCCGGGCCCAGAGAGTTGTGGTGAATGGAGTTACATCCAGTTGGCAGCCAGTCACGAGCGGTGTTCCCCAGGGCTCAGTTTTGGGGCCAGTCTTGTTCAATATCTTTATCGATGATCTGGACGAGGGGATTGAGTGCACCCTCAGTAAGTTTGCAGATGACACCAAGTTGGGCGGGAGTGTTGATCTGCTCGAGGGTAGGAAGGCTCTGCAGAGGGACCTGGACAGGCTGGATCGATGGGCCCAGGCCAACTGTATGAGGTTCAACAAGGACAAGTGCCGGGTCCTGCACTTCAGCCACAACAACCCCATGCAGCGCTACAGGCTTGGGGAAGAGTGGCTGGAAAGCTGCCTGGCAGAAAAGGACCTGGGGGTGCTGGTCGACAGCTGGCTGAACATGAGCCAGCAGTGTGCCCAGGCAGCCAAGAAGGCCAATGGCATCCTGGCCTGTATCAGAAATAGTGTGGCCAGCAGGAGTAGGGAAGTGATTGTGCCCCTGTACTCGGCACTGGTGAGGCCGCACCTCGAATACTGTGTTCAGTTTTGGGCCCCTCACTACAAGAAGGACGTTGAGGTGCTGGAGCATGTTCAGAGAAGGGCAACGAGGCTCGTGAGGGGTCTGGAGAACAAGTCTTCTGAGGAGCGGCTGAGGGAACTGGGGTTGTTTAGCCTGGAGAAAAGGAGGCTGAGGGGAGACATCATCGCTCTCTACAACTACCTGAAAGGAGGTTGTAGTGAGGTGGGTGTTGGTCTCTTCTCCCAAGTAACAAGTGATAGGATGAGAGGAAATGGCCTCAAGTTGCGACAGGGGAGGTTTAGATTGGACGTGAGGAAAAATGTCTTTACTGAAAGAGTGGTTAAACATTGGAAGAGGCTGCCCAGGGAAGTGGTGGAGTCCCCATCCCTGGAGGTATTTAAAAGACGAGTAGATGAGGCACTTAGGGACATGGCTTAGTGGGTGGTGGTGTTGGGTCGACGGTTGGACTCGATGATCTTAGAGGTCTTTTCCAACCTCAATGATTCTATGATTCTATGATTCTGAGCCAGGAACATCAACAGTAGGAGTCTGGGGAGACAAAGGACTGTTGCTAACCACATGGTGTTTCCACAGGCACTGGCTTCGCTCTGAAAAGTTATGTTCTAAGCAAGATGACATTGTTTACGTTGTAGTTTCTAGCATGTTTAAGGAATTTGCTGGCTAAGAAGTCTGCAATCACAGTTTAGTTGTTTCACTCTGTCAGGGCTCTGCCCTGGCCAACCTGCCCATCCCAGCACCACGCACCCTCTGCGACAGCTCCGGGGCTCCCGGTCAGCTCAGGCCTGGGCACCCAAACCCATCCTGAGCTATTTAAAAGTTGACCCTGTTCCCAGCCTGATTCCTGCAGCTCTGTCTTGCTGACTGGTTTTCCTGGGTAGGCTCTGGACGTATGTGGAAGGTAGCATTGTCTCTGGTCTTCTCTCCAGTCCCGTCTCCTTGATAGACCTAGACCTTGGACCTACATTGTAGTCTTGTCTCCAGGTGTCTCTTGCTCTTCCTGTCTGGACCCTGGACCTGATCTGATTCCTTGCCTTGCTGGGACTGTCAATATCACTAACCCAATCCTGCTCAGATGCTGCAGGACTGTGTTCTGTTGGCAAGGTCACTGTCTGTGCTGGGGCCATGCTTGGCTCCCAGCTTGCTGTTCCTCCTAGAGCAGCCTCTCAGGGCTGAGGGCACTGATGGGCCTGACTGCCCCTGCCTGGCCTCCTCTAGGACCTCCCCCAACCCTGCCCACAGCCCAGGACCCCATGTAAGCCCACAGAGCCATCAGACGCTGCCCCAGCTCCCCACAGCCCTGCCCTGCTCAGCCATGGGCCCTGCTAAGCCAAGCCTGACACCCAGGCTGACATCCTGGCCCAGCCTCGGCCTGTCCCAGTCCCCAGGGAGGTGCCCAGTGCCTGGGGTTGGGGCTGCCCCAGAGCCCCCTGGCTGCCCAGCTCCTGGCTGGGCTGGCAGGACAGAATGGGTTGCCAGGCCATGCCTGCTGCCCTGGGGGCATCCCCTGTGGCTCCTAGTGCCTGGCCGTGAGGGAGCCGCTAGCCACTAGCACCACAAGATGCCATGCTCTGGCTTCTCCTAGACACCTTCCTGAACAGGCAGGCAGATGGTGGAACGAAAAGTACGTTTGTAAAGCTACAGATAACCCCGGGCTAGGGAGGTCTGTGAACCCTAGATCAGAATTTAAATTCAGAAGAGAAAAACACAAGTAGCTACATGCATTAAGACACACCCTACAGGGCAGAAAAATGGGAATATTGTGCAATTATTCCACTTTGCATTTATAGAGTGGTCTGGAAAACTTTATCTGTCAAGAAAGTAGTAGACAAACTGAGGATTATTCACAGGATAGAAAGGAAAACAGGAGGTTTAGAAACATGACCCGTATTCAAGGAACGATCGAACACAGTTGCTTAGCTTAGTCAAGGCCGCAAGTATTTTAGGCTGTAAAAAAGAACAATAATCAGTAGTTCTGACCATACCAGTTCTGAAAAGTGATGGCATCCAGCAGCTTAGAGTGACTGGCAACTTTCCACCCTGTGTAGAATATTAATAAATGTTCCTTTTTTATATTAAAGGTATCACCAACATGTGTATTTCCACAATTATAAAAATAATCCTAAGAATGGACATTCAAAATCCTGTATGCCCTGAAGATAGAGAAATGAAGCAGTTTTAATCAATTAATATGGCTTATGCTTTGATCCTAATAAGCAAGTAGGAAAGAAAAATCACTTGTAAATCTTCAGTACATTGCGGATTTTATTTTTTCCTGGTGTTTTTTCAAAGACCTCTGCAGGTTCCTATTAATTTAAACACGGCAAAAATTGACAAGCATATTTTCCCACTGTTACAGATGCTCCCTCTAGTGACAGCCACGGTCACTCCTTTAGTACCTATCATCTCAAGCACTTGCAAGGGTCGGAATTCCACTGGTTTTGGGGCGATTTTTAAAAAAGTAACATTATTCTTATCTGCCAGATTTGATACGGTATCTCGGGTATCTTTGCACTGCTTATATGGTTTATACACAAATCAGATAAACCACAACAGGTTCTAACAAAGAAGCAATTAGCTCTAATTGGTGTTCCACATGAACTCCTCAAGGGATTACTAGATATCAACAGTTAAATCTTGTAAAATCTGTATGAGGAAGTGTTCAAACTAGGAAAATAATTCAGTAAAGAGTAGAATAAAAACTTGGGGTTTTTTTCTGATTAATCAACATGTTTAGCCATTCTAGACACTTGTAAGATATGCCAGTTCCTACCTGTTTCTATTTCAGTATCTGAATTAATTTCTGGTCTGTCAGAAAAAATTACATTAGACACGCTGCTTTGACACAGCACCACTCATCAGACTAAGTGTTTGAATAGCTACATGAAAGAATGTTATTCTAGGTTCTTGAAGATTCATGTCTATATAACCAATTTATCTTCAAGAACACGCAGTTATGGAGTTTTATGGTTATGGGATCTTAAAGAACTCTTGTGCTTCTCCTTTTGCTTTATTTCATGAAGAAGCCATGAAAAAACTGCAAAAATTGAATACTCAGTTGGCTGAAGACTAAATAGGAGGTACTGCTGTGTAAAGCCTTGTAAAGACTGAGGTTGTCAATTCTAAGAGTGCTCAGAGAGAACAGTAAGGTGAAACTATCCCTTGGACTTAAGCAATTAATTAAGTTAAGTACTAAAGCTGTTTTCAGGCAGGTATGTTTGTATCTAGAAAGGATTAGAGAATGACAGAGTCACAGAATTGTTGAGATTGGAAGGGACCCCTGGAAGTCATCTGGCCCAAGCCCCTGATCAAGCAGGGTCACATAGAGCTGGTTGCCCAGGACTGTGTCCAGATGGCTTTTGACTATTTCCAAGGATGGAGGCTCCACAACATCTTTGTGGAACCTGTGCCAGTACTTGGTCACCCTCACAATTAAAAAGTGTTTCCTTATGTTCAGACACATGTTCCTGTTCAGTTTGTGCCCATTGCCTCTTGTCCTGTCACTGGACAACATCTTCTTTACACCCTCCCTTCAGGTATTTATACACATTGATGAGATCCCCCAAGCCTTCTTGTCTCCAGGCTAGACAGCCTCAGCTGTCTCAACTTTTCCTCATGGGAGAGATGTGTCAGTCCCTTAACCATCTTAGTGGCCCTCAGCATGTTAGTAGCTCCCTCAGCATGCGTGGGTGCATCCCACCAGGGCCTATGGACTTAAGTACGTTCAGTTTATTTAAATATTCTCTAAACCGATCCTCTTCCCCCAAGGGTAAGTCTTCCTTTCTTCAGACTTTTCCCTGGGGCTTTCTTGCTCCAGACTCTCCCCTGGTCTCTGAGGCCTTGGATTCCTAAAGGCCACTCTTGTAAGCAATGACTGAGGCAAAGAAGGCATTCAGTATCTCAGCCTTTTGCATGTCCTCTGTCACCGGAGCCCCTGCTCCCATTTAGCAGTGGGTCCACATTTTCCCCGGTCTTCCTTTTGCTACTTATGTACTTGTAGAAGTCCTTCTTATTGCCATTGACATCCCTTGCCAGACTGGGGCACAGAGTAGAAGATAGCTTCTTTACTTACAAGACTTTTTCTTCCTGTCTGCATTTATCCTAAAAAAGCTCTCAGGTTTTTTTCTCAGGCTTATATTGCCTGTGCCTCTTAAAGTCAGCTTTCTAGTCATCTTTGTCCAATTTCATTCTGCTCTGCCTGCATCTCTTGCATAGGCATCTACGCTCAGAAATAACATCCAGCAAAAACTTATCTGCCCTCATAATTCAAACTTCAGACAGATCTTGTACTTTTCTTTGACTTGGGTCATGGCACATACCTGCTTTGATATGGAGACCAGCATGTTTAATAGAGGAGCTTGACTGTTTATTACGACAATCATAAATCAAAACTGGCTTTTAAGCTCACTGACTTAGGTGACAATTCATCTAGTCCACAGTGCTGCTCCTTCTTGTGTGTCTGTGATACCTGTTCATAAAAGAACTCATTTTCTGAGCCCAGTAAGTGATGAATCTTTAAGCCAGTTACTTATTTATTTAGGGTTGTCTTATCTTTTCTTTTTGATAGCCTTCTGAAAGAAATATCTAAACAATCTCCTGAAAGCCACAAGAATAATGACTTCTCATGGATGACAAGTAGTGTAGCATGAAAAGATACCACTAGTGACAAATCCAAGAATTTAAAAATTTCAATTTAAGCCTAAAAAAAAGAAATTATTTTTTAAAATGTTGTAGTCCTGGATTTTCCACCCTTAAGGTCTGTGTCCTCAGCCTCCCTATACATTTATTTATATATACAGTAATGTAATGGCTCATAATAATCTTTCCTTTTTTAAAAAAAACAATGATCTTTCTTAAGTGTATGAGTCAAGGGGCACAATAGCATTAATCAAGCAGCACTAGCCTTAAGTAGTAAGGCCATGCTGGCCTCTCTAAATGTGAGCACTGTCAAGTGATTGTCTCAACACAGCACTTCAGATAACAGAATGCTGGGATACATGTTTTTGATTTCATATAATAACATGAAAGTGTTCCGTGCTTGTAAAGTTAAACAACTTCTTTAGAAGTATGTCTAGTATAGTAGTTTATTATGCATAATTAAATCATTGATTTCTCATGCATACTCATTCCAAACTGGAGATGTTCTGTAGCAATCCTATGCAGTTATATTTAACATCCTTATGACAAAGGTGAACAAAAAAAAATTAATCACAGTACTGTTCAGCTTCAAAAAAGAGAATTACAAAAATATGGACATATTTGTTAAAAATGCTAAAAGGGGCAGACAAGGGAGTTACCTTGCATGCCTCATGGTGAATCTTTAAGGACACCAAACTGCAAGTGCCTACCTAGTAAATAAGGCTTCGGGAAGGGCATAAGAAAGCCAGTGTTGTTAATTCTAGGATAAGGTCAGTTATTAAAAGCAAGAAATCATCCTTCAAAAAGTTAATGTCATGTTTTAGTGTAGAACACAGTTTTCTTTCAAATGCTAGCAGGCTAAATGTAAAATACAGTAAAATGAGCTTAAAAGCAGTTGAGGAACAACTTGTGAAAAACAAAACCTAATAATTCCTTTTCAAATGCAACAAAACAAGGAATGCTGCCAGAGTCTATAAGACTGGTAGATGAATTAGGATATAAAAGGAGCATGTAGAGGAGATAAAACCACAACCCAAAACTGAGTGATGTTTTGTTTCTATGCTTACTGTAGAAGAGCTCGGAGAGATTCTCAGACTGATATTTCTTTGTGGACAGATAAATTCAACTTGAGAAAAATAACCAAAATCTTATTTACGTGGTGACTGAAATAGCAGAACTAGTGACTGTGGTATACCTCTCAATTAACACCCTTTTTGTATCAGAGAACTAACTAATATTATGCTAATATTTAACAGAGATTCTAAGGAAAATAAAGGAATTTCAGATTCAGAGAATACAGATTACAGAATCCAGAACACGGAATGACAGAATCCAGAATCAAAGAATACAGTTTCAGCTCTGACAACTGTAGTAGGTACATTAGTAGAGACTATAATAAAGAATAAAATTAATGGATGCATGTATAAATAAGATCTTTGGAGGAAGAGTCAAAACAGCTTCTTTGAAAGACAGACATTCCTCATATATTTTGGAAGTCTTCTGAAGCCATCAACAGAACTTTAGATACAGTTTACTTAGATTTTCAATCAGCCTTTAGCACAGCCTGCAGCAAAGGCCTTTAAATTATGCAGCCATAGAGTAGAAATAAAGCACTTTTTCACACATCCAGAAGTAAACTTCCAGAAATCATTGCCAGGAGGCTGGGGAGGCAGGCAGGATTATACAAATTTAGGGGCTACAGGCCTGTAAACAGATACCAAAGGAAACAGTCCTCTGACATGACAAATATGGATGCTGGAGGAAACTACAGAGAAGGTTAGACCACAGAAAGTTCATGTGCTCTCTCTAAATAGCATCTTCTGCTGTCACTGTTTGTCGTGGTTTAACCTCAGCCGGCAACTAAGCACCACGCAGCCGCTCGCTCACTCCCCCCGGGTGGGATGGGGGAGAGATTTGGAAGGGTAAAAGTGAGAAAACTCATGGGTTGAGATAAAGACAGTTTAATAGGTAAAGCAAAAGCCACACACGCAAGCAAAGCAAAACAAGGAATTCATTCACTACTTCCCATGGGCAGGCAGGTGTTCAGCCATCCCCAGGAAAGCAGGGCTCCATCACGCGTAACGGTTACTTGGGAAGACAAACGCCATCACTCCAAACGTCCCCCTCTTCCTTCTTCTTCCCCCAGCTTTATATACTGAGCATGACGTCACATGGTATGGAATATCCCTTTGGCCAGTTTCGGTCAGCTGTCCTGGCTGTGCCCCCTCCCAGCTTCTTGTGCACCTCCAGCCTTCTCAGTCGGTAGAGCATGGGAAGCTGAAAAGTCCTTGACTAGTGTAAACACTACCTAGCAACAACTAAAACATCGGTGAGTTATCAACACCGTTCCCACCCTAAATCCAAAACACAGCACTGCACCAGCCACTAGGAAGGAAATTAACTCTATCCCTGCTGAAACCAGGACACTGTTGAATACGGTATGCTGGGCCAAATGGGCCAGCAGGACATTTTTTATGTTCCTATCTGGACATGGTGACAAATACATGCATGCAAATCTTAGCCCTCTCCCTACTCTAAAGAAAGGTGCAGCAAAAAAACTGTAATGCATCCGTCTAGTCTGGAAATCAACATACACAGGTAGCAGGAACAGACTTTACTGAGCTGACAGTTCATCACACTGGTAAATTAGCAACCCTCATCAACAACCCTGTCACACTTACCTGTTCCCCCTCTCATTCTTTGAATTTTGAAGGGAACAGTTTGTGCCCGGTTTGGCAGTCTCAGGCATTGGCATCAGCTTCCTGTGTTGATAGCAAGCCAGATGTGCTCACACTCAGCACAGATGCAAATACACTTCTCATATATGCACCAGCCACATCCAGGACACACTCCTTACCCCTTCATCCCCTCTGTGATGGCCTGAGGGAGGCTACTAGGGCAGGAAAAGAAATCTGCTCATGGATGAATTCTGGGAGTCTATGGGGGAGCAAGCCCACTGCCAGGTGCAAAACTGGGAGGAGAGGAAATCCCTCAGAGAGCTCAGGAAGATTCAGGGCCCGTCTCCCAGAGACCACCATAAGCAGCCTTATGAGATGAGACTGAGCAGAAGCCCTGACTCTCACCCTGCATTTAGACCTGCCACGCTGCAGTTTGCAGAGGAAAGGCCAGGGCAATGGTCATGCATTGGAAACCAGGGAAGACTTATTTCTTCACTAATTATTCACTAATGCTTCAGCTCACAGTGAGGTAAATTATATAATTAAATTCCTGTTCTGTGTCTCACCTGCCTTTAGCTCAGATGATGCCTCATAGTGCCTCTTGATGTGACCACAAACCAAAGACACAGTAGCAGGGGTGAGCAGCCATCGCCTGGGCTGTTGGTGGATGCTGCCAGTGTGGGGGACCTGGCTCGTTCCTGAAGTGTGTTGTAATCATATGGCATGCAAGCATGCCTGCTGCATTACAGACTTGTAGGTGAGTAAATGAAACAGTCCTGCGGGATAGGGATGGAGGTAGGCAGTATGAATTGTCAGCCACGCTTCATTACTGTGCTCAAAGGCCAACGGTCACTCCCTGGAGTGGATCCCAGAGGCAATACAGGCGTATCTGTATTTAAAAAAACAACCCACTGTGTTTACCTTGAGTGCTCACTTACAGGTGATTTGCGGCCAAATATTCCAGTGATTTTAGGACTATTGCAAGTTCTGCCCAAGTTTCAGAGGCCCAGACAATGTTTCCTGTAATCACTTACAGCACTCTTTATCCCTTTTCTCACTTCAAGGCCAGTCAGTGCAGCAGTCTGGAATATTTGTTCGTTTTTACTGCACACAAGGGTAATAGAGACATTTGTGAATAGGGAGATGCCTGGCTTAAAGAAACAAGAAGTCAGGAAACAGGAATTGAGATGTCTCCCTTGTAAGAAACAACCGTTTTAAGTAGCTCACATGCTCCTTTTCCCAGTGGATCAGCCAGGTGCCCAGTCTCCTCATACGCGGTATTCCGGGGCAACAGCTTTTGTGTCTGCTTTTCATGTTTATTTAGCTGTAGTGTTTGTAAACGCCAATGTGTATTTTGTAACGGTTTACCTTTAAAAAACTTTTATAAACACCAATGTACATGATCGACTTCCCGCCGCCTCCCCCAACACGCCGCGGCGGCGGCCTCTGAAGGACCAACGGCTTCCCCGCAGGGCGGGGCCTGGCCTGCTGTTACCGCTCCTGCGGGCGCGCGCGACTCGGCTCGGCCGGCGTCGCCGCAAAGTCTCTTGGGAGTTGAAGTCCTCCACGATTTCTTTCCCATGGCGGGCTAGTGGCTCGTGGACTACCTGTCCCACAGTACCTTGCGGGGGGGGGGGGGGCCTGGCGCCCGGAAGGCGGCTGTGGCAGCTGGTGGCAGGGCGGCTAGTTCAAGTTGCCATAGCGGCGAGGTGAGGGGCTGTGTGCGGCTGCTGGGCGCGCCCGGGGAAGAGGTCGGCTTCGCCTCGGGGAGGTGGGGCGTCCTCCCGTAGCTGCTGCGCGGTGAGGGCTGGGGGCGCGGGAAGGGCAGAGCCGGGGGCTGCGGCCAGAGCGGCGTGCGGGAAGGGGCTGCGCTGCCGCTCGGGGCTGGCTGGGTGCGGAGCGCCGCGGGAGGGCGGGCGCTGAAGTGAGGGGCGGCGCGGCAGCCGGGAACTGCGGCGGGAGGCGCAAGGTGCGGCGGCCGCGTGGTTACTCGGGAGCTGCCGAGGCAGCCCGCGGGCCTGGCGGAGGCCCGGCCGTCGGCGTGCCCGGCGCCGCTCTGGGGTTGTCCCGCTGCCCCCGGGGCTTTCACGGTCCTGTGCGGGGCAAAAGATCCAGGAGGCCCGGAAGCCCTCAGAGATGAGGTCAGGTGTTCGATACGTACACGGCGAGAGGAGGATTTGCAGAGGGCCTTAGTTACGCTTGCTTGTTGTGAACAGTAGGAGGGAACCGTTTTCTGTGTCGTGCTGATGAAAAGTGATGGGAACACAGTGTCACAAGTTGACAATGAAATGTAGTACTGGTGCCTGAAAGCATGATGGTGAAATGTCACCATGTTGGATCACCTTCCCGGCTTTTTGAAAACTTCTCCTGGCTCAATTAGAAGCACTGAAGGAAAGGGCCTTTCAGGTGTCACGTTGTCCCTTTCTGGAATGGCTGTCGATTTTTTTTGTCATGCTCAGTCTTAACTGTAAGGTTTCAAACATGCCTTTAGCACTAAGTTACCTAGTGATAGATTAGTCTGCATGGAGCTAAACAAATAAAAACACTTGAGAAGTAATCAGATTGTGTACACTGAGTTAATCTTTTTCTTATTTGAGCTGAAGAACTTGCTGTTGGGACTGTCAGCTGTACTTCATGTTTGCTTTACCCTGCAGATTTCTTAACAAGAGAGTCCTCAGTGAAACTGCAACACCCTGTTTTCTACAGGGAAGGAAAATGCTGAGTATTGATGTTTTTCCTCAGTGCAAGAAAGGTTATAATCTGTTTGGGTAGACTAAAAACCAGTAAAAGACAAATGATTCTCACTGTCAAGTAGGTTGTATGATCATGTGCTGAAATCAGTCTAGGCTTTTGGAAAAAGTGATAATAGGCTTTTTTTGGTTTAAATTAATAGGCAAATGTGCATACAGAATATTTGTACAAATTTCTACTTTATGATTTTTTTTTTTTTAATCTAAAATGAAACTTCTGTAATTCCTTCAAAAATGAGGATGTTGCTTTATATGAAACAAAACTTCAACTTAAAAGTACTTACGGTTCCTCTTAGGTTGCTCATGAGAACAAAGAGAAATGCTACTTAACCATAAATAGAAAGCTTTCTTCAGACAAAATGTCCTCCTGTGTCTAGCGTTTTCTTGTTTACCTTGTTTACTAGCCTTTCTTCAGTGCTTTGGCCAGTAAGTATCTTAATGAGCCTATTTTTGGACAGCGGAAAACAAACCCATTAATCTTTTCTGCTGTAAATCTTCATTTCCGTTTTGTTTTCTCCAGTGTCATAGCTTTCCAGTAGTTGGGGCTCTTATGGTTGAGACTCTTCTCAGAATGATGTTTTCAGCAGATAAGTCAACTGCTGTTTTTAATTAATTTCTATCAGTGCCCGTCTCTTTTCTGACATTACAAGTTGCAATACTTGTCTAACTAGAGGTACGTGTAGGGCCATGTTCAGAGGCCCACTCAAAAGAATTTGAGAAATTTTTAAGAATTTAGTTCCCATCAGCTGAGATACAATAACTAACCTTTGGAATTCTGCTGGCTTATGCCATTTCATCTGGAAATGAGTTAAAACACTTTCTATCATTTGACTGTTCTTACATGTCTCGTTGTTCTTAATTTCTCTGTCTACTCAGATATCCTTAAAAGCCCTCTTTCACTAATGTGAAACTGATGATGTTGTAAGTGATGTTATTTTTGGGCTTGCAGCTTCTAGAAAGAAATGTGACATGGTGGAATTAAGAGTTAAGCCTAATTTTTCACTTGGAGCTGCTTGACTCGCAGACAAGCTATATGAATTGCATAATGTAAGGTTAGTTTTCTACCTCTCATGGGATACTTCTGTGCAGTATTCTACATACAGAGTAAATCCAACATATGTTTTTCTGCCTAGTTTGGGAGGAAAAGAGAATTTGCTTCCTGTGAAACTGTGAATGGAGTTCTGAAGAATATAAGTTGCCAAAACACATTTACTATGACTTTGTCGTTGAGATAATATATGACAGATACAGACCATCAACCATTTGCTATGATCATTAAAATTAAATGTGTTGCAACTGTAAGAATGATGACAGGCAAAATATACTGGTACATAGGTCCATGAGTAGATGAAGACTAGATTCCTGTGGATTAATGTCTCCGGGTTGAGTTTCTGATCCCTAATAAGGCTGATCTTCTGCTTAATTCTTAGTATGGCCATTAATAGGGTCTACCCTTTACTTGGTGTCTTAAAGATATTTTCACAAAATGCTTTGAAACTGAAAACCTTTGTTAAGCTTAGAGGAAATTGATCACTGAATCAGTTGCTTGCTGGGTTTTGAGTGATTGTGCTGCTTGTCATGCTCGGTAAGATCAGAAGGAGATGTTTTAGCCCAGGGAACCGACACTGCTGTTATAGAAGGAGTTCAAAATTACTCTAGGACAGGTGATGCCAAACTTGTTTGAGAACTATCATTTCATGCTTATTGGTGATACCTGTGGTCTGTGTGCTGGAATATGGATCTTGCTGATGTCTGTATGAGGTTCTAGTAAAGATCGAGGGGAAAATACAGCTTGATAGAGTAATGTGCAGGACAGAGTAAGTTGTTTGGGGTTTTTTTGTACTGAATTATGGTAAAAATGAATATTATTCCATGTTGTTATTTCTACCGGTGTTTTACTACTTTTATTTTTCTCTTTCTTTGAAAATATCCCATATTTCCTGTTTCCCAGTGCTCAGTGTTTATGCTTTCTCAGTCTCATTTAGACTTCATTTCAGCTGACTAGAGTGAGAGGCACTGGAATAGTGAATTCTGATACTGGCAGTAAAAATGTGCTTTAGTGAGATAAGGGGAGGGAAGATGAGATAAATCTATCACTTCAGAAAATGTAAGGAATATTGGTGTACTTGAGCACAGACTGAGTACGTTGATTTACTCTTCTTTCATGTTTGAAAGGTTTCTATCCAAGTCTGGGGGACAGAAATTTATAACCTTTTAAAAATTAAATATAAGGCTCTGGAAAAACATCACGTCGCCTCTATAGAAAATACAATATATGAGTTGAATCTCATCCATGGTTTCTTTGGGAAACTTCAGCTCTAATGGCTAGAAGAATGACACCTTTACTGTGGCTTTTTTGTGTTGACTACAGGGCCAAAGGGAGTTCAAGCGTTTGCCAATCTATTGCCTCTTCCCCAAAGTAGGCTCAGACTATCTCTCCCAACAGATGCTGTTAACACAGGTCTTATGATGGTGATTCTGTGGCCTTTAGGCAAACTGCTGCAGCGTGTAATAGTTTTAAGAAAAAATTTCTATCTAACCTACCTTTTGAGGGTTTTAATTTTAATCAGTTACTATGTGACTTCACTATACTGGTCATAGCTGTCTGTAGCTTTTAATAATTTCTTTTCCCATGTCTGATGATTGTTATCCTATTTTCCCTCCTCTACCTTGCCATTCTTAAGACTCAGCAATCCCCATTCTTTTCTTACAAGATGTATTTCTTCTGCCTCAAGTAATTTTTGAATTATAGTCAAGTGAATTGCCCCAGCATCAACATAGTAATCTGGGTTATGTCGAATTAACATTGGATAAAAGAAATAATATTTCACAATTTACGAAATTACCCTTATTTTTACATCTTGTATGGTGTTAGCTTTTTCTTTCTAGAACATGACATTGTTGATGCATATTCAACTTGAAATACTAAAGCTCTTGAATAACCTTTTTTTTTCTCTTTTTCCTACCAACTTCTGTTCTCCTTGCTGTATTTGTCCAGTTGGACGGTGTCAGCTGCAAACTTAATAAGCATTTTATATTACATTATCGGGTCATTTAATGAAAATATATAGTGGATTCACTCTGGATTCTCACTTGATACTTCTCTCCAATTTGACACTTAATTTCTGTTAACTGCTGTATTAGTTCTGATACTTATCCAGTTTCGCTTCCATTTTAGGAAAGTTAATTTAGTTCATGTTTCTTTAGCTTACTTTTGTGAATGTCATGTGTGTCCGAGGCTTAAAAAAAAAAAAGACCTCTACTGCTTCTTCCCTGTTTAACAAATTTAGTTACTCATTACCAGATCGATTGACTTGATATCAACAGATACACTGCATTTTTTTATTTTTTTGAGAACAGATCTTTTGCTGGAAACTTAAAATAGTCTTTTAATTTTTTACACATATTTAAATTAAGTTGATTAGTCTATAACTTCTTGGCCACAGTTTTCTCTCCTTTCCCTTCTTTTAAGACACTGCATTTGCCTTCTTCCATAATATCTCCAGTTCTCCTTGAGTCTTTAAGATACTGGTTCTTAGACTTGCTTCAGACAGTTAGTTACTTGGGGTTATTTGTCTTGGTTGGCCCTGGCCAATCTGAATATAGCTTTGCAAGTAGCGTGAGGCAAAGGGGAATGGCTCTGCAGACCAGAACAATTGATAAAGCCCTGATGTCTCCACTATATGTTTTGCAGGGAGAATTTGCTTTGGGCTATGGTCTTATCCTGGGTACTGGGTGCTTAGAAGTAGTGAGAGTGCATCTTTTGATTTAGTTCTCTCCTAATGGGCTCTGCCTCTTGCATCTTGGCACTGCTTCATGGTGTGAACAAACGTAATAACTTGGGGAGCAGTTGGAAGATCTGCTTCAAAAGTACATCCTGCTGACCTGAACCAGAAAGGCTAATGTAAATGTAGTCTGAGTCTATGAAGTTGCTTTGGGAATATTGTGCAAGCCAGAGACTGTTCAGTTACCGTCAGGATTTAACATTCATTACTTTTTCTGGTCTTCCTGCCTAGGTTTCAAGATACTAATGGCAGATTCATCCAGTGATTCAGACAACTTTCTTAGGGGTCGAATAGGAAGGCGGCCACCTTTGAGAGCATCCCACAACAGAGCTCGGAACTATGGTGCTGAAGAAGTTACAGAGAAGATCCATACTTTAGCAAGCACTTTACAGGTTGTTTACAAAATACAGTTTTAAAGTATTTATAGAGTCTGCATTTCTGTAACATAGGGTCAAATTTTCATTTCTGAAGTTGTGGAAAACACTGTGCTGATGGGAAACGTTACCTTCTGTGCAAACCAAAAAGTTTTTGGGAAATTAATCATATTGCCTTTGAGCTGAAAGTATGTGGCTTGTTACACTTTTATACAGCCGTTATTTCAGACAGTAACAGGATGTTGTTAGAAACAATGACGTGTTTGGTAATACTGTTTATAAAGTTAGCAAACTGAATAATGCCAAATAAACTTTGTCAGATTCTCACGAGAGGCATTACATTTTGTAGCAGAAAGTTTCAGCCCCATCTTTGTTGTCTTGTACTGTGTAAAATTTCCCAGTTGCTAATAGAGTAAATATGTAGGCAGTCAATTCCCTCATGATAGAGTTTACAATTTAAATATTTTCTAGAGGTGGAACAGCACAGTGAGAAGAAGTATTTTTAAACTTGGAGGAGATCCATACCCGCCCAGGAAAAAGCAGTCATCTAATTCCTGCTTCTTCAGTGGAGGCAGTGGAGGAGATCTCTGAATCTGTTTTACAAGTCGGGGGAGACATTTAGCTATCTTGACACCATTTATTGCTTGAGAAGTCATTCCCATTCTTCTCGACTGACAGTTCTGAATACCTAGAGTGGGTGGGCTTATGTATTATCACTTGTGTTGAAGTATTGTTTGGCCGGCAATATTTTTTTTTTTTTTCTTTTTAAAATGTGAGAAGAGAAAAATCCATATAGAATGCTGAATTTAAGCTTCAAAACTTCTTAGCTGGAAAATAATCATCAAGCTAGAAAAGAGATGAGTTAATAAGAATGTAATCTGACTATTTTTTAAAAGGGACTCTTTGGTATTGTCCTGTTTCTGTCTAACCTCTTTCTAGCTGCTCCTCTGAAATTCTGATTTTAAACTAATTGCTTTCTGTGGACTGCTTTTCAGCAGATCTGCCATCTGATCCAGCTCTTCATCTGGTCAGAGAATGCTCATGCAGAGACCTTACCTAATGTGTTGATCTTCAAAAATTTCTTATTTCTCAGTTAACTTAATTCTGTTTTACAGGCAGGTAATGTTAAGATCTTTGGATTAAAAAGGTTTTTCCACAGAGTAGCTGAAACTTATAAAACTTTTTGTTTGAAGCTGAAGCCTTACTGTTGTACTGTAAATGATAGTGTGGTTGGTTGTGTGTGTGTTTCTTCCCTTTCCTTTAGCCGTGCTGTATATCTTCAGATTCTGGTTACTTGAATAGGATTTTGAATGCTTAGACCATTTAAAAAGCACTTGTGTTATCAATTTACTTTTATAAACCAAGAATAATCATAGAATCATAGAATAGTTTGGGTTGGAAGTGACCTTTAAAGGTCATCTAGTCCAACCCCCCTGCCGTGGGCAGGGACAGCTTCAACTAGATCAGGTTGCTCAGAGCCCCATCCAACCTGACCTTGAATGTTTCCAGGGATGGGGCATCCACCACCTCTCTGGGCAACCTGTTCCAGTGTTTCACCACCTTCAGTGCAAAAAATTTCTTCCTTATATCTAGTCTAAACCTAGCCCCCTTTAGTTTACAGCCATTCCCCCTTGTCCTATCGCAACAGGCTCTACTAAAAAGTTTGCCGCCATCTTTTTTATAAGCCCTCTTTTAAGTACTGATAGGCTGCAAGAGGGTCTCCCCGAAGCCTTCTCTTCTCCAGGCTGAACAACCCCAACTCTCTCAGCCTTTCCTCTTAGGAGAGGTGTTCCATCCCCCTGATGATTTTCGTGGCCCTCCTGGACCTGCTCCAACAGGTCTGTGTCTTTCTTATGCTGAGGGCTCCAGAGCTGGACGCAGTACTCCAGGTGGGGTCTCACCAGAGCAGAGTAGAGGGGCAGAATCCCCTCCCTCGACCTGCTGGCCACGCTTCTTTGGATGCAGCCCAGGATACGATTGGCCTTCTGGGCTGTGAGCGCACATTGCTGGCTCATGCCCAACTTTTCATCCTCCAGTACCCCCAAGTCCTTCTGGGCAGGGCTGCTCTCAATCCCTTCATCCCCCGGCCTGTGTTGATACTGGGGGTTGCCCCGACCCAGGTGCAGGACCTTGCACTTGGCCTTGTTAAACCTCATGAGGTTCACGCAGGCCCACTTCTTGAGCTTGTCCAGGTCCCTCTGGATGGCATCCCGTCCCTCTGGCGTGTTGACCGCACCACTCAGCTTGGTGTCGTCTGCAAACTTGCAGGGTGCCCTCGGTAGCACTATGTCATTGATGAAGATATTAAACAGTACCGGTCCCAATATGGACCCCTGCGGGACGCCACTTGTCACCAGTCTCCATCTGAACATTGAGCCGTTGACCACTCCCCTCTGGATGCGACCATCTAACCAATTCCTCACCTAGTGGACAGTCCACCCATCAAATCCATAGCTCTCCAGTTTAGAGAGAAGGATGTTGTGGGGGACTGTGTCAAAGGCCTTACAGAGGTCCAGATAGACGACATCTGTAGCCCTTCCCGTGTCCACTGATGTAGTCACTCCATCATAGCAGGCCACTAGGTTAGTCAGGCAATAATAAAGTTGTTAATAAATAAAGACAACAGTAATGTTTGATTAGAGGAGGTTTCTGTTTTGACTTTTCTTCCTCAAACTTTTTTTTTTTTTTAGGATACCAACAGAAATCTAAGATATGTTGACCATTTGCTAGGACAATACAGAGAATACAACAAGGAACAAACCGAAGCAATAGCAACTGTGAGCAACTTTCAGTTCATCTTAACTTCTTAAAACTTTTCTGCTAATAGCATTCATAGCTGAAAACTTGCTAGTAACGGACAGAATATATCAAGAGTTAAGTAGATGTAAACAGAAACTTCTCATATTTATTTGAGCAATGTAAATCAAACTAGTAATATGTTATATAATGAAACTCTGCAGGTTTTGTAGCTTCATTACTTTTCTGGTTTATAAGCACCAAATAGATTGTTATGTTATGATACTTGATTATGCCAAGTACAAGGTGCATAGCTGAAATAGAGTAGTAGGGTACTTGTTTCTTTTGCATGAATAAGTGATAAGATAAAAGCTGAATTACAGCAGGGAATGAGATTGTGATCATACTGATGTAGGATTTTTTCCTGTTGTTCTACAACAGCTTCTGAATCTGTTGACCAGCTTTCTCTAAATTGCAGAAGGGGTGAAATTCTCGTAAATATCAAGCTTCTACAAGTTTGAAAACAGGTGTCCGGACAGAGGAGGTAAAACAAATCAGTGCTGGTAGGGCAAGAGAGGTTTATATCTTGGTTACAAACAAACTGCAGCAGGTGCTGCCTTGAAACAGATACATAGGAGATGTAGGAATATTTTGCATGTGAGGGTAGAGAGAAAGAGAAAAAGCAAATATGTAGAAAAGAAGGCTTGTTTTCTTCAGACAGCTTGCTTTCTAAGTCAGTATGCACAAGCTCTGCATGGAAGTCATTGGTGATACTGTATGCCTCGACAATTTTTTTCTTCTCTTTGAATGCTGTTTGTGTCTTTATAAGCTCTACTTAGGTATTGAATTTGTGGAATTTCTGGTGGGCATTGGAACCATCTAAGGTTGTCTGTCTTTAACAAATGCTGATACCAAATGTAGTTCAACATTGTTATTCTGGAAAGATTTTCTATTAGGAAACACCAAGGTGAGCGAGACACCACTCAAATTTAGTTTTGACTTAATGTCCATTCTTCTAAGTCGTGCTAGGTGGCTTTTGATTATGGCTCAAGTGGAGGAGAAATCTAGAGACTCTAACCATCTCCTGCCTGAGCTTTAAATAATAGAGTAAAATCAGTTGTCTCAGTAAAGATAACATGTTTCACTGAGTTCCTGTTCCCTTTCTGAAGCAGAAGTTTCCACTTGCATAGGAAAGATATTGTATGTATTTGGTATGTGGGAAGAAGCAGCTGGAATCAGGAAGTAGTGAATCTGTTTTCCTTCTACAATAAATATTTAAGAAAAACTTGAATGAATTTCTCATTTGGATGGTGATGTGTTGGTTTTTTTTTTTTCCCAATGATAGTTGGTCAAGCGGTTCTACCATATTAGACAAGATTGTTTAGCTAAGAATATTTTGCTCCAAATGGGATATGTGTTTAGGTTCTGTCAGTTATGCTGAATATTGTAATGTCCAACTCCCGAGTTCTTTGTGATCTTTTCCTTAAAAAAGACTTTCTTCAGACCATTGTATAACATATTTGCATTTATGAATTGGTGACTGTTGTGCTGCTAAGGAGCTCTTTTCCATTCTAATTTATAAATTAGTCTCACTACCCCACTTTGAGGTGCCCAGTGTCTGACTGAATCAATCAATGCAAAACTTGCTACGTAACTTACAGGGTCAGGAAGGTTTGCTGCTCAGAACTTTATTTCATTGTTGCTATTGTTGATTCTCTAGTGGGTGGCAACATTGTACTCTCCGTATGTGCTCTGTTCCAGAGCAATGTTATTCTCCTGCTGAATTCACTGTTCTGTGATTTCGTTATGTCCCTGGAGGACAAGAATAGTAGACAAAAGGTTCTGTTCCGCTCTTTGGGATGGGGAGGAGAGAATGTTTTGGGGTGGGTTTTTTTGCTCATGTGAGGCTTTGAAGAAGTTTAAAAGTAATTAGCCTTTGAGAGATATCTGTTCGGGTTTTTTTTTAATTTTGTTTTTTCTGATGGCACTGATGTTTGTTTCTTCAAATAAATTAAAAAAACCAAACAAACAAAAACAAAACAAAAAGAAATGGGAAAGGACCAAAACGTTAGGCACTGTTTTGATGGGATTTAAACAGCTTGTAGATGAGATGTTGAGGAATGGAATTCAGATTGGTGAACATTAAGGATATTCTATTCAAATTTGTGTTTTTTAATTTCTCTGTTCTACTGTCACTAGCCTCTCTGCATTCTTTTAATAATTCAGTTGTTTTTTAAGAGAACACAAATACCTTAAAATATGATGATGTTGATAATGTAAATTATAACTCCAAATTTTTAAACAATTTTTTGGCCATTGTTCTGTTCTAAAGAAACAGACTGAAGAGTAAGGTTGTTAATTCTGGACAATGTCATGGTTCTTTGTTTAAAAAAAAATAAAAATAGTTAAAAAATCCAGCTGTCTGGTTTCATGTAGAAAGG
This sequence comes from Aptenodytes patagonicus, assembly GCF_965638725.1. NCBI lineage: Eukaryota > Metazoa > Chordata > Aves > Sphenisciformes > Spheniscidae > Aptenodytes > Aptenodytes patagonicus. The sequence goes on along the minus strand of NC_134955.1, from coordinate 49,770,892 downwards.
ATGAAAGTGAGTGCTGTAAAGCTAAAGCATGCAAACTGAGCACCTGTAGCTTAATTCAGAGTTTTTATTGCCTTATTAAATATGCAAGATAAGTCTTTGACACAGTCAAGTTAGATTTGAAAATTGAGTTATTGCTGTTCTTTCTTTGATCCTCTGGCATTTTCATGATTTTTAAGTTTTAGCTTTTTGAATACAAAGTGATCTTTTGTTACATACATGCATTGTTATATCTTTTTCCCTCAAGTAGCCTCTGTCTTTTTGAGAAAGCATTAGAAAATCCATAAGGTTTTTGGCTTGAGAGTTTCTTAGTGATAATGAAGTTGCTTTAATAATACCATATAATGAAAACATAATACTTTAAAAAGAACCTAAACAAGCATTGAAAGATTCAGAAAAGATATAAAGTAGTGTTTTATGCTTTGGGAAAAAAGTGCCGCCCAGAGAGAGATCCAACGCAGTGTGTATAATTCTGCAAGAATAAAGCAGCAATTTAACCATTGTGTACAAGCCTCTGTTAGGGAGAGGAAAGGTGAACCTTTAGAAATTGATGTTTTGTGGATTGTCACATAAAGGTGTGACAAAAGCAAGTGGCTAAAGCAAGTGGCTAAGAACCAAAGTTAGCAAATGCAATCTTGGAAAATAAGGCACAAGTCTGAAAAATGAGGAACGAACTTAGTTCTGAACTCTTAAGTTGAGAATGGCTGCCTTTTTCTGGAAGTGTAACTACTGAAAGTAGGGCTTGATGTAAAGCCGCTTAGTGAAACTTGATAGCCACATGTCAAATTGATTCCAGGGAGGGCTGGTAGAAAAACTCCAATAAAAAAATATTTCTTTGAAGTTGTTTTCTGGGTTTTGCAGGGCTATTATTGAGCATTGCTGGTAAATAGGTCTTATTTTGGTTGTAGGAGACATACTTTTCTTTTGAGTTTTCCTGGTGTGTTAAACCACTGTTATAAGAGACTTGATATTCGAAGATGACAATGTTGGAAACATGTTTTGCTATAGTTATGGGAATATGACATACAAGATATTGAAGAAAAGCTGTTATTAATTCCTAGCTATACTTGGCTTAAAAATAGTTTTGGTTCTCTTAATGACTTTTTTGAAAAATAGTATTTTTACATGCATGTTTTCTTAATCAGTCTGTGTTCATATTTCAGTAAATTGTAATTTCTCTGCAGTTAAAAGAAACACTGGAACAGTCTATAGGTCAATTAAGGAGCCAACGATTAACCCGAAACTCTGGAATGAGAAGTGCTTCTCTCTCAAGCTTATACCCCAGTGATCTGGATGGAGAAGGAGTGTCAGGTAAAATACTTAAGGTGCTTGAGTATACTTAAATTATGTCATATAGCTGTTGTATGGAAAGAGGAAATTAAGAAGAAAAATGTGTAAAGATAGTGGCGTGAAAAGTCATCATTCAAAGAAATTCAGTTTAGAAATTTGGGAGACCTGCATTAAGTTATGCAGTTGTTCATTTGGTAAATTCTTGTAGCTTTCTGTTACATAGTCTTTTCTGCTGATATCCTGAGAGATCTAAATGAAACTGATTCTTTCAGTAGCGAAAATTCCTTGTCCACTGCATGAGTTGTAGATACATACAAATTAAAGCTAAATCCAAAAGATATTGCAGCTTCTGAAGCTTGCTTCACAGCAAAAAGGAAAGTTAAATTTTAAATGCATAAGATTATGGATGTGTGGATGAAACTATGTAAGGCTCAGTGGAAAAGAAAAAACTGAACCAATGTATAACCTATGGAACAGTAGTTTTTTCTTGTATATCTTTCTGAAAATTCATTACATTTTAGGAAGAGGCTTATTTGGGAGGAGTATTCCTCCCAGGAGTAGCATTTAATGTATTTTAGCAGAAAGCTCTAAAACTTTCATTTTTTTCTAATGTAAAAGCTGTGAAGTACTATAGTTTGAAGCTATAATAGATCCAGGTGGAGGAAAAGCTGTTGCTTGAGCAAATAAAATTTGAGGATAAAACTACTTATTCCTTGGAGGAACAAAGGAAACCTTTTTCTTAGCCATCACATACATGTATTCCAGAAATATTTAAACTGAAGAAGAATCCTGGGAAGAGCTAAACAAAAGTGTGCCTGTGCATTTTATGTAACTTTGGTAGTTGTTTTGTCTGTAATGTGGCCTATAAGGATATTGGCAAGATGAAACACACATTTTTCATGAAGCAAAATAAAAAATTTCCCGTACGAAGTTTTGTCTTCCTACTTATTTTTTTATCTCTTATCTCATAAAGGGAACCGCCACTTCCTGCCTACTTCTACTCTCAGGGATTATGGAGACTCACAGGGCAATAAACATCGAAGGTCTAGATCTGCAAGTGTTCGATTTGTCAATGAGGCAGATAATTTGGACCAGGTACAGAGCACTAATGGGAGTTGCTTCCCCAAACAGGCAATATGTGGTCACCAGGCTCTTTGCTTTTACATCAGATGAGGTTATTCTGATGATGCAGCTAAGAATGTTATGAAGCGTGCTTTCAATGTTATGTGACATTCTTCATTAAGCAGTTACCTCTTGTATCTCAGTGTCATAAAGTTTCATGCAAATCTATCATTATAGATAAAAAGATGCAGATGGTAGCAATATCAAAAGGAATGTATGAAAATAATCTCTACTTTTTAGGCCACATATGAGAATGTTAATCACATATTCAGAGGTTGTTTTTCTTTCACCTACATTCTGAAGTCCATTGTGGCTATAAAGGGGATTGTTCTGCTTTAGTTAATGGCACAGGATCTTGGTGCTTTTGCTGTTTACTTCAGTGTAGCCTGGATTGATTTTTGAGCCAGCTAGTTCTCCATCTTAATTCTAGGTCTGACCTATGAGTAGGATAATTTGACCCTGTACTTCAGGCAGATGATGCGAGGAGGAGAGGATGTGTATGGCACTGGTAATTTTCATACCCCTCAACTTGTGTCTACTTGCAGACTCTTCAGAAAAAAAAATTAATTACTTTAATGGATAAGATTATAGGCTTTCTATATCCTACAGATAGAGAGGAGATTTCGGTACCTGTTTTTGCTCTTTCGGACAGAGTGGCTCGACGTGCTTGAGTGAATCCCTCTGTGTGGACTAGTTTGTCCAGGAGAAATGTATTATGACTAACACTAAAGAAGCTGATTGTGAGGTGTTCATGTTGACTTTATTAAATCAGTCTCAACTTCCAAATAATTAACTTTAAACCTAACCACAATACGTTCTCTCAGTTGACTTTTTGGGAAGTCCGAGTGCTACAGAAATTCCTAGACTTCTATTTAACCCTGTTTCATTGTCCTTTCAGTCTACTTCTCCCCCCATTCTTTCCTCCCCCAAGGTTAGTGTGGAACATAATCCTTGGAAGGAAATAATGTTATACGGAAATCTTTCCTCCTAAGCTTCCAAAAAGCTTAGAAATATTTTAGACTACTTCTAAATAGTCTATAAATATCTTAGAAATTTTATTCAAGGGATTTCCTGCAATACATACAAAATTCCTAGTTTATATTAAGTAACTACGTAAGCAAATAGCTTTTTTTCCTGTTTTGATGATAACTGCTGGTTTATTCCTTATTCTTGCTTTTCAGTGAGTGAACGTGGCTTTATTCAATCATTAACTATTTTGTAAGAAGAGTATAGTGCTTTGAGGAATGATGAACTAGAAGTAGTCATTGATCATGACCATGGGTAGAAACTGGGACAGAGCTAAAGCAGTATTGCTTAACTAAAGCTGTGGCTTTTTCTTCTTTCTGTAACCACATTCCCTTTATTCCCATTCTTACTGCTTCTAGCTAAGGTAATTTTCCAGCTGAATGGGCTTTTAGCGCATTTGAGTCTCTCTCCTTCTTAGGCTGATACATTCTGAAAATATGCTGTGGTTTTAGGTCAGGTTGAAATTTCTGGTTAGTCACACAGGGGAGATGGTAGTGCCTGTGTCTGAATGTTGAGGGCAGTCAGCTGGGCTGTGGAAGATCCAGGTTTAAGTCTTGGTCATAGAACAAGGGAGTATTATAAATCAGGGTTTTTCGTAATGATGGTCCTGGCCACTGAGCTGTTGACAGCAGTAGGATGGATTAACTGTCCCTTCTTATCTCATGAAGGATGGATGATCTATTACTCTTGCCTCCTTAAAAACTTTGACTATAAATTGCGGGCCTGCTGAATGGGGGACATGGGAGGTTTTATGGAGGAAAATAGATGTGGGCTTTCCCCCCAACCCAAGCACTGAAAAAAGCATTCTAGTAGAGTATGTAAAGTCTTGGGCATGGTAAAATACCTTTCCTCAGTGCTTTGGCAGTTCCTGAATGCATCATAGCATTCTGCTTGGTCACTTCCAATTTCACGTGACATCTTTTTATAGTAAGATATGTAGCTGGGCAGAACTTTGTTTCACTTATACTAGCATTTATTAGCAGGAAATGTCTCTCCTGACTTCACCTGTTCAGATTTTTCAACTTGCTTTGTATTAGGTTAAAAAGATGGTGCAGTGTCAGGTAACCGAAATGACCAAGCTCTGAACCATAGAAAAAAAACATAGTTGGGAAACTTTGGTTTAGCAAATAATGTACTGAAAACTAAAATTCAATGAGCAAGTGTTGTGAAGGTTGATTGAATTAGAAGCATGCAAGCCTCATGCAGGCTCATCTGCAACTCATGGAATTTTGTAGGTTATTTTTATCTGCTTTATTTTAAAAAGTCTATGTATATATGTATTTTTGGAATATCACAGAAAAAAAGGTTCCTAAGTTGTGGCTTAATTTGTGTACTTTAATTTACAGCTGCATTCTTTCCACCAGTCTCTTCGAGATCTCAGTAGTGAACAAGTTCGCCTAGGAGATGACATCAGTCGTGAGCTTTCAAGAAGAAATCGGTATAAACAGAATATAACTCCATGTGAAGAATAGTGTGGAAAATAATTGTTATGCTTTTAAATAATTCTTAAACTCCTTTGGTTTTTTTATATTTAAAAAAAAAAAAATCTGGGGAGAGTGAGAAATTGCACAACTTGTAGATGAAAGCAGTATTATGAACTGCTTGTTCCATGTCATCTTGTGCAGTATTTATAAATGTAAACAACACCCATCAATTCTGATTTGTATAGTATATCTGGCTTCCCCCCCTTTTTTTATATATGGGCAGAATGACAAGGACTTGGGAATTTCTTTTATTACAACTTTGCTCCTTATTTGTTCTTGGTACTGGAGTCTCTTGAAGGCAAGCTCTCATGCAGGCCATAATGTTTTTTTTTAAAGTACATACTGTCTCAACATATGGTGCTTTGTCTAGCAGCAATAACAGGAATTAGTCTGCTAATTCCTAGTAGGAACTAGTACCATTGAAAAGGACTGTGTAGACGTGTTCATAATTTTGTACTTGTTGACCTGATACCTAGCCTTTCAAACTAGATGCTCCGTTATCTTCACTTGAGGAATGGAAATGCTTTTTATCATGAATTTTCCACTTGAGGTCTCTAATTATGCTAGGAATTTAGAGGCTGTAGAACAAATTGAAGTAGCATAAAAATCCAGGAGATTGTTGCTGCTTAATTATCACAGTTGATATTTAGTTTTTGCACTGTAGAGTATTGTCTAACCTATATTTTTCTATGAAGAACTGATGCTGAATTAAGAAAGACGCTAGAAGAATTGTCTGAAAAGCTCACGGAGTCCCAAAGACAAGAAACGGTGAGTGTGACTAACATGAAAAGATGATTTGTATTTAGTATTCTAAGGAGTATGTAGGCTTCTAGTTTACTGTGTGTGTTGGTATTCAGTACCACCATATCTGAACACGATCTTATCTACGCTACTATAGGTTGTTATAACGTTGCCCTTTCATAATGAAATCAGCAAGACAAGTTTTATATTTCAGGTACTTGTAAAACATTCACTTTTACTTTAAACAAGTGCGTATGTGGTGAATTTTTCTGTTTCAAAATTCATGATCTTGGAGAAAGCTCCTTTTTAACTTTGAACATTGGTTTGAATGCTGTCATACTTGTTGAAGATAACATGGGAAAGCTTGTATCTTTCAAAAGTTATGATGGTGAATAATATTGTTTCCTTTTCTTCCCTCCCTCCCTGTCCTTTTCAATCCTTATCATCTGTGCAGCATAACGGGAGGAGTCTCTTGGGCTGCACTCTTCTCTGAAGGCTTTGTGGCAAATGTAACAAAGAAGGCAGGACAGCCATGATAGTCTCTTCTTTTTTGCCTCCCGTATCTGCTGGAAGCAGACTAACTGCAGTCTATATCACTTAAATATGAAAGAGATCTGCTATTGAGATGGAAGTCAAACAGCATATTGCTGCAGGAACAAGAGAAGTTGAGAATCTCCCCAGTAGTTAGGAGGTAAAAATCCTGTAGGTAGTTCTCGACTCATAAGACTTGAGTGTGTGCTTTGTGTAAGTATTAATGTGGTATCGGTAGCAATGCTGACTTTTCAGAGCAAGTGTTGTGTGTCCTTATTTTCCCATGGGTGATTCATCTTGCCCTAAAATTGCATGAGTTGGTACTAAATGCTCTGTCAAGAGCATTTGTTTGTCACTGATAACAATATTGTTGGCACCAGCAGACTTAATTGTACTTGTGTAAGTTCCTGGCTCTAGATGAAGTTGGACAGGGATTCAAGAGACTATAATCTATCAGTACCAGTTATATGCTTGATGTGATAGAATCCATCAGTGGAGGAAGACTTGCCTTGTCAGCCTTCGTAAAAAAATATAACAAGCTGTCTTTGTTAGAATGTTAGCTCTGCTTTCTCCTAAAGCCTGGTAGGATAAGTTTATCTGATAAAGAATTCTTGATACTTGCAAAACTCTTGGTTTTTCTTGTTGCGGCCTACTTCTCAGTATACTTATTTTTTTTCTTCTCTTTCATGTCGCAGGAAATTAGCAAACTCAGTAAGTTTTAACCAAGATAGTTCTCGAGAAAATAGCTGCTGCAGCTGGCTACACTACAACTGTTCAATGCCTTTGAATGAGAGAAACAAACCTTCCTCCTCAGTCCTCTGGAATGCTGGCAACCACTGTCTTTTCATTAATGAAAAAAATAACTAGCTCTTTGTGACCTCCTATAGTAGGATTTCAAGATTTGAAATTGAATGTTACAACTTTTGACCTAAGAGAAGCAAAAAATGAGATGTGAAGTGTAACAAGGAAGCCTTCTGTAGTTTGGTGGTGGTAAGGGGAATACCAGAAGAATAAGTCTCTTAGTTGGTAAAGAACATTATCATCCAATAAAGCTATGAAAGTTGAAGTGTTTAATGACATTCTTTTGGTGAAGACATAAACGCTGCAGTAAGCTGCAGTGAAATGGTTTTCATGTGTAGGACCAGTAAGACTTCAGCTGGAATATTCTACTCATTGCTGCTTATTATCTTTAGCAAGAACATTGGCCAAATGGAGAGAAGACCAGAAAGAGGAGAGGAAAAAAAGAAAAGGGAAAAATAAAAAAGGCCACTCAAAGACTTCCTTGAAAGGAACAATTGCTAGGGTTCAACTTGCAGAAGAAATATGTAGTTAGGAAAGATCTAGCCATGTATGATGAATGGTCAAAAAGTGGATGTTTAGTGAATGATATTAGAATAGAAAGGCATCAAATGATAATTCTGCACAATACTAGTCTAATCACTTGTGGCTTGGGAGCTTCTGGTCTGGAACTGATCTCTGTACTTTCTGTACTTATTAATCCCTCTGTGGATTTCTTTTCTGGAACTTGTCCAGTCTTTGTTATAACTTGCATATTTTTATCATCCTGTCCTATAGCAAGGAGTTCTCCAAATAGATTACATATTGTGAGAGGAGCTGCTACTTTTGTGGTGGTCTGGTTTTTTCGGTTGTTTTGTGTGTTTGGTATGTTTTTGTTGGTGTGTTTGGTTTGGTTTTTTGTTGTTGGCTTTTTTTTGTTGTTGTGGTAGGGTTGTTTCTTTTTTAGTCTAACTGCTTTTTCATCCCTAATTTTCCCTGGAGGAGGTGGTTCAGTTTCTTCAGAGGCTTTTCGGAGGATTCCCTTTCTCTTCAGGCTGAAGAATTCCGACATGCTTAATCACTCATTGTATCCAGGCATTTCCACACCACCGAAAAAGCCTAGTGGCAGCAACATTCTGCACTGCTTATTTACCTGTGCTCTCTGATACTAGGTGTGGATCCTTTGCCCTTGTTCAAAGCCTAATGGTCTACTGTTACACTGATGAGGCTGGCAGAATGGGTGAAATGAGGTAAATGCAAGAAAGGGGAATTTAGTATGGACGTTAAGAATAAAAATGACTCTAATGATGAGCATAGCAAAGCATGAGATTAAAGTGCGTGTAGAAACTGTGGTCTATTATTGTAGATTTTTGAGATCCTTTAGTACCTGTCTGTGTTTAGGAATTATTCTAATGAGATTATTTAATTTGGAATTGATTTCTCATTGGTGAAAGTGAGTTGGGTAGGAGGAAATACTTTTTTTTTCCTCACAAGTTCCTTATGCAAAGTTGTGCAGGCACTTTTGTCCTTAGTGCCTTTATCACTTTGCTTTGGAGTATTTGTTTATCACCTCCAACATTGCCATCCTTGTATTTGTATTCTACTGTATGATTCTTGGTGATAAATTGTCAACCTGAAATCTTGATAATTTGACAGGATGACTTCATGGTAGAAACATTCTTTTCAGTTCAGTGTCCTTAAGTCTTCATTTCTGTAGGGACGTATATCTAAATTCTTACACCTGTACTGTTCAGTATATTCAGTGCTGTTTGAAAATTGCTTGTATATAGATGTGTGGTGATAAAGGTCTAGTCACTACAGTTGTTCTGAGTCACTAGTTCAGAATTTTTTTTATTAGAGGTTATGATTCTTAGAGCCTTTTTGATGCTGAATCTGAATACTTTTTTAAGAGCCACACAACATAATCAATGCACATTAATTTTACCTCTGAAGGGAGCCTTTTCCACCCCAGTATAAAAACCAGAAGACATCTGAGGTGGTGACACAGGCATAGTTGGATGTCTGTTTCAAATCAAGCACTCTCCATGGCCTTGTACTTGAGAATCTATGTGCGGTTTTGGTATAAAGACTGCAGGTTCTACAACTCTCTCTCTGTCAAAATCTCTTATCTTACCTAGACATTTTGTGAGATTCCTTTTTTCTTGAAAAGACTTTGGATGTTTGCTGGAAGAATGTCCATACAGACCTATAAACAGTTGAAAGAATGTTTACTTACTTTCTGGTTATATAAGATAGCCCTCTTGGATATTTTGTTGCAATCTCCTGGTATAGGAGCACATCCCAAATAGCACAAGAAGCTGATCTTTATGCATAAAAAGCAACTGTACCGAAGCACAGATTTGTTCGAATTAATGCTTAATTGAGATGGTGCCATTAGAAGGTTAGTGTAGGCTGTGTCTGTGGACAAAGACAGCAATGTCAAGTGAAGTGAGTTCCCACACGGACTTAATGTAGTTGTGATATCTCAGAGAGCTGGGATTACTGTCAGATAAGGAACTGTCCTTCAGAAGATCTGATATAGGGATTTTTGGCACTGCACAGGTGACTTGTAAAATGTGTATCACACTATCATTTGCCATGAGGGAAAAGTTTAACAATATTTAAAGTGACATCTGTGAAAAGTTTGCAATTTTTGTGACTTTAATACTTCTGTTTCAAGTCTGCATTGATGATAAAACAGGTCAGAACAAGAAAGGCAACAAAAGTCTGTTGAAATAGATTTCAGTCAGCAGGACTTGTGCACTAGAAATAACAGTGGAAAACTGAAAAACAGGAGAGAAATTCAAGAAGTAGGATGCTGCTTTTTGTAGATTAAACATCCAGCATCTTCCAAAAGATTATATTCAGCTGCATGACTTAAATGTCACCCTGGTTTTAAGCAGGACATTCTATTCTTTGTGTTTAATTGGTGGTGGGGGAACTTTTTGATAGCCTAATCCATTTTAATAGATTTTGCTGCTACCTGAAAGCCTTATGCAGAGACACAGCTCTTAGTGTCATGATTATCATTCAGGTAGTCTGTGTTGCTAAAACTGCATCCTTGAAATCACATTCTAATATGTTGTGAATACCATAATTTAGTGCTAGCATTTCATGTCGTTATGTAGAACCTCCATATTCTTTGTACTGTTCTTCAGTGAATCACTTGTCGACACTAAGGCTTTTGATAAGATTCAGAAGACAAGATACGTAGTCTTATGGTAGAAATGTTGTCCTGAGTCAGGGTCACTTGGAATAAAGGAAAAGAAGTGAGTTTTAGAGTTTCTTCTGCATGTACTGATTAATGAGTTAACACTTAACTGCTTCTAATTTTTCTTTTTTTTTTTATCCCTATTGTTGTATGTCACAGGCTCTGTGACAAACCGAGGAAGGTCAGAGAGGCAACAAAAAGAGGGAACATAATTCTTGTGGGAGATAATGTCTACACTAGTGTAGACTGGGTAAATGTTATGTTGGGGGAACTATGTTTTTAGGTGGTGCATTAACTGCTTTGCGGAGCAAATAAGCAGAAACGTTCCAGAAGAAGAAGAAAAAAAGTTATTTGTTATGAACAAGAGTCCTGTGCATGGCTTTTAATCTGTGAAATATTCACCTGGTAACAGTGACCAAAACGAACTTACACTTGGCATCCCTTGGAGCAAAAAAGTTAAACCTCTTAGAATAATGTTTGGTTTCTGAAAGAGAGTTGCAGAAAAATAAAGAAACTTCTTAGATAAATGTTGGGGAGTGATGAGGGTAGAATATTTCCAGACAGTGTGGAAATGATCCGAGTACACTACAGTAGTGACTTCAAATAAATGCATTAAAAGACATGAAGGAGATCAAAAGATAGCCGATGTAACCACACAAGATAAAAAGGAGTCCTTCCAAAAGTTATAGCCAAATGATAGAAGTAGAAAGGTTAGATAAACTTCAGCAGTTAAATATAAAAATACAGTAAAGCAGGTTTAAAAAAAAGTGACAAAAAGGTTGCGGAGTTATAGGCACTGATAAACCCTGTTTAATGCCATAGTATTGCTAGGTAAAAAGTTGATCAAACTAGAAAGAGTGTTCAGGGGAGATAGAATGTATTAGGTTTTTTGCATCCATCTTGACCAGAGAAACTGTTGACAAGTTCCAACATAGAAATACATCAGAACATTGGCCTCAGATTTGGAGGGACCTGTGTTGGGACTTCTGCTATTCCATAGCATAAATGACAAATACTTTGGAAAGTGTGGTGATAAGCGACCCAGTTTGTGACAATGTGATGACGCTAAATTTTCCAAAATGGAGAAGGTAAGTTTACTGCATTCCAGGAAGTCTTATTGCTAAACACTGCTAGGACATGAATGTGACACAGCAGCTTTTCCAGAGAATGCAGAGGAAGCCACAAGTAATGGTGCTTGGTTCTTTTTCACTGTTGCAAGGTGCAACATAATAAAGCCTAGTTTGCTATGGACTTGTGTGCTCTCTGCCTTCTTTTCCCAGTCTCCTCTCTTACCACTTGAATGCTTTTGGGTTTGTGTCGCCCTACGAAAACTGATGTGGTATCCTGGTTATCTAAATCCTTGTACAAGACCTTTAATATTCTTCCCATACTATGCTTCCTCACCATGGTACACCTCCAAAGTCCCATGACACTTTCTGTGCATCATTCCGACTTCACTGCTAGCTTTATTTTCTTATACTTCCAACCTAATATTGTTTTAGAATGCTAAATAGGCTAATACTTAATTTCAGACTAAATGCATGTGCTTTGCTGACAGCCAAAACAAAGGAATAAAGACTGACTTCTCCCTGTTTCCCTAAAGGGCGTAATTATGAGGTCACCTCTGTCTAGGATTTTCTTTTCTTGAAATCCCTCACAAAGCCTAAATATATTTGACAGCTCTGTACTACTGAACGTTTGAATCTATTGGCCAATTTCATCTGAGTTTTGGGGAGACTAGGGAATGAGGAGCACAAATGGAAGACCATAATCTCCTAAGTATTGTTCTTTATAAAGTAGGCTACAAGTAGTGTTTATGAGGCTGCCTTTGTTTAATCCTCTTTTTCAGGATTAATACTAATTTAATGTTTCATAGTAAGCATTTTATCTACCAGAAAATACTTTTCCTTCTGAAGAAATGTTAACCAATGTGGTACCTATTCCTTTATCCTAAAACAACTTTCTTTAATTAATAGTCAACCATTCTGTATGCCAAGCTCTATGTTACCAAAAAAAAAATCAACAAAAATTTGATGGAAAAAGTGATTGCTTTAAGGAATCAATTTGCTCATAGTCTAAGGTTGGTTCTTTGTTTACTATGTCTTTTGTTATTTCATACATATTTGGAATAGTTTGTGAGGTTGAAAATTTTTTGTTTATGAAGTGACTGATTACATGCAGAAAAAACTTCAGTCTTTGGAGGAAATGAGAGTTGGGCAAATATTCAAACATGTTCTAAGCAAAACCTTTTAAAAAAAGGAAAAGTTTATGTCCTGGTTTCGGCTGGGATAGAGTTAATTTTCTTCCTAGTAGCTGGTACAGTGCTGTGTTTTGGATTTAGGGTGAGAACAAAGTTGATAACGCACCGATGTTTTAGTTGTTGTTAAGTAGTGCTCACACTAGTCAAGGACTTTTCAGCTTCCCATGCTCTACTGACTGAGAAGGCTGGAGGTGCACAAGAAGCCGGGAGGGGGCACAGCCAGGACAGCTGACCCCAACTGGCCAAAGGGACATTCCATACCATGTGACGTCATGCTCAGTACATAAACTGGGGGGAGTTGGCCAGGGGGCAGCGACCACTGCTCGGGGACTGGCTGGGCATCGGTCGGCGGGTGGTGAGCAGTTGCATCATGCATCACTTGCTTTGTATATTCTATTACTATTTTACTTTATATTATTTCAGTTATTAAACTGTTCTTATCTCAACCCACGAGTTTTTCTCACTTTTACTCTTCCAATTCTCTCCTCCATCCCACCGGGGGGGGGTGGGGAGAGTGAGTGAGGGGCTGTGTGGTGCTCAGTTGCCGGCTGAGGTTAAACCACAACAGTTGACAGCAAAGTGTAGGAAGTATAGCAATATATTTATTTGGCTGAATTAGAAACTCTGCATTTACTTCAGACACAGAAAGAAAGAACACAGGAAGTGGAAACTAAATTAGATTAATAAGAACAGTCATAAAAAATAGCACAAATATGTGAGAGTGGAACGGGGGTAGATAATAGGATGCACCAACAAAGAGGCATCAAAAGCGATGATGATTCACTTGTAAATACATCACCGTATCTCAGGGAGACCAAAGCAATTGGTCTGTTCCTTGCAGAAGAGGGGAAACTACTGACACAGCATGCCAAGAAAGTTGATCCCTGTTTTAACACCTTTTTAACATTGATATTTACCAACAAGTTAAGCTGCAAGTTAGTGATCAGCAATGGGAGTGTAAGACCTCAGCTTAAAATACTGTGTGGGGGGAAGGAAGGCATGTAGAATATTTTGAAATAACTTGGTGCAGATTAGCGAAGAAACTTAAATAACCATCTGAAGTGATCTTAAAACCACTAACGGCTGTTTTGGAGTATTCATGGGCAACAGTGGGGGTGAGTTAGAAAAAATGATCTTGGAATACTGAAAAAGGGCAAATCTTGAAAAAGGAGAAAATAGACTGATTATTTTTCTAGAACATTTGATCTGTAAACATCCAAGAGCAAACAAGCAAGAAACTGAAGTAGCAGATTTGTCAAGAAAAATTACATTCTTATATCATAGAAGGAATTTACAAGGATGAAGCAGTAGTTTACTATATCTTAATGCAATTTTTGGAGGTTTTTTAGACACAATTTCATATACTGTTCTAATAAGCTTTTCAGTAAAATATGGTAAAATTGAATATAGTCTCAAATAAACACACAACTATTCAGATACCTGTGTAGCTAGTAAACTGTTTGCTGTTAAAATTAGAGGAGTTAGTGAAGTGAATTTTACATGTTGGTATTCTTGATCAAGTTCTCTCTGAAGTTTTTGTTAATAGTCTAGACAATGCAGTATAGAGACGCTTGTTACATTTGCAGATGGACTTCAGGTATGTTGGAACACAGAACTGAAATTCAGTATCCAGTCTTGGATGTGGCTTAGAGGATAGAACAAGGTTAATAGGTGTAAAATTCAGCAAGGAAGACTAAAATTGTCCTTTAGGAAAAAACAGGTCGTTTTAGAGGCAATGGAATGAATAGTCTAAGGAGGCTGTAAAAGTTTCTGTGAATATTTTTGAGCAAGTTAGATAGACTTGTAGAAAAATTATATAGATATAAAAGGTCATGTGTTTAGCCAGGCAGTAAGTTTGCTAGCCTTTGAAGTCCCTTCCAGCCTTCTCTTTCTGTGCTCTGTGCAGAGAATATGAGCTAACAATATACTATATATACCAGCTATGGTTTCTTGATAGAGGTTTTTTTTTTTCCAACAAGTTATAAGTAGCATCAAAATGTTTGGTTGTTTGTTTTGGTTGTTTTGTTTTGTTTTTTTTTAAAGAGGATTATGTCTGTAACTCTGAAATTTCTGTGCACCTGACAAATATAATGAATGCATCTTTTTCAGTACCTTGTTAGAAGTAAGATAACAGTTGTATTCTGGAGGGAGTTGAAAGTAGTCAGAGGCAAGGCAAATCACTTGATATCTTGTAGTTAGTAAAAAGTTACTTTCTTACTCATTCTGCACTAGTGATAACTTGCAATAAAATCTGAAGTTTGCAGGAATCTGAAGCTTGTCTCATGTCATGTCAGCTGCTGTGCCATGTGGTGAACTAGATCCGTGTCAGTGAGGAAGTTACTGACCTCTCCTTTTGAATGTCATCTTTGGGGGTGATGTTACTTTTGGATCTTTTGTCAAGTCTAAATTATACATTTTCTTTCTTAATAGCTTTAGTGTTCTCTTGCTTAACTTCACTTGAAAAAAAGATGTCTGAGAGAGCTGAGAAAGCTTCTGCCTTCAGAAACATGTAGCCAAGATTTTTTTAAAATGTAAAAACATGACTTTCACTTGTGTACTTTAGATATATCTGGAGAAAAGGATGACAGATAGTTCCCAGTTTTCAGCAAAGATATAACAAGCTTAATGACAAAGTGTTATTTTCTGTTCCTGCTACACAGTATCGTTTCTGTTAGCTGCAGTATTTTGTGAATTAGAAGTAACACTAAGTAGTAGTTGTCAAAACAAATACAAATTTTGTGATGTGGTCCTTATTTTTTATGCATTAGTTTTTAGTACGTAATTATTCTGGATTATGACTGCAGAGCTTTCATAACTTACATGAAAGAGCGCAGTTTGACACAGTACGTTTTTTGAGCATCTCCTGATGGTTTTAAGAGAAAATACTAAATTCCAAATTGTAAGCTGGCTATTCATCCGGCTGCGCAAACAAGAAATGTTTTCAAACTTACGTATTCTGTTATAAAGACAAAGACTGTTTCATTCTTTAAACCTGATGTACTCACGAAGCCCAGAATATAAATGTAACCTTAATTATGTTTCTGTTGCTACACAACTGTGTGGCTCATGTTAAAATTTTCTACCCACGCATATCCCTAGTGCTAGTAGAAGCGTGCTTAATGGTGAAAGTACAGATGAGAACTTGTTCCCCTCCACATACATCAGAAACTAGTAGTTGAATGGTGTTTTAAGTCTTTCTCTTTTTATCTAAATACCATTTGGTAATAAATATATTGCTTTCTAGTGATTGTTTAAAATAATTAGTTTTAAGGTAGGGAGGAAATGATACATAAATATTTTCCTTACTAATCTTCAACTTTAACAATATAAATTTAATTTGCTGCCCACGAGAGGGTGCTGTCTGCTAGCAGCTTGAAATGCAAAAATAAAGTAGTTCTGGTATTGTAGTTTAAGGTTGAATTATTGTGTTTATAATCCAAATTGCTTTAACAAATAACTAGTGTTATTTGTATTAGTTCATACATGGATGTATAAAATATTGGGGAAAAGTCTTAAAGTGATGTAATTATTTTGTGCTTTTACAGTCATTCTTATGTATTTAGCTTGTTTACTACTTTTCACTCACAGATTTCAGAGTATGAAAGAGGCAAACATTGGTCTGTTTTACAGACTGGAGATGTGAAAGAAATGACTCTCCAGAGGTTAATCAGGCCTGTGGCAGAGAAGCTAAGATTTTTGTATTGCAGCTTCAGGTTAGGCTGCATCAAGCTTGATATTGGGAAATTTAGCACTTGAGTACCACTGCAGAGAAAAATATGCATATACCTAAAGGAGGATATTGCTAGAAAGATAGCAGGTCAGTTCCCTGCTTGAGTACTTCTGGAGTACTCACTGCTATAATTCTAGTTATTTTCTATGCCATTCTAAATCTTATTTAATAAATTAAAAGTTGTGTTCTCTCTTCTTTCTGCCTCATACTCTATTTACCTTTTTTGCCATTGTTATCTTAATACGTGGTAAAAGACACACTAATTTCCTGCAGGGTGGTTTTTTTTCCTTTCAAAGGTATCAGAACGGGTAGAGAGAAGACTTCAGGAGATAGAACAAGAAATGCGTGCTGAAAGACAGCTTGTAGAAAGGCGCCAGGACCAGCTGGGACATATGTCTCTTCAATTACAAGAGGTATGCAAATGAAAACTTCCTGTGTATTCGGGATTTAGTTAGGAACGTGCTGCATTTGTGAGCCTGTATCTGTCAAACTGGCAAAAGTGCTCATATCTTTGGCACATTCTTTTAACTGTATCGGTCCAGCTCTGCTTGTTTTGGCAACCAGATGATGACATGTACAGTCTCTGTTCTTCATGATACTGTCTTGTCTATGTTTAGACCTTTTTGGTAATTGGCACAAACATTCTTTAAAAGAACACACCCCCTATGCCCTCCCTCAAACCCCAAACAAACAAAAGCAAGTCATTAGCTGGGTTGTCTCAATTAAAACATTTTGATTTCTAAAATGTAAACTTTGCTTGCAGTGAGCAGTTTATTTTTAATTTATTTCTACAAGAAATCAAATGCACTGTAGTGGCCAGATAGCTTTTTCATTGCTTTTCAAACAGTTTCATTCAACAGTATCTGTTGAAGTATAAAATATTGTTTAGGAGACAAAACCAAATGTTTCTATTATGAATTAAAATTGGAGACAGCTAGTAGCTTTTTTCCTGCTTGTTTTAGGAAATGTATGAAAAATACATCTCTCTGTTTCTGATTTTACTGCTATTTGGAAAATCTGCCTCTTAACATAGTGTAACTTTTTATTTCACTCCGCTTAAGATATGATTTGCAATGTTATCTCTAACTATGCAGTAGAATACTATAGTTGAGAAGAAATGTGCAATTCCTTGTTTTTCACTTTTAATATTAGCAACAGTATACATGCTTTTTGGAAGGCAGTTGTTTTATACTGTGCAGTGATATTGAGGAACCTTAATTTAGATTGATGCTTTGTGTTTCATGTAAGGCTAGAGACTCTTCAAAGAGGTCATATTTAAGATGATAAGATGCTCTTTTGATACAACTAAAAAGTAATGTTTATCAAAATGCTTGTGGTGCTTCTGCTAGTATTTCAGAAAGAGTTACTGTTTCATTTTTCACCCTATTGATGTCCTAGTCGGTGAAAAGAACTGGAGTGCTTTATTACAGTTTTCATTGCTCTTTAATATGCCTACATCCATTTGTAGATTCTTCGGTTGTGCCTTCAGTCTGGTAGAGGGATGCTTAATGAAATGAGTTGGTGTCATTTGATAGTGTTATCTGCAGATTGGAACAATCTTTTTTTTTTATCCTTTTAAAGGGATAATGACTTGTATCTGTAAAGATACATTGACACTGCCATGGTTTCCTTAGAAGGAAAATTTGAATTCAAGTGAATGAATTCAAATCTATTTCAGAGACTTTCATATGATTGGCTATGTGATTGTGAGCCCTCAAGCTGGATACCTTTTTTTCCTAGTAGCTCATCTTTTGAATTTCATGCAAAATGAATATGAAATACTAAGTACATCCCTGACATTCTGTTCCCCTAAGCTGTCCAGCTGTAGATGAAGACGTTTTAATCCTTTCTCCTGCAAATTCTATTTTGTTCTGTGCATATTTTAGTAAATTATTTTTCCTGAGGAGCCATTTTCTATTTAAAAGATTTTTTGACACCACTGTTCAAAACTTCAATATATAGTCCTCATTCTCAGTTTACAGGAAAGCTCAACACCTATTAGTCTGCTTGGTAAACTTTTACTATTAGGAATTTGCCCAAGCCAAGATTCAGAGCCAATCCTGACTGGATCAGGCTTATTCCACATGCCATACATTGATAGCTGCTGCTACTTGGAGGAGAATCATATTCTTGGTGATTATCTTCACACTCTCAAGCAGGGGCTCATATTTCCAAATTGTCTTTCTGGGTGGCTGATCTCAGTCATGACTCTGGATTTCTTGGACTGCACTCTTGTCGCTGTATTTGGGAATCCTAACAAAACATAGATTACCGCTGTTGCAATGAATTACGGATTTTTCAGGAGCTTCTAACCTTTAACATGCAAAATAGAACCTGGTGGTGTCAGATGACAAGTATAGAAGGGAGCTTCTTTCAATAGGTGTTAGGCAATCTTTCTTTGACAGATTGCAGAGAAATACGGAGACAGTATCACCCTTGAAACACAGACTTCTACACTCCCAGTGGCAACAAACAGTATGTCCTCTTCCTGCTACTTCTTCTCTCATAGCTGTCTTAACAGCTTGGAGAACATCTTTGTGACAGAGTTGCAACTTCCTACATGCCAGGTGTCTTTAGACTCCAATATTGCTAAGGTCCTTAGATCTCAGTATACCATTTTTATAAATGGTCCTCCATTTATACAAATACAACATGTTGGAGGAGAGGTGTTGTGGTTTAACCTCAGCTGGCAACTGAGCACCACACAGCCCCTCGCTCACTCTCTGCACTGTGGCCCCCCCCTGCCCCAGCCCCGCTGGGACGGGGGAGGGAATCAGAGGATTAAAAGTGAGAAAACTTGTGGGTTGAGATAAGAACAGTTTAACTGAAACAAAATAAAATAGTAATAAAACCAATAATAATAAAAGAATATACAAAACAAGTGATGCATGATGCAATTGTTCACCACCTGCCGACCGATGCCCAGCCAGTCCCCGAGCAGCGGCCCCCCCGGCCAGCTTTCCCCCAGCTTACATGCTGAGCATGACGTTACATGGTATGGAATAGCCCTTTGACAAGCTTAGGTTGGCTGTCCTGGCTGTGCCCCCTCCTGGCTTCTTGTGCACCTCCAGCCTTCTCAGTCGGTAGAGCATGGGAAGCTGAAAAGTCCTCGACTAGTGTGAGCACTACTGAGCAACAGCTAAAACATCAGTGTGTTATCAACATTGTTCTCATCCTAAATCCAAAACACAGCACTGTACCAGCTACTAGGAAGGAAATTAACTCTATCCCAGCTGAAACCAGGGCAAGAGGCAAGGGTAGACAAACCTCCTGCAGATACTGATTAGGAGAGAAAGCTTTCCATCTGAGAGCTTGAAGCGTGTGTGGACAGTATGTACTGAGGAATATATCAAGAAGTAGGCTTTATAACATATAAATGTTCCTAGGGCATGGTGTGTATCTCTGTAGCTTAAGTTGCTGTATGTTAGAAAGAATGTACTTGAATTGCTTCGTGTACTTTTGCATACCCTAGTGAGAATAAAGTAAATAACTAAATATTTTGCTGCAATTGTTATTTGGATGAAGCATGTTTCTACATAACTTTTAAGAAGAGCTTTTTACTTTGTTGTTCTCTTTCTCGCTCTTTGTAATTTGAATTATGAGTCAGATGGACTTTTAGCTCTGTCAGTGGCGTCAGTCTTGTGGTGATCATTGCGTGGATGTAATGTTCTATTAAAGTCTTTTTCTGTCCTCTTTTATTTCTCCAAGATGCTTCCCAAGTAACATTACTGGAAGGAGGGTAGGGTTTGGACTGAGTTCTGAAATCTTGTCATTTAATATGACCTGAATGATTTACAAAGAAATGCTATTTAAAGTATTTGTGGCTATTTAATGAGACAATTTTTTCATTAGTTTGCCTGTTATACATTTCAAACCAAACAAAATCAAATTTGACTTTTGGATTTGATCAGTAGTTGCTTTAATTAAGAACGCTTGTGAGGTTTAAATGTTAGTAGTTATTATTTTTAAAGAAAGTGCAGTGCCCATAACTGACCACTACTTGTCAGTATTTTACCATCTTAAGAGAATCATCTTCCTAAATCTCAATTATTAAATTATATATTTTCAGGGTCTAACTGAACATGACGATAGATTTGTTTTGGTCTTTCTCTTATCTGTCTTGTCTTTCTCTCTGTCTTTTTGTATGATGTGCAAACTTTTTATTTGTATTGGACTATTATTATAATCATAGACTGATAATTAACCAAGATGATGTCTAGTTGTATACTGACCATAAAGTTTGACATACAAAATTTTGCATCTTTAACATCTAAATTTGCATTATTATTTTGAATCTGTAGCCTGTATGTGCTGCATGCAGGTGGATAAAAATTACTTTCTCTACATTTTTATGTATCTTTTAACTTAGTGTGTATTGGTGTGTTTAAACACTATCTGTTTAAACAGCAATTACTGCAAATTAGAAAATTGCAATTAACAAATTTATGCAAATCATACATCTTCACTTTCTTCTATGTTCCTGATACAAATGTGCTTCTGATTAGAAAGGAGAACAAATATGCTCATCTTGCCAGTGCTACTGAAATGTGTATATGGGTTGCTTTAACAAAATACACTTGCTGTGTGAACTAAAACTATTTTGAGATTCTTCAGTGCTTTATTTTGAACATGAAGACACCGTCAGCTTGTACTGTTTGTTTGCATTTATGCATCCATTTTCTAAAACAAGATCAAGTATCATTCTTAAAAATGGGCTTTAAACAGCTTTTATATGCATTGGATGTCCTGGATGGCTTTATTAATTCCTGTGCTTGGCTTCCTGGATTTTGGTGAAATAAGTCCGTGTGTTCATGCTTTGCATGCTTTAGGTGAACAGAATCATCTTTATAGAACATTTTGAACCCACTGACTGTGGTAAGGCAATGACTATAGTTATGTCTTAAGCTAATAACTTGGATAGGCCAGGAAGCATTTTTTTTTCCTTTTTCTTCATGCAAGATACTTAGATTCTGTTTGCCTCCCACTGCACATACTGTGAAGTGCAAGAGGCTGGTGGACTTTCAACAGACAGTGGGGTAGACTGACGTCAAAAGCATTATTGAAAATTCTCTTTTTGCATGTCTTTTATCTCTGATCTTTTTAGACAAACATAAACTTGATCTGTGCTCTGAGCCATCTGGATGTTTTAATGCATTGTTGATACTTGCCCCTTGGCTCTGTGCTATGCCACCTGTGGCTAATCATTTCTGTTTTGATTGTAGTTTGAATCTGACTCTGTCTTGGAACATGAGCAAGTCTCATACATGTCTGTCACTGAAATATCTAGGCAGTCTGTCTTTTAAATGCCTGGCTGGTATGTCTAGGTGGCATACTCGGACCCATGATAGCTGCTGACGTAGCAAGTTAGGGAAAGAATTTTCATTCAGATTAGGATGTGGTACATTTTTGCCTTGTTTTAAAATATAGCATGAGGTTGGTCTGCTTGTGTATTTCTGCTAGAATGAATATAATTCACTGGTCAGTCTTACTTTGAAAGAGCAAATTTCAGTTTGTGGTCTGTGCATTACTTTCAAATAATTTGGTTTTATTTAAAAAAACAAAACCAAACAAACCCCAAACCCTAAGAAAAGTTCCTAGGCTTAAATTGCAGTAAAAGTTATGATTCGCTATTGGAAGATTTTCATAAGTTGGGAAGATTGAGAACTGTTGTTACAGAGGCCTCCACATAGTTTTCCCCATATGAGAAAAAATCTGTCTAGCAGGGAGTAAATTATTTTATCTATTTGAAGTTTTGGGGTTCGATATACTGTATATGGATGAGGTATGCTGAACTGAGGTATACCAGGTATATTAATATTCTAATACTGTCTTGTGCTAGTGAACTCTCTAAAACAAGACCTGTAAGAATTGCTCTACTGGGTCAAATCAAAAGTTCATCTAGCCTGTCAGGGACAAGAGCCTGTTTCTGACCACCTGGGCAGGCAGTGTAACATCTAGCTGGTCCATCCCAAAACCATGCTGTGAAGACCTCTTTACATGGAAGTTCTCTCTTTTCTTGTGGCCTCCTCCATGACTGCCCCTTCCAAAGCCTCATCAACCTCCTTGTCAGCCTCCTCCTGGCCAACCTGGACTTTAATGCTTTCAAGAGGAGGGTCTTGGTGGGGGAATCCTAATGACTGTAGGCCTCTTCCCATTCCTTGGTGCTTCAGCATTGCCAGGCAGAGCTCTCCTGGGCAGTGTCTGCCTGCTGCTTGGGAGCCATCAGGGAGGAACATGTGTTGGAACCGCTGTCCTCAGCATCCCCTTCTTAGTTCCCATTTTTGACCATTTGAACTCCCCCCAACCCCTTCTTTGGAGACAGCAAATGAAATCAAAGAATCAGTTGGATCTTTACATGGTATTTTTTTTCTTTTTCTTTAGCCCTTCCTTTCCCAAGAGAAACCTCACATAAAGAAACCTTTAGTGGAGAAAAAACAAGTGGCACAAACCAGTGAGAGAATTATTTAAAAAAGAGTACAAGACAGAGGGAAACATAGAATTAACTTCTACCTATGTAGTTTCTGAATCGTCAGTAACAGCTGATGCTTGTCTGGCTGTGGATGACCAGATGTTTCCATTGCTTAATGACATTTTGATTGGTTAACTGCCTGCCTCGCACCTACTGGAAAAATGCATGTTTCACAGTTGAAGCAGTGCACATGTGGTATGTTTCATTTATTGTAACATCACGTTCTTTTTGTAGTATTTTAACTCTGATATATATATGAACTGTTTTTTTTCCTTAAAAATGAAATCATTATGGGCTATTTTTACAATATACAGAAAATAAAACTGAACATTGTATTTGTAGTATCAGTGATAGAAAAGTCTGCCTTTTTATTGGAAGTTATTGCTATTTAATAGCCTGTATATCATTCAGTGATCCTGATAAGTTGAAAAGGCATATTAATTTCTGTGGTTTCTTCTGGGAATTAGGGTGTACTACTGATGCAGAGACATACTTTTTGCCCTCACTAAGGAAATCTTTGAAAATTTTCCTAGTATTTCTAATTCCAGCTGAGCTTTAACATTTTCCTTATGATGCTGACATCTCTAGCAAAATTTGCACATGAAAACATGCATTTTTGGTCCTATATTAATTAATTTAGTGCCAAAAATAAGGTTGGCATACAGTTGACTGTATATAACAGAGCTTCTAATTTTGCTAGTAAAAATGAAGCTCAGTTGCAGTTAGTGCACATCATATATCCCTAGTAGACTGTTCTGAACTGGTTAAAAAAAACCACCAAACCTCGTGCAATAATGGCATTAGCTGAAGTGATGAACTTTGATTTTTTTTTTTTTTTTTTCTGTTCATGTAGCTTTTTGGGAGTTACCCCTACAGTCTTTTTCAGTAAAACAGGAGTGTGTCAGGTTTGTGTGCAGTGTTGAGTTTTATAGTTGACTGGAATAATAGATTTGAATCTGTACTGAATACTTAGAGAAATATCTTTAAATATGTTACAGTCTTACAGTATCAGATTATGATTGGTAAGATTAAAAGAGTAATTCTTCATGTAGCATAATATTTTCAGTGGCATAGTTATGATAAATATCTTCCACAATCTCAGTTTTTAGTGTAAACTGTTCAAGCAGGAGAGTAGTCCAAATTATACTGAAACCCTTATGTTTCCTGAGGTGAGGATATAAGAGTGAGATAAGTATATAAATCCATTTATTTTCTCCACAAAGCTACTTTTAAAAGCAAAACTTCTAAAGCTGCATGCCGGATTTCACTGAGGTTGATTAATATCTTGCCTTCTGTCTTCATACAGTGAAATCGTTCCCCAGTATACAGTGAAGAGAAAATGTTCAAAAACTGAATGAAATTGCACTAATTATAGGGTCAAATTTCAGGGATATTTGTTTAAGGAGATATTCCTTTAAAATGGAGAATAAAAATGCTGCTCAGGAAGAACAGATGGGAAAAAGACATTTCTTTCTGGACAGGCTATGTGTTTCTGTTGTTCTGTTGTAGTTTTAGCAAGTAATGGTGGAAGGAATAGATGTACTTATGATTCATGATATTGGGTGAAAGTAAAAGGTGTATGCTAAGGTCTTGATTTGTGGCTGGTGTGAAAACTGCTTGGTCATGTTGCGCAGCAAAGAAACAAGATTTATTAACACAGTTACTCAAATTCACAGCAAATTCTATCAGTATGGCTAGTGATCTCCCAGCTGGTGTTTCTAAGTGATATTTAAGATGAGCCAATGACATTGTTATGGCTTGAGATATCAAGACACAAATTGTATGTGTCATTAATGTCTCTGTCTAATGCATTTCTTTGCCAGTGATTGGCTATGTTCTGCAAATAGTGTTGGTTTGCAGAGGGAAAAGATTTTGAAATTGATATTCAAGGCAATTTTATTTTTGTAAGATGCTTTAGAAAATGTATGTAAGTGTTTTTAGATACTTCAGTTTGAGGGGGGGAACAGGAAAAGTCCCCATGCATTTTTTTTTTTTTTTTTTTTTTTCAAAGTAGGGCTTATCAATGTCAGTAACTTTTGGTCAGGAAAGTTTCAATTGATTCTGTCTTAATACTGTGATTCTAAGCTCCTGTCCAGATTCAGATAAAAATATTTTTTTTCCCTTTTTGGCTTCCAACACAACCTTATGGTAGTGTTTTCCTTACTACAGTGCATTGTATTTCATATCATGCATATTTTATATTAAAGAATATATCCTTTTCATCTGATATGTTCACAGCTTATCTGTAGGAGATCTCTTGAGCCTCTTAGACCTTCATCTCAAAGTGTTTGGGGTCAGCCTTAAGCGACTGGAGCTCTATACATTGGAAGGATGTTAGTGCTAGTTTTGACTTTGTATTTGGCCCTGTTCTGTGCATGGATGTATTTATGTATGCATGGACTTATATTTATTTTTTCATAACAATATACATTGGCTACACATGGAAATATTAGACATTGAAAGCATTTGTCTAGATCTTTCCTTAAATATAGCAGCAGATTCTTTCATTTTAACAGACTTACAAAGAAGACTTCTGTAACCTTTATAATGAAGTTCACAATATATTTTTCCTCTCTAAAGGCTTTAAGGAAGCAAGATGCTAAAGCAGATGAAACAGAAGAACTCATGAAAAATAAAATTGTGAAATATGAAAGTGAAAAGAACCAAGTAAGACCTAATTTTCTCCTTTCTTGTTTGGTTTTAAATGAGTATATAGTGTCATATGTTACAGTATATGCTTCCTTTTTCAGAGAAACCAGCAGGATAAAACTTTCTTTACTTTTTAAGATAACAGGGTGTTTTTTGGGGGTTTTTTTGCATCAGAGGCACTATGAATATAGCTATGTTGAACTTCTGTCTTTCCTTCAAAGTTCTTTACTTATAGTGTGTTACTTCTAATGACTCTTCCATCCTGCCAGGCGGACAAGTTTATAACTTGGGGATTATCCTTGATTTTCTTTCTTGGATTTGTCTCTGAATTTATACATAGTCTGCTGTTGCTTATCTGCAGCAGCTCAAAGATGCAGCTTTTCTTCATCCCTGCAACTAATGCATGCTATAGTTATTTTGCACCACAGTTATTATTAATTACTCTTACTGAACTATCTGTTGCCATATTGCTCTCTTCCTGTTCGTAGAAAACAACATTTCTTATATTTCTGTCCTGGCAGGATGCTAGGACCATATTACACTTTTTTTAGCTTTTTTCCTCTTACATCGAGTTTAGCCTTTTTGTCAATACTTTCAAAGTTATACCTAAACCATCTATGTAGTTTTATGGTATGTTACTCTCTCCATTCCATTAATGCTGGTCCTGTTTACTTCGCCCATTTGCCAACCTCTCAACATCCTCTTTGAGATTGCTATCTGTGCAACAACAATTTCCGCTGTCAAAAACTATATTTATTTCCATGTGGATCTTTGTGATCTTTGAACTATTTATGGTAGAAGTCAGAAAATATTTTGTAGCTTTTGCTTTCTGTTTTTTTCTAAATGGTTATCAGTTTGCTGACTATTTCTGAGTAAACATTTTAAAATTCCCTTAATATTATATTTTTAGGAAAAATTCTAATTTTAAGAAATTCTGGGCACTTCAATTTTGCAGTTTTCATGTTTCTAGAATAGTTCAAATACATCATCTTGCACAACACAGAAGAAGCACAGAATTTACCAATTACTAGTTCTACCAATGCATGTCATCTTTAGCACTTTTATGAATGAACTATGTAACAAAGGTAACTTCAAATGTTAAGTCATTGTTAATTTTAATTTGAGTTTGAAAGTATGTTTCAAATCCAGGGACAATGTTTTTGAAACTTTTTTTAAAAGTTTGTCTTCCTTTCTTTTACTTCTAACCAAGTAAAAATTTGGTTTTATGCTTTTTTGTTTTGGATTATATATACCACTTTGTATCTTCATGTGATATAGAATATTGTACAAAAATTATAGACTGTAAGTTAAATTCTCTTTATGTAATTTAAATATAGCAGGGATTTAGTACAAATGAAAGTTTGCTTTAAAATTTTGGACAAATAAGAACATTGTGTATATTATACCTCGTTTTAAATAGATGCTTATATGGATTAATTTGTGCCAGAATTAAATAGTTAAAATACACTTTTGTACTATGGTACATACATTACTTTTCTTTCTTCATCATCTTCTGTAATGAAAGCTTGAGCAGGAATTGGAGCAGTCCCGGAAAAAGTTGAATGAATCAGAAGGCAGTAGAGAAGCTCTTTTGCATCAGGTAACTGCTTTGGTGTGGTGAAAATTCTAAAGTTTTCATATTAGGCTGTGTCTGAGTCTTTTTGCTTAATCTTCCAATCTCATACTCTGATAACATTGTTTTGGGAAGGGAAGAATGATATAGAAAGACAGGTTTAAGAGTCTAAAATATGTGGATAGAGCTCTCGTTATACTTTTTCTGCTTTCCAAACTTCTATGTATGTATGTTCATATATAATAATTATAGTGGTAGTAGTTATGGTACTTTTTAAGTACATAAACACATTATTTGTAACTGCCCTTCATATGCTTTAGAACAACTTCTATATTAGTAATTATTGTTACGCAAACCGCATGCTATAATTGATGAATTCAGATAAACCAGTGACCAAAGTACTTGCTGCATTTTATACTAACATGATATAAGAATATATAAAAAAACAAACACCTGAAAAACTATCTAAAGTGTGCTCTAAACAATACCTATTGATGCACATACGATTAAATCTAGAAGTTGCAGGAACCTGGATTATAGCTTTAGAAAAGTGTCCTTTCTCCTAAATATTTCTAATCCTTCCTTCTTTCAGAGGAGCTGGGGAAAAAGACTGAAATAAATAGGGAGCGGACAATTGGCATACTTGTCTGCTAGCATTAGTTGTTTGACTTGTGTCTAGCAGAAGTTTGAGTGTGCTGTGTTACTGTTTTGAATTTAACTCACTGTGCATGGAATATAGTGCTATATCACATATGGGTAATATGAGTTAGAGCTATCTTCCTTCAATTCAATTTTAGCATGTCGTATTTTCTTTATTGTCCTGTACACAATGTCATCTTTGAAAGTGCTAGATGGTATATGGTAGAACGGAAAAATTTAAAAAGCCCCTACGTTTCTTAAGAATAAGTACATTGTATTTTTAATGAGTAGAATTTAAATAAAATATATTGCCTACTAAACTTGTATAGATATTTTCACTAGCAATGTAAACAATTGCAACATATAAAATGGTAGCATTTTGTTTGCCCTAGAGAAATTAATGCTCATCCGTGGTCAACATAACAAATTAAGATGTTTCCTTTAATTTTGAATAATCACTTTGTGGCCTATAATTAAGAAGTAATTTATCTTTTTGTTTACCATCTGCAGTACTCTTGAGACTTATTTATAAATATTACTTGTGTATAGTCTTTTTGTAGTGTTTAATAAAAGTACACTATTTACTCTTTCATTCTGTTTTTCATTAAACATTTGATACTTGTACGTTCATTTTAGATTGAGGATCTTCGTGCCCAACTTTTGAGAGCAGAAGACGACCGTGTAGAGTTGCAACATCAAATTTCACATGTTGCTATGCACCGCCAGAGCTACCAGGATGTACAAGATGATGAAAGCAGAATTAGAACAGGTACAACTCTCAAATTTTGCACTAGAGGCCTGCAAATTAGTTAGTTAGCCTGGACGTTAATTCTGTCTTTGAGTTTCAGTCTAATTCTTCTACTGTTTCAAGAAAAACAGACATTTAACTCCTCAGCTTTAAGTTAATAAGTACTGGCACCTGAATATTAACGAATAAATAGCAAGGAGAGTTAAAATTTAGGATAAAATACCATGATTTACATATTTAAAACATGAAGATTATTAGAGACAATTTCAGTGAAGTGGATAGTGTTTTTACAGAAGAAAAACATTTTTAAAGAATAAGTTCTTTGAAATTTTACATTTCAGTCCATTTGCAGTTTAAATTCTTCCATCTTGAAATTCATAGCAAAAGTCATTTATGTAGCTGGTTAGTAAGACTGATGAATTTCTGGTAGAATTTCTAAGGCTTAACAACGTGTTCCAGAGAGGCTAAGAAAATTTTCCAGTATGATGCAGTCAGGGCTTCTGTTTGCAGTATGTTAGAATTTTAGAGATGGAACAATTATATTTAGAAGAAAAATATCTTAAACAATTTCAAGATGTAATTGCATATTAAATTACCACTTTAGCAAGGTCTTCGCTACATTGTTAGTTATCTATCTGTATTTAAACTTTTCAAACATAATCAAAAAAGCATTAGAGAAAGTCTTTATCTTTCTCCTTATTAACATAGAAATGTATTATTCAAGATAATAGAGGAATAGTGACTCCAAGTCCAGTGTCTCCGTGAATTAGTTTGGTTAATGACTTCTTTTTATATTTTCATACTTCAGCTACTGAATTATCTTGGTTATTAAAATAGGACTCTGACTCCCTGTTTTACAAATCTCATACAGAGCACTGGAAGATGGCTAGATTTTGTACATGGCTTAGCTTCAGAAATGTAACACAAAATAGTCACATTAACATGACTGGAGAAAAGGTATTAATATATCTGCCTAAAAGTGAATTTATTTGAAACAATATGCCTTTCATGTTAATGAAATCGTATTTTAATTTTTCCATTTGTTTTATAATTATACATCAAAACTGTTATAAAAATATGAAGAAAATAAAAAAAATGTACTGGAGCTATTAAGACACACATATATTTATATAATTTATGCAGTTGTGTTTCTCCTTACTGTGTTATTTCTGTTTCTTCAGAGATGCATGGGAAGAATGCAGACAGAGATTTTCTTTGCCTCTAGTAGTTGTTTATGACTTAAAGACCTTTGAATTTCTGGTTGAGGAAATTTACAGCTTACTCTCATCAAGAACTTCTATTGTAGCTGTAGGATTCAGACATAAAATTCACAGATAGTGTGACTTCCAAATCAGGAGTTATTACTCTGGTGGGATAAAATCTTGGTCTTGAAGTTTGTGGCCAAGTTTCATTTACACCAGAATTTCCCCATTGTTTCTTCTGTCCTATTTTATTTTATTGGGTTTTGGTTTTTTGGGGGGAAAAAAAAGAAGGGGGGAAAACCCCCATAAAATGACTGGATAAACAGAAATACTGTCTTATTCAGTAAAAGGTTATGGTATAGGTATAGCCATTTTCCACAGATAGTTTAATCGAAATAAATAGTTGTAGAGTAGTCTCAAGTAGAGAAGAAAATTGCCAAAAGAAGAAATGAGAAAAAAATAATTTACCACAAGTTGGTGTTTCTACTGGGCCTATTGTTCTGTTTTCACTATTTCATAGTAGCTGAAAGATATGAGAGAGAGAAGCAAGAACTGGAGAAACATATTTTAGAGCTTAAAGCAAAGCTGAGTCATAATGCTGTAATGTCAGAGGTAGAACAACTGAAGAGATGCATAGAGCGTAAGGACAAGGAGAAAGCACAGCTTGTAATGCACATACAGGTAAGTTGTTTTTTTGTTGTTGTTTGTTGTTTTAATAATTTCCTGTATGTTTAAGGTAGGTGATGTGCCAGATTAGGGAGTAACCTTTAAAACTAAGAGTAACTGTCATGTTCTTCATAGTTTTTTCTATAAATAACTTTGAAAGGTGATCTGAGTTTGCGGAGGTTTTTCTCTCCCATTTCGTTAATAAACCAAAACAGGTATTTGCTATTGCCCATAAATTCATGGTTTGGATTATTTCTCTTTCCCATGTGCAAAGAAAGGGTGATCTGATTTTATCAGCAGTTACCATTAATAATGGTTTCTGGAATTACTTTTATAAGTTAGTATTTACTTCCTTATTCCCCATTCCAGCACGCTTCAGAACGAAAGTTTAACTTTAAACAAACTGGGATACCTTGTTCTATGAGAGAGTAAAGTAGAGTAACAAAAATAGATCATAACTGCTCTTTTTTTTTAGCAATTAGGTGCAATATAATAATTATTATATTAATAAGTATTAGCATTCTTATTTATGGTAAACACATACTATTTAAAGTGATTCTCTGTGAAAAGAATAACAGCAGTCTCTGACACTGGAATTTTAGTTAGAAGACTTTTACCTTGAATACAAAATGAGATATAAGGAGGCAGTAGCCTTTTTATTTAAGAAAGGAGATTTCTGTATTTTTCAATCTTGTCTAGATTTGTCATTGGTGGTAAGATCCCTGAACAGTAACTGTTTTCTACTGTCTTTCATGACTGTCAGGAGAAATGAGGATATTTTCAAAACCCGATGTGGGATTTTAGTAGCCAAGTACTTAACATTTGTTGTACTTGTATTGGGGCATTCAGTAAGCCAGGGAAATCAAACTAATACATCAAATTACATTTGGAAAAAATTGAAATCTTAAAATAAGTTCCTACATGCTTTATGAAAATTGGTCATTGAACAAGTTTAAAAAGACCTAGAGTGCTCCTATAGAGGATAAAGCAAGCAGAACTCATTTGCTGATGCCCATCAGGATTTGTGTTCTAGCTGGCCAATACAACTCCAGACTAACTCGAAACATGCTGGTTTTTTGTTTTGTGGGGCCTGAGAAATTCCAATTACTTTGGTGGCAGGAGTTAATGGGATAAAAACCCATAGAAAACCAAATTTTTAAACTTCTGCTTGTAGAACATGCTTTCTTGAGGGTCAGAATGATGTTCTAATACTAATTTCCTGCTCTGTGAAAATACTGATGGAAGAGTGCTGAGCTGCGGTCATTGTCATTGCTCTGAGTTAGAAATCTTTGACTTCCCTGATTATCTCAACAGAAAATACTTTGTACTTCTTATCTGCTTCCCACTGCCATTTTCCTACAGAGGCAGTAACAGGAAAATAGCTAGTGTGTTTTTCTTTTAATGACATCAAGGAATGCAAGGATGTGAATTTCTAAACTTACGTACTTACAAAGCATTTTGTCAAGCCTGTTCTAACAGCTGCTCCTATCAGATAGTCTGATTCCCAGTTGGAAGTGACCAGTCATGTTTGACTTGAGTGTAATTTATCTTTGGTTAGTGGGGAGGGTGTAACTGCTCTTGCCTCTGGTGTACATGTGATACTAGAAATTTCTTTTGATTATTTAAATGTCATTGTTTTCAACAATTTGAGTTGTGTGTGTTGTACATTTAGCCCCTGACAGTTGCCATAAACTCACAATATGATGTAAAATGGAGGGGATGAAAAAGATTATAATCATGTTCTTAAACTCATGTTTAGAAGTGAGTTCAATCTTAAATTAATTCTTAAATTTAATAGAGAAAATTTTTATTTCAGTTGCTGTAGTTTACAGTTTATTACAGTTGCTTACAGTTTGCTTCTGTAAGACCTTGCAAATGTATGCAACTATCTTAAATATATTGTTCTGCATGGAACTATATAGATATGGTGCTGTTGCGGCTGACTACTATGGCGTAACTATTATGGCTAAGAAATAAACAAAGTACACAAATTATAAAGATGCAATACCCTAGTTTCTCTAAGCATTTTTAGACTGTTATGCTTGTGAAATTGTTTGATTTACTAATTGCTACTCATTCCAATTCGGTCAAAGTAATCTTACAGAATTGTCCAGGAGAGTGTAACAGAAGACTGTCAGTTTGGCAAAATATTTCAAATTTTCTCAGGGAAAGTTACTGATTTGTTTATTTAAGATTAGAATTCTTCAGTAATATAAGTCTTTCAGTCTTATGAAGATTGATGAAGATCTTATCCTCATTAAAATTCATTTAATGGCTTTTTCATCCTCTAAAGATGAAAGTGTTAGCCAATTATTTTCATTATACGAGCCAATTAAGATATCTGAAAATCAATAAGTAACGTTTCTAAATGTAAAGAGATATTCTTACAAAATAAGATAAATCAATACCTTTGCAGACCAGCCTGTATCGCCATGTCAGTGGAGTTCAAATGCTGAAATAGTGCTACAGATAGATTTAAAATATACAGATGCTATTTACTTCGATAAAGTTTCTGTCTAAAATCACATATCAACCTGGGGGGGGGGGGGGGAATGTTTTAGCTGTATCTTTTATTTACATGAATCAGAACGAGTAGCAGTTCAAGCTTTGGAAGAATTTGGAGAAGGTATCACTTTAAGAAGTTGATTTTGTGCAATATACCTTTTACTGAATGAATACACTTGACGGATTGAATGTATGCATCTTCAGTTATTCAATTCACAGAATTTATGCTTGTATGAAAAATCTAAACCTTCTGGATTAATGGTTCTTGATGGTTAGATACAATATGATTGGCACGAGATGCAAATCAGATTGTGATGAATAAAATATATTTGAGCTCTGCATTCAGGAAAAAATAGTAAGAGAAATAATTAGGTGCATGATTTGGTTAGCATTGTTGAAAACAGTATCAATGACAAAGCAGTATGATTCCGTAGCTTACATTTAGAATCTGGTGACTGCACTGCTGAGATGCAGGGCAGAAAAAAGAGCGGAGGGGGAAAAATACATATAGATCTACTTTAGGTGACTAATGTAATTAGTGTGGTGAGGTGAAATGTGGCTTTCTGTATTCTTATCAGTTCAGAATGTTTGCACATAACTGTAATATAAAGCATTAGTTCTGTAAATTGTAGCAAATGAGTGATCCTCACTTGCATTTTAAATAAGTTTTAAGGAATGTTGCGTTGAATACACTGTGGTGTGTTTTCTATATCTACAATGAATTTTGTTTTGCAGTTTGTGGTGATTTTATTTTTAAATTAGGTGTTGAAAATTCAGGTCAAAAGTATGATACGTGTAATCAAGCTAAGGACTAGAAGCCCAAACTACACGAGTTACCAGAATGGTGGCAGAGTCACATGTTTAGTGCCTATGGTGATTAGTTTACACTTCAGATAAATAACTAGGTTCTAACTGGAAAATGTTGGCCTCTTTCTCTGCCTCCAGTTTCTTATGAAAGTTGAAAGCTAGATTACATATTAGGATGTTGGATATGTAGAAAACTAGATGCACAACTGTTTTACTTGGGGCAAATGTTGCATCTGTTTTTGAGTTTGCTAATCACCTCTGTTCTGTGTCATCTCTAGCCAGAGCCTGTCAATTGAAATGTCTGTGGTGGTGTTGCAGTCTGAGGGCCGATACAAACTTTAATCAGTTTTGAAAATAATACTTGCATTCGGATCTCTAGAGCATTAATATGCTGTACCTCAGGATTTAGTAACTAATCTTAATGACATTTTTTAAGTGTTCTGCGAACATAACTCTCTTTTATACAAATCTTCAGATATTAAAGCCAGGAGGAGAGTATTTGATGTTATGTTGGTGGAGAATGAGTTGACATATGAGTATTCTAATACCTTCCCCTTGGTTCTGTTAGCAATGGAACTATGAAAATGCAGCAATAAAATTAATCACACTTGAAAAATCGGGACCCAGAATTGTCTTGTGTAAAGACTGAAAAGAGACAACGTACCACAGTCAGGATTTTCTATAGTGACCGCAATGCAAAACATGCTAACAATTGCGAAAACATTTTAACAGTGACCTGTTATGAATATCCTGGGTTACTTCTGTCAGGAGAACCTCCGTACTGTTGTAATGTATGTCACAGAATATTGTCATGCTTCTATTGCATCTAGAGCAGCTCACTGAGTTCTCTGGGTGACTGACCTTCAGCCACCAAAGACCCTAGATGCTCCTGGGAATCTGGAGTCTTAATCTATAAAGGCAGCATTTCTCATCTGCGTAGAAAATTTTTTTGAATCACAGGTGTTTAGTAATTTGCTATTTGGAAGAGAAACTCAAATGTCCAAGAAAGAGGAGGGGGAAAAAAAAAAAGAAAAAAAATCACCTAATAAGTGCAACCTTCTGACGTTGCTTGTCCTTTCTCTTAGATTATCTCACTCTTGTTTACTACGGTCACAACTGAGAAGGAGAAAATTGGATGAATATTTAAAAAAAAAACAACAACCACCCCCCCCACCCCCCCCATCTCTATATTCCTGTCTTGTAGAAATCCTTAAAATATTTACATTCTGAATTACCTAGAAGGGTAATTCCAAGATAGGAATGTGAAAATTAGGGTATATTCTGCAAGGTCTAAAGTAAGCATTGCTCTGCCAAATTCTCCTGCCATAGTAAAAGGGCAACCTGCAAGGCTCAGGAGACAGCTGTGTCTGGTGGAACCCCTGTCAGAACTGAAGAGGATATCTTCAGACACGTTCCATTGGACATGGGTCTGCTGACAACTTTAAGCACTAAGTTTAGAATCATAGAATCATTAAGGTTGGAAGAGACCTCTAAGATCGAGTCCAACCATCAACCCAACACCACCACCCACTAAACCATGTCCCTAAGCGCCTCATCTACACGTCTTTTAAATACCTCCAGGGATGGGGACTCAACCACTTCCCTGGGCAGCCTGTTCCAATGTTTAACCACTCCTTCAGTAAAGAAATTTTTCCTCACGTCCAATCTAAACCTCCCCTGGTGCAACTTGAGGCCATTTCCTCTCGTCCTGTCGCTTGTTACTTGGGAGAAGAGACCGACACCCACCTCGCTACAACCTCCTTTCAGGGAGTTGTAGAAAGCGATGAGGTCTCCCCTCAGCCTCCTTTTCTCCAGGCTAAACAACCCCAGTTCCCTCAGCTGCTCCTCATAAGACTTGTTCTCCAGACCCCTCACCAGCCTCATTGCCCTTCTCTGGGTTTAAACATGTTCTCAAAACAAAGATGGAGACTGAGATCTGTGATAATTCCAACTTCTCTAGCACTAACAGGGCTCTGGGCACTGTAAATCTAAACAGACCCGGGAGCTGGATTAAGGTGTAGTCTGTGGTAAGGACTGATGTTTCTCTTTGACCAGTTCCTTCAAATCCCACAACTCTGGAGGCTGAGAGCAAACCTACCTTTGTTGTGTTAGGTTTTTCATTTATTTTTCTTTTAGTGGCACTTTCTTTATCTTCTGTATGCTGTGGCATCCCAATGAAGGGCAACTCCTTTCCCACAGGTAACACAGTATTTCACCCTCAATGCTAATGAAAAAAACCCCAAACCTCCCAAACAAATGAACAAAAAAATCATACAACAACAGTTGTTTACGCTTGGTTATAATACCAGAATAGGTCCTCACCGTGTCTGACCCAGCCGCTATCTGAGTTTCAGCCTGTGCTGAACTTGTATTCAGTACTGCTCTGCAGTAGAATGTGTATACAAACAGCTCTGCACAGGAAACAGTCAAGCTATGTGCCTTACATTAATGGTAACATTTTATGATGTATTGTCTGCATGCATATTTAATGCCTTTTGCAGCTGAGATTCTGTGGCTGAGAGGAAAATGAGGACTAAAAGGCTGAAGGGAAACTGAGGATTGAGACTCCTACAGATGTCTGTATACAAATAATATAAAACATGATGGGGAAATAGGGGTACCTACTTACTCCAGGTGTTGTTATTTTAATACTCAAGACCGACCATATGTGCATCCATAGTAGGATGCAGGTATAAACATTCTATGCAAGATACTTTGTTATTTTAAGAGAAAATAGATGGCTTTCAAGACTTAAGTTCATGACAAACTTATGAACAATAGGCACATGGTATTTACTTTATAAAATTTTATATATTAAATCTAATGTTTTTTGAAAATATGCTAAAATTGAAAAATGTGATGCTATGCATCTAATCTTAATTATCAGTTATTTTTAGTTGTAAAGATTGTTCAGAAAGAAATTAAAAGCCTAAGTTTATAAGGTCATCATTATGAAATGAAACCGCAAGATCATACTTTCACAGCCCACCACTGCCAAGTACAATGTTCTTCCAATGACAACAGTAATTTGCATAATTATTTCTTACTATCAAAACAATCTTAATTTTCATGAAGTCAAAATCAAGCATTAAAAATATATAGAAGTGTAACTTGCTTAATGGAGCTTTGTGTTGTATTAACTATTTACTATCTGCTGATAGTACGGTTCCACAAAAACTAATAATCGGTCATTTTCTGAGCAGTGTTTGCCTGAAAGGGGTATCATATTTAGCAAGGTATGCTCTACTGACCCTGTTGATTGTTATTTCCAATCATCAAATGAAAACTCTGTCCTTTAAGATGGTTCTGATGACCTCTAGAAGTTCATTGTTGTAAAGGGTTGCTTCAAATCAATCACAATGTTGACGTGTGCAGGCAGGTAATGACAAATGGCAAAGAGAAGTTGCCTGTAACTGTTCTGTTAGAAATGTTATCTTCAAAATTGTACACAATCAGTAATCCTACTTTTTTCACAGAGTGCCTAGAAATTGGGATTGTGTGTTGGGATTTTCCAAGGAACCAAAACGCAGGACCATAATCTTTGTTTTTATAGACGCAGGGTTGAAGTGTGCTCTTGCAGATACTGAAGCAAAAAAAATCGCTGACAAATAGTGCTTGTGTATGTCCGTTCCCCTTGTGTGAATGTATGTATATGCCATACCTGGAAAGAGGCTTTCTTCTTTCTGGGAAACCTGTGTCTCTGTGTATAGATGATAAACATGATTTCATACCAGATTTTTTACTACTTTATTTTTATGGCAGCCCATGTCTGAAAAGTTGCTTATTTAATGTTTTAAATACCACTAGGGCAAGCCCTTATGGATCAGACAAAATTTTGACAACTGCATACATGTTAACATACAGATACACGTTTATCATATGTCAAAATAGGAATTCAAAAGTACAGGTCAGTACATTTGTGACCCCTGTTACGATGATATGAAAACAAAGAGTGTGGAGACCCACTGTTTCTCTGTCTCCTTGTTTTACAGGGAAAGCTGCATGAAATGTTGATATGCTATGCTGCTGTTTTCCAGCTGACTTGAACTGCTTTGGGTCTGTGCTTGCTTAACTTTTCTAAGCAAAGCACAAACTATTTGCAGAGATCTATCCTATTTTCACAAATTGTAAAAATAAAACATTAAAATTCACATTTATATTGGTACATCTATGTCAAAGTTCATTTCTCCTCCTCATGCAAATAGCTCGCATTGATAAACTAGTTGTGCTTCAAGATAAACATCTAAAAGAAACGTTCCCATTTTTTTCATTTTACTGTAAATCAATGAATTGGACATTAAGATTTGCTTCTACACAGTGAAATGAATGTTTACAATTAATTGAACATTGTTTTCTGTGTTTAAGCTTAGACTTATATTTCATTAAGAAGTCTGTGGGAACTGTAGTTGTATTAATGAAGTGTGTTCTCTGGGGGAATTATACATAAATAACTATTTTTTAATGATGCAGAATTGAATAGTACATCAATTTAGGCTGACATCCTCTATGGTGTCTCCAGAAAGACATGAAATGGGAAGTGATAATAGCATGTATAATCACATGACTCTGAAGAAATGATGACCCATTTTAGAAAATCTGTGGAAGGGTAAATGTAACGTCAGACTGTATTTTATTGGGCTTTTTTTAACTTCTGCTACACCCAGAATTTAAATCCTTACCTTTAAAGAGGTATTGTAATCTCTGTTTTCATTTGAAATTAAGCTCGTTTTGATAAAATTTTGCTAGTTGTAGCTTGTAAGGTTTTTTTGTCTTATGAATCAAGACTTTTTGCAAGGCTTGGCCTGGTTGTTTTGCCTGATGAGCTTGAAAATGCATGTTTAAATAATAGTGAAGCAGAATATATGTGAGTGTTTTCTAATGTATAGAACTGTAAATCTAGAAACGCTTTCCTGTTTTCATTTTGCCACCTGTGTAAGATTTACTCCCGACTATTCTGCAATGTGTTTACCTGTTGTTTTATTATCTATATCTTAGTTGTGTCTAGAGCAAGAATATTCATCCTACAGGTGAGCAACTGATTGTCCAGTGGATGATCCTACTCCTGTTTTGCATCATGGGTGCAAGTAGCAAGCTGGACTGATTGTCTTTTGTCTGTAGTGTCAGTCCATTCCTGTCTGTATTTTCTGGCAGTACCACGGTCTGTCACATGCAAGAGTGCACATGCAGTCTTCTTTCCAGGACAGCAAATGCTATCCTGAAAAGACTGGTACAATTTATTGCCTCCCAGGAAGTAGTGGCCAGGTTTGGAGGGGAAAAAACCCCAACAAGCCCACAAAGAAAAATCCAACCAACAAACCCAAGCCACACACCGCCCCCTGCCAACCTTGTGGGAAGGACCTTTGTCTAAATAGTCATTTTATGTGTGTCTGTTAACTCTCTTATTCCTTTCTAGGCAAAGTATTTTTCCCTTGTCCCTTCTGAATTGCACCCTGTTTATTTCAGACTACATCTCCAATTTGTTTCAGTCATTCTGAAATCTAATCCTCTTCTCTAAAGTATTTCCATCCCTTGAAGCTTGATAATATCTTTGACTATAGAGCAGGCCTATTAAATTCATCTAAGTCATTAGTGAAAATACTGAATGGTATGAAAGCAGTCTAAATAGGCCCGAAATACAGAATACTAATGTGAAATTCTATGTGATGATCTTAATAAAATTCAGTTTTGCTAGTGAAGCTTCAGTAACTGGTTTCTGAATATGCCCTTGCAGAAGGTATACGGAGAACACTTTTCCTGACTTGCTTATGAGTCTGTCCTGAGAAATATCATCAGATTTGAGATAGGCAGCCCTTGTTATTTTTAAAGTGTGTGGTTTCAATTTCATTCAGTATCGAAAGGTCAACTAATGTTGGCTCTAATGTGCTTGCTATGTTTTCAAATATCTTTGCACTTTGTTCTAGAAACGTCTACCAAGCTGCTGTATTCTCTTTGTAGTCATCAGTGCTTTCCAAAATACCCTTATTCAGCATGTTGCTTCCATAAAAGCAACCAGCATGAAACTGGGTAACAACTAGCTCATATACTATAGATTACTTTTGTTGTGGTGAATGCTATTCTTCCCTTGCCAATTTTCTTTTTCCTCTCATCTGTTTATATTCATCTCCTTACATCTTACTATTTGCTTTATTCCCTATTTGTCTAGTGTGTAACATATGAGGATCCTGGTCAATGATTCCTTCTCAAACTTAAAATATAAATAATAACAAGAACAACCAGAAGAGGAACAAATGCAGAAAGTAAAATAAGGGATAGAGTAACCATGTATTTTATATCTTGTGTTGAAATTCTTTACCATTGCAGAAGGGGAGATTCTGTGGGCTAACAGGGCTCTCCCTGGTAGTCAAGGAGATCTTTTATGCTATTCATATTTTCGATAGAAATGTGATTTAACATCGCTGTATGTTGTTTGATAAGGTTTTATGTTGTATATCTTCAGAGTTGGAGTTTTCATATTTTGCTATGATGATTCCAGGTGTTAACATCTGACCTGGAAAACAGGGAGAAGCAGCAGGAAAAAATGCTGGACCAGCTAAAGGAGATACAGAGTTGCTACAAGGCTTGTGAGAATGGACGTAGACAAACTGAACTCCAGTCTGCTGAGTTAGCTCAACAGGTTGAAGAGAGTACCAAGGAAGCAGAACGGTACCTCACTGAATTCAAGCATTCAGAGGCACTCAGGCTGGAGATTGAGAAAAAAAGTGAAGATTTGAAGGTGAGAGCACAGGAAACCATCCGCCAATGGAAGCTGAAATGTAAGAAACTAGATCGTGAGGTGGAAAAACAAAATGAAACTATCAACCAACTGATGGACAAGAACAGTCAGGTAAGATTGACTGGGGTTTTTTTTTGTACCCTTTCCATTTGTTTTAGAAATGAAGATAAGGAGTTTGTTTATGCAAACTGTGACTTAAGCCACTTTCTGCCTTAAGTTCTGGACCAAATTTTCTGGTGAACTACAAAACAGCTAATAGGTGGCAGTACTTTTTAGCTATTACGGAGTTCCACATTCTCTTCTTTATCCAGTATTTATTCCAGTCTCTTCACTTAATCAGAGCTTTCTTCTTTACAAGAAGAAAATTTCTCTATGAATGTTGCTTTTACTTTATCTTTTCAGTTAACGGTTAACAAAACAGCTTATTTTTAGTTATTTTTTAAGGAAATAAGGTGATATTATTTGTAAAAAATTTTAATCACATTAAGTAATAACCCATGTTCAAGTTATGCATTGTCTCGTGTAGTGGACAGTGGTCACATCTTTGAAAGTAGGTGTTTACTTTCACTATGTATGTCAGATTGCTAGCAGACCATAATGCTATATGGAGTTTGGCACAACTAGCATATTTTTAATTCTATTCTGTATTTAACCTTTTCTCAGACTCTAGGCTTAGTAATGACATCTTTTATTACCAATAAAGACTACAGGTTCTGAAATACCATAAGAACTGCAACTTAGTTTGGATTTGATGTTTGGAGGCAGAAAAGTAGATATTTTTTGTTTGAGAATGTGCAGAGATTTTAGCAAAATCTGGAGATTTTAGCAAAAAAGGCACTCTTACCTGCATTTGGGATGAACATGCTGCTGACACCTACCATGCAGTTCCTAGGTTTTTCAATTCATCTGGATGGAGAGTCTGTGTTCCTTATATTTTTGTAACTACTTTTTTTTTTAATGCTTTTCATGTATGTTTTTTTTCAGCC
This sequence comes from Aptenodytes patagonicus, assembly GCF_965638725.1. NCBI lineage: Eukaryota > Metazoa > Chordata > Aves > Sphenisciformes > Spheniscidae > Aptenodytes > Aptenodytes patagonicus. The sequence continues at coordinate 49,729,746 of NC_134955.1, read as the reverse complement.
TCTTCCTTATATTTTTCAGAAATTTTATTTGAAAAAATCAATTTGAAAATTGATCAAGAAACATTTCTGGGCTTTTCATTTGTCTTTGTTGGAACAAAGACACTTATTCCTCTCTTCCTCGTCCTGTAAAGTTTCTCAGGAAAAAACATTGGGGCTTTTTAAAAATATTTTTCTTTTTATTTATTTGGCAAAATTCCTTGACTTTTTCTAGTCCTGACACTGCTTTAAAGACAAGCACTCACATCAGTGCTAACGCTGATCATGCCATCTTGTAATAGTAGTAGAAACCATCATTCTGTTTGTAATGAGTCTGTCGGTCTTTGTATTTTCCAGTGGCTGGGTCAAAAGGTGCCTGCTCCTATAGTGGCTGGTATAGTGCTAAGATTCATGCTGTGAGCTTTTATCTTAACTTACATGCTCTGCTGGTGCAGTCTGTCATATTGTATGGCCTACTTTTGTTTTTACAGAGCTTCCTTCACCTCTTTTCACTTATTTTCTAGTGCATCCAATTTAGGTTACTAAATCTGATGGGCTTGGGATGGCTCTGTGCTGCCCTCTGCTTTGTCCTGCTCAAAGATTGTAGTTTTCAAGGGGTATATGGTGTGAAGTATGGGATGTCTGTATTCATCCTGTATAGTTCCTGATCCAGTAACCTGTTCCGAGACCGGTACATCAATGTTTGAGCCTGGTCAAAGCACAGGAGAAGCCACGATGGGGCTAATACTGAGTTGAATAATAAACTCTAGCAGATCTAAGCTGTGATTCCTGGGGTTGCTGTTTCTCTCCTGAACTACCTAGCTTATTCTTTATTTTTTATTATTATTTGCTCTGTCCATGCTCCGACAATTCATTCCGTAGTAATCTTGTTGTATTGGTTAGCCCTAGCAGTTGTCTGAGGAAATAAGGTTCGCAAACATATAAGAAGTTGGTCGTCTCTTGCCTAGGTAAATGGAGGTGTTAAGGAAAGGAAGAAAACCTGAATCATTTAGGAATCATATGTCTCTCTCATAATAGACAAATAAGAAGCAAAAAGTAGAGGAGAGTTGTGAATAACAAGCAGGAGGAGCCCCAAAAGGCTCTGAAATCACTGTTCGTGTAAATGCATGGACAGGTCTTTGTAATAGCAAGTGATACTGCTGTCCACATTGAAATTTTCTGTGTTACATAAGAGTCCTTGACATGAATTTTACTTCTTTCTATGCAACAAATGCATAAAAATGCGAAATGCAGTCACTTTGGTTTAAGCCCATTTAAGAAATGGTGTCAGTATTCATTCTTATTTTTAAAATCATCAGCATCTTGCCAACAAGTTTGAAGTAAGTGTCACTCCTGAAGAAAATCTCTTTATTGGAGGATATGTAATATCAAATAAACTGTGCGTCATTGTGGAGGAGAAAAAAATACAAACAATATTTCATGTTCTCAATACAAAGTTGTAGACAGTTTCCATATGAGGTTATAATCAATCTAGATGCAACATTTGTGATAAGCTTCAGGGAACTAGATGAACATAATTCTAACCAGCTTTGAAATATACAGACAATTAACATCTGAGACAAAACTCTAAATAATAAAGAAAAAGGAGAAATGGCAGTCTGTTGTCTTTGCTTTCTGTTATAGGACTTCAAAGGGTTGATGGCAAACTTTCAAAATTGGATTACAATCATAGCTTGCAATTTCATGAGATGTTCCAAATATTTGCAGACAGTGGGTGGGCTACAGAAAGATTGTTTAGGTTTCATTCTTTTGGAGTTATTGGGATAATTTGGTTAAAGTCTTGCCTATGTGGTTATTCTTGAGGACAAGTATATGCTTGAGATGACAAATGATCTGTGTCTAAATTTAAAGAAACACTGAATACATTTGAACAGAGTTAGTAACAAGCAAAAATTTTGTATTTTCACAGAACAAAGTGTGCTAATTGTTCCTTAGACATTAGGAATCTCTAAGGACATCCTTCCAACAATTTTCTTTAATTACTTTAGGTCGCACTGGATTTCTTTTTCTTCTTTCCTAGGCCCTCAAGGAAAAGGATGACCTCAGAAGTCAACTTCTCTCTGCTATACACCAAATAGAAAACCTTCGGAAAGAGCTGAATGATGTGCTCACAAAGAGAGCCCAGCAGGAAGAACTCCTCCACTGCAAAGAGGTAAAACTGACTGAAATGAAGTCTCACCAGGTATCTCTTGAAGAAGACATCAAAGAAGTTCAAGGTACTGTAAATAAACTGGAGAATGAGTTGAAAAAGCAAGTCTTTTTACAAAATCAAATGCAAGCTGAAAAGGAACACTTGGAGACAGAACTTGCAACTAGTAACTTGATCCATAAAAAAGACCAAGAAAGACTCTTAGAAATGCAAGCAGATGTAAAAAACTTAAGCTCTGTACGTGTGGAACTAACAAACAGAATAGCAGAAGAGGAGAAAGTCAAAAAGGAATTGCATAAGAGCCTCTCAGATCTCCAGAAACAGCAGGAATCTAAGCATGAAGAGATGACTTCAGCTAACAGGCAGCTGAAGATGGAAAGAGAAGTTCACCAACAGGAGTTGGCAGATCTTAGATCAGAGTTACAAAATGTTAAAATCAAACATGAACGAAATGTTCAAGAGCTCATGAAACTCCTTAAACAAGAAAAGGATGATGCAGAGGCTCAGATTAGAATGCTAAAGGTACTTATTCTGAAGAATTCTAATGTCAGACTTTTTCTTTTTTTCTCTCCCTATTGAGTGATGAAGGTAATAAAGCATGGGCTTTAAAACATGTAACTCACATTTTATTGCAGGCCATCATAAAAGTTTTTGAAGTTCAGGGTAAAAAATGTAACAGTAACGGTTTTAGGTCAAAAGCTTTTCTTAGTTCAAAAGTAGTGAAATAGGTATGTCTGTGATCAGAACAGAAGGAGATATGCGACTGTAGTGTTTTAATATGATTTGATCATTTCTTCTTCAACTGTTTATTTTTACAATTATTGTCACGGCCCTATTAAAGAACTTGCAGTATTTCAGAGATGATGCATTTTTGTAAATATTTAAATTGCATGATGCAGAAATACTGTCATTGTATCTGGAAACGCTTGCAGAATGTGAATAGTGATAATGTATAACACTTGTTTAAGGTTAATTTTGATAGCTCTTTCTATTTCAAAGAGTGTTTAGAATTTCTAATTTCTGTACAATTTCTCAGAAAAGTGACTATGTTCATATAGTAAATGATGAAATATAGCAATTTATTCATGAAGAAACAAGTTAATGTCTTTAGTTTACATCATTTGCTCCTGATTCAATGCTATTGCATTGGAAAGAAAACGAGCATTTTAGTGGCTTTAAGTGGTCTGAATAAAATTGAAAAGTTAAGTTGAAGTGGTCTAAACTGTACAATTAACTGTCAACAGTTGTATAAACTATACATTTCACTTTTATTGAAGCAATTTTGATTACATGGTTAAATATATATGTAAGATAGTATTTTATATGTCCTAGTAATAATCATTTGTATATTCATATTAATGGAAGCAGTAGTTTTCCAGATACATTGTAAATTACCAACATATTTTGAGTGCACTTCTGAAGCACTGTAAATACATTTTCTACCTTAGTCCCATCAAATAAAAAATTTGCTCATGTCAAAATTCTACCAATTTAACCATAAAAAGCTATAAAATCCTTATTCAAAACTTAAGTGATTCATGATCTTCTACATCATAAGTAATATAAACATGTTTATTTCCTTTCTCTTCTCACAAATATGCAACTAGTTAAAAATGCGTATTTTCCACATTTTTGCAGTTATGAATTGATGTTACTTAGAAAAGGATTGTTAGTTATATAATACATCATTTGACATAATAATTGACAGTAATTCTTAAGCACTTGGTAACACAGAAAGCATTTAATGAAGATAGCAATAAAAAAAAATCTGGATGGTTGTTAGTGGAAGGATCATTAAAATCAAAATATTTTGGCAGCAGTGCTTAACATTGGGGACTTAATTTGTAATGTGTCTAGCGTTATTTAAATTATCTGTCCAAATATGTGTTTTTCCTTTGACAATGACATTGAAACTAAGACTACATTTAATATCAAGGGGAGAGAAGGAAAGTGTATTCTGGATGGTAGTAATCAAAAAATGAGTTCATCGTGACTATGTGTTCCTATTCTATGGAAAGGTCAGTCTTACACTAAGGGCCTTGATATTGGTACCGATTGTTGTACCTAAACAGAATATTTGAAAAATTCACTTCCTGCTTTCATTTACAGTGCCATGACTTTCCCAGAATCCTTAATCTACGTACTTTTTTTTACAGCTTTGTGTCTCTGAAACAGATAAGAGCAGAGGGCTTGAGGGAGATGAATTTTGTAAGATGTTAGGGTAGGCAATTTTTTTAGAAGTACACAAAATGATAATGCACAACATTCTCTTGAGTCAAAGACTGTAAGTGCAATAAAATAGATAATTATATCCATCTGTAGGAAGAGTTGATAAGAACATGTCATTGTGCAGGTGACTAGGTTACTTTTTGTCTGAACTCATCATTACGTTGCAATTGGGTTTCACTTCTATGGACATATTTTTCCTCCAAATTAAGGTAAACTTAATATGCATTTTATCAAATTGTATTTAAATATTGTGATTTTAGGGTAGAGTTCAGTAAATCAAACAGAAAGATGGGGTTTTTTTTTTTTACCTATTATCCTTTTTTTCAGGCTGGTAAGTTGTTTTGGTTTTTTGTTTGGGGTTTTTTTTTTGCCTAGTAACCAATTGTCTTTTACTGTTAACAGTAGTAATCTTGACCTTATTTATGCCTCAGCCCTGTCCAACCTTTGTAACTGCTTTTGGGAAAGAATGTTGTTGTGGCTTAATCTGGCAGGCAGCTAAATGCCACACAGCTGTTCGCTCACTCCACTCCGCACCCCCCACCCCCCTGCCCCCAGTAGGATGGGGGAGAGAATCAGGGGAAAAAAAAAAAGTAAAATTCGTGGGTTGAGATAAAGACAGTTTAATAGGACAGAAAAGGAAGGGAAAATAATAATAATGATGATAAAAGAATATACAAAGCAAGTGATGCACGATGCAATTGCTCACCACCTGCCAACCGATGCCCAGCCAGTTCCCAAGCAGCGGTCACCCTGGCCAGCTTTCCCCCAGTTTATGTACTGAGCATGACGTCACGTGGTATGGAATGTCCCTTTGGCCAGTTGGGGTCAGCTGTCCTGGCTGTGCCCCCTCCCGGCTTCTTGTGCACCTCCAGCCTTCTCAGTCAGTAGAGCATGGGAAGCTGAAAAGTCCTTGAGTAGTGTGAGCACTACTGAGCAACAGCTAAAACATCGGTGTGTTATCAACATTGTTCTCACCCTAAATCCAAAACACAGCACTGTGCCAGCTACTAGGAAGGAAATTAACTCTATCCCTGCTGAAACCAGGACAAACATACATAACCCTGTCCAAAGGTTGTTAATGTTAAAGTCTTAAAAATAAAGGTCAGTTGGGAGAGACTTGGGGAGTAAAGAGAAATTTAAGACATTTATTAAGACCCAAAGCCTTTAACTTAACTAGAGGAGGAATTTTGATGAGTTACTTTCAGGAAATCAAGGGTGCGTAGCCTTGTGATTACAGGACCAACTGCTGCATAGATTGTAAAAAGAAGTGACTTTTGACCCTTACTGTTCTTCCCTCTCTTGCCTCCTCTGTATGATACTTTCTGCTTCACTCTTGTCCGGCTTTCTGTAGTGCTGCACTGGATTGAAAAATTGTAAGGTAGTTAAGGATTTTTTGGGGTAGTAAGGGAGGTACCATAGGAATATTGTATGTTGCAGTAGAACTGGAGAAGAACATAGAATTTTGTACGAGATGTCAGTGTTGAGAAGGATCTTACCGTCTCAGTACTGAGAGTCTGATGCTTAAGCTTTTAATTCTGTTTCTGCTAGAACATCCTAAAGGATTCCCAACCAATGTATCTATAATGTCTTTTTTTATTATTTAAAATTATAGATAAACTAGGCATAGGAAATTAAGTGGTTTGCTTGGTGGTCCCCAATCAGCTATGTGTTCAGAAGTTCTGAATCTGACCCCTAATTTTACTGTATGCCCTCATTTGCTTTAAAAACATCCTTGTTCTCTTAGAATAATGAAATAAAAAATATCCTTGTTCCTGACAGCACTTTCAAGTATTAATCTTTAATGTAAGATTATATAGAGATATGTATTTATACATATGAAATTGTGTATATATGTGTGTTTGTTTCTTTTTGAATTGTTTTCTATACATATAGCAAGTGGGCGTAGTTCTTTTTTTCTTGAAGACTATCAGATGTGGAAAATGGGTTCAATTCAGATCAATTAAATTATGGTCATATCTGCCTTGTCCATAGTGGAAACTAATAAAAATTAACTTTCTTCATTGTGTCTAAAAGGCAATATGTGAGGAATTTTGTTCTTGGATTGTCTGCATCTGCACAGACATTATAATACAACTACCTTTAGTAGAAACTGAAAAGTTGGTTTTATAAACATACTCACAGAAAATGTTTTAGGCATTGCAGTCTTGTCTTTGTGTCCATAAGTATTTGTGGACTTAGGACACCAAAGTTCTTTCTCAGAATTGTCCTTTGGAGAAGCTTTTGTACTGTTAGCTCTGGTGTCTAAATTAGCTCGTAAAACTTCTCTTCTTACCCTCTTCCCCATAAAAGTTATATTTATAATGTAATTGGGAGAATAGAATTTTTGCTTTTCCTCAGGAAGGATTTACTCTGCAGGTTTATTTTTGTGTGTAACTGCATCCCACAATTTGTCTAATATGAAGCTGGTTTTGAGTAATATGTGTGTAATTTCCTTCTTTGTTTTGTGTATTTTTTTGCATTTTCTAGATATTCTAGAGAATTTCTCAAATCTGTCAGTTTCAGTCAGTTATCTTTTTCCACTGGAAACCAGTATACTTTATTCACTCACCTATTTAGGGCTTTCAAGGCCCTTAAATTTGTTTTCTTCATTTTTCTCTGCAGTGTTTCCATGAATAGTATTAAAACCACACAATTCTAGAAATTAAAAATCCCAGATCTTTGCAGTTATTTCCTTGCAGATATAAATTTAGTATTAGGTCCTGAAATGAAATGATAGTTTTAGACTTTCTGATGCCAAATTTTTTCAGTAATGGAAAAGTTGCATAAATGCTGGGCTTCTTAAGGTGATGTAAGCTGATGAGTGTAGCAGAGTTGAAATGCAGAATCTGAGACTTCTATTTACTGCTTTTAAAACACTGTATGGTTCTACAACTCTGTGATACGTTTTCCATGTTCAGATAAGTGATTGCCCTTAATATAACTTAAATGTAAAAAATTAAATACAATTATCCTTCCGTAGTAGCTTTCCACGGATTTGAAACTCTACAGTCTGGGAATGTGTTACAGTAACCCATATAGTGACTTTGTAATCTGTTTTCCCATTACCATCAGATGGAACTTGTAGAAGAGAAAAACTTAGTCAAGACTCAATGTCGACAACTGGAGAAGATAAAAATTGAGTGTGATAAATTGACAGAAGAATTAACCCAAAATGAAGAGGAAAATATAAAACTCAGGCGGAAATGTGAGTTTGTAAAACAAGAACTGGAGAAAAAGGTAAACTTACCTGGTTTTAACCATGATTCGTCAGTGTCTCTGCTGATAAATACCTAAAATAAATGATGAATTATAGAAATAGATGGTAAACTTAAAATACAAAAAATACATGTACATATTAAAGAATATACACAGTCATTCTGTAGTACACTGTTTCTATATAAATCAAAGAAGGCAAAAGTGCTTTGGCTGAGTCATGTATTGTATCCCTCCAAAGACTTGCTAGTACTATTTAGGAGTAGAAATATAAGTCCTGTTGCCTGCCATATTTCTAATATAGGTAACTAACAAACGTTTAACCAAACATTTCTAGTTTTCTTCACATTTTCTTAAAGTTATAGTGCACTTATGAATGATTTAGAGCTAATTTGAAGTAGATAAGCAATGTAAACACGGTAAAAGAAATTCTAAATAACTTGATGAAAATCATTTTCTGCTTGAATATTTAAAACATGGCAAGTTTTTCAAGAAATTCGCATTCTTTTCTTGTAGTGGCATTGTATTTCTAGAGATGGATGCTGTTTGCCAGCAATTCTTGTTGCGTAGCATTCTGATTATTAATATTTACTATCAAATACTAATTTGCACTCTCACAACCTGGAGTTGTCAGCCTTTCTTCTCAAAAATCTAGTGATAAATAGAGTTGCTGAAGAATTTTATTTTGTAACTCCTCTTTCTGCTTTCTTGAGTTCTACATTTTTTCCATTATTGTTTCCACAGCATTTCTTTTTAATGTTTTTCTTAACATGAACGTATTTTACGTTGTGCTGGTTTTATATCTTAAATTTCTCTTCCTGCAACATTGTGATTTCAGATATTTATTTCTGTACATGGATGAAGTTTTACCTTCTCCAGTGTAAAGCACATATCTGTCAGTATTTGATTAATTCATATTAAGACAACATTGAAAATGATTGTTTTTAATCTTTGACAAATTTGATTTCCTAGATTAAAATTCAAGAAAAAAACCAAAAATGTGCATCCTGCATAAAATTGCTTATAAATTTTTCATGATATCGTCATTTTTTAAAAATTGATATTCTAGCCTCTAGCTGGAAGGTTCTTGCTCTTCTATGTCAATTTAGTAATTTCTCATCCTTGTGAAAAGAAATTTTTTTATATAGGCATTTATATTAACATGGTACAAGAGGTTTGTTCATTCATTTCACGTGGACCGCTGAATACTTATCAGATAATTCTTCATTAGCTCAGTAGTTTCAAACTATTTAAATCTGATAAGAGGCTCATGGATATTGTAGATCCTTCGTGGCTTTTCAGGTTTTTCAATTTAATTTTCAAGTAGTATTCTGTTGTTATAAATGAAGTGCACAACATCACTTAGGTGTTGAGCTTAAAATCTAATGGGCTTATTTTGAATGTAGGTAAAGTGATTGTTTGGAAATGCTATTAGTTCCTTTTTCATACTGCTTATATTTTCAGCATATACTGGCTGGCTGTCAGTCAGTATGCTGTGATTATTAGCCCTGAGAGAAAAATGTTGGGGTGGGTTGGGGTTTTTTTGTGTGGGGTTTTTTTTTTTTTTTTTTTGGAAAGTATGGAATGAGAAAATCTTAAACCTGGCATTTCTCTTAGCTCGTTAAACTAACAGGAACTGCTTTAAAAGCTCAACTTGTCAGACTAATAAAAAGTACCTCAAATGAAAATTCAAAATGTGTGTTTTCTAGGTTGGGATTTTAGCACTAGAATATCTATTATTAAGGAAATGTGTTTGTAGGAATGTACATAGTCTTCTGTAGTCAGTTGTAAACTAGCTCCAACCTTTACCTAATATTGGGAAGATACAGTTTTTAGACTGAGATGATCTTTTATTTCTAAGCTGAAAAAGAATGGAGAAGCTTTTAGGCACACAATCCTGTGGTCTCAACCTCTGAAGGTAAATGCAGATGGAGAGTTCCACTTGGTTGCGTTAATCGGTTAACTTAAGAGAATATTTACTATTGCGATTTTATTGTGGATTGTCAGAAGGGCTGTTAGGATGGGGGAAATGATGATATTACCTCTTGAGTAATCTCATACTAGTTGTCATATTGTGGTATTGCAGAAGCCAATTGTGTTACTGAAGAATTCTCTTTTCCTTTTCCACACTTTTTAGACTTTTAATGTCATTCTGTCCTTAGTGCAAATACTAATTCAAAGAAACATAGGTATTATAGATAGCTTGGATTTTTTTTTTTTCGTGAAAGGTGAAGGGACAGAGAATAATGGTAAAATTTTCTGTTTCTTTTCTTTTCCTTCTGTGCGCTTCTGAGTTATTAGTGACTTCATTTCTCCTGTAGGCTCTGAAAGTGGAACGTTGAGGAATGTTGGCACACTCAGAAAATCAAGCAGATGAAAAATAAAGGAAAAAATAATGAGTTATATACTCTCTTTTAATCATGGTCTTTGGGAGTGAACTTTGGCATGTGATGGACTGCGTTCAGTGAATAATGAGATAGCATAGCATACTGACACTGGAAACATATATAATGCAATCTTATTACCTTCAGAATACTGATCTAGATCAGAACTGCTATTTCAACTCCCATATGGGTAGTGCAGAAATACTGGAGCCTGTGCATATTAAAAATTGTTGTGATTCCTTCAGTTTGAAATAGCTACTGTCTAACTCAAGTATTTTTGTGAAATGAAAAAATCAGGCTGCTTATCAGATATGGCTTTTTCACGTTTAAAGGTCACCTATATTAAACCCCACCTATTTTGCTAATAGATGTAACACCTATACATATATATGTATACAACCTCCTGAAAGGTTGTATATGAGGTTGTAGCAAGGTGGGTGTCGGTCTCTTCTCCCAAGTAACAAGTGATAGGACAAGAGGAGACGGCCTCAAGTTGCGCCAGGGGAGGTTTAGATTGGATATTAGGCAAAATTTCTTCACTGAAAGGTTTGTCAAGCATTGGAACAGGCTGCCCAGGGAAGTGTTTGAGTCACCATCCCTGGAGATATTTAAAAGACATGTAAACGTGGCACTTATACAATCATAGAATCGTTTAGGTTGGAAAAGACCTTTAGATCATCAAGTCCAACCGTTAACTGAGTACTGCCAAGTCCACCACTAAACCATGTCCCGAAGCACCACATCTACACGTCTTTTAAATACCTCCAGGGATGGTGACTCCACCACTTCCCTGGGCAGCCTGTTCCAATGCTTGACTTAAGGACATGGTTTAGTGGTGGACTTGGCAGTGTTAGGTTTGCGGTTGGACTCGGTGATCGTAAGGGTCTTTTCCAACCTAAATGATTTTATGATTCTATATGTATCCCATTCACAGAACTTGTATGTTAGAAATTACCTGGCTCCACAGTGGTGTCTCATGAGAACAGTGTATGAAGATTTCCAATAAATACAATTTAAACAGTTGCACCTTGCCATTGCAGAGGTCCATAATTAATAAATTTTCAAAATTATTATTCTTGCTTTTCTTGCCATTCTCAGTGCACTTGCACATACTGAAATGTGCCTGTCAAAGTGTTTACCCTTTGCTGCATTACATCTTCCTGATCTCAGCAGCAGGCAGGTGTGAACCAATTTCACTTCTTCTCACAAGATAGTTTTGTTATATTAATTACAATGCATAATTCAATATATTGTATAACAAAACTGCTGCTGGGTTCAGTTTTATATGGTGGCTCTATTATACATATAAAGGAAGAGAATCTGAATTTTTAAAAAGATATGTAAAGTTTAATGATCTTTCTGACATTGGATGATAACATCAAATGCTTTACTCAGTGCCAGTCACTGTCCTATGAGATATTCTTTGCATACTTTTCCTTTGAGAACACACTGACTGCCAATACAGATTTCCTTCAAGAATCTGTTTTTGTGATGACAGAGATTAGATGCCTGTAACTGGTTCAGGGCAAAAGATAATAAGGGGAGTATTTGTTGAGGGCTCTCTTTCTAGTCATGAAAAAGAAGACATGATAGAATGTCTGGTTTTGACTCTGAAAATAGGCTCTGTGATTGTTGGGTTTGGATTGGTAGCAGTTTCTTCATAACTGATTTACAGGAGAATAAGGAGAATCAAGAGAGGAACTTATGAGTACTATTAAAGGTATTATTTTTCCATGGCAAGGAACTGAACTCAGTGCATGAGTGAGTATAGTGTGATCATAAGTTTGAAAGATATATTGCTAATGATGTATGTTATATTATTAATGCAATAATTTCTTTGTTTTGTTTTTTTCTCATTCACTCTAGGATAAACAGATCAGCAATGAAGAAGATCATTTGAGAAGGATGGATGAGGCCAGACTGCAGTTTAAGGATCAGCTGTGTCACTTAGAAATGGAACAGGAATCCATTCTCACCATGATAGGAAGTGAAATTGATACTGCTTGTGAAATTTTTTCTCGGGACTCCATGGAGAAATTCAAAGTAATTCTAAGCTTTAAGTATGCTGCAGATTTTATTACTTTCTTAATGAAAGTTTGTAGCAGAATTTGTATGTTTTGTTGTCACCTATCACTTAACTGGTATAGATAATTTATGGACAATGGGATTATGGATATTTAGCTGGTACAGATGTACAGTGATAGATATTAGAATGGGATACTATGAAGATCTGCCCATGTGTTAATCGTTACTGCTTTCTTTTGCCAATTTTTTTTTTGTGAGAAAAGTTCTCCTTTTGTTTGCTTGTGTGAAAGGACCTTACATCACCCAGAATTTTGAGGCAGGTTTTTCTAGACCACCTCCTTAGAGGTGGTAAGTCCCCAAGGAAGACATAAAAGGCTTTTAAAATTGGGGAAAAATGAAAGAAAGAAAGGTTTATTAAAAATTCATTTAGATGCTTTGTATTTTAATTAGAGAAGTAAATGCTGGAAATGAAAAGAGTTTATAACCTCCTCTTTTGTGGAGCAGGTCCTTGTATCCAGAAAACTCAGACTCAAAGCTTCAGGAAAGTTGTAGCTTGCTGTAACTTTTTTTTTTCCCCCACTCTTACTACTTCTTCTGCAACCCTTGTCTCCCATTAGCTTTTTTCCTGATCATTCTCATTTGCTCCCCAGGGACAGAACCCTCTCTTCCTCCCTCCAGATGATTCTACATGACTAATCCTCTTAAATAGACATTGCACACAGCTGAGAATAAAGAAAACAGTCTGACTCAGCTTGTCACTGTGCTTACTGGCATTATGGGAACTTATATCACAAGTGCTTGACCTGGTGGCTTTTTAGCCCTAGCTGTAATCACAGAGTACACTCAGATTATGCCTTTTTTGTCTTGCTATTTAAACAGAGCATGCTTTTTACTCTACAGTTTCTCCTCACCTCTTTTGTTTGAAGGTGTGGAGAGAAGTCACTTCGTTTCAGCCTTGTAGTATGGTTGTGTCTTTTTCTCCACTTACCCGTGGAGTTGGGATGTTGCAGCACACAAACAGATGAGAATTCTAAGAAAAAGTATTTGACAAACAAGCTTTCTCCTCTGTATCCTTACAGATAAGTGTGTCTTTTTTTTTTTTTTTTTAATTAAGTCTTTGTGATCTGCTATAGTTGCCAGATTCTTGATCATCGAACCATGCCTTCTTGGACTTGCTTCCCACCTCCTGCAGAGTGTTTGTCTTCTGGATAAAGTTTTGCTGATCCCTGTTTTCACAATTCTCCTTATTTATCCCCTTTAACCGTTTATCACTGGCAAACTTAAACCAGATTTGAATCTGAATTTTTGACTAGACAGGTAATGTGAAAACAAATGTTACACAGTTTTGTGGTGCCTGATCTGAAAATCTTTTTTTAAAAAGGTAAGAAGTTTCCTTTGTTAGATTGTTCCTCTGCCCAGTACTTTAGGTATTGCCAAGGTTTCTAAAAAGTTTCAGACAAGTTCTTTACTTCAAGAAGAAGTTGCCACTGCAACTGAGGTGAGCAATGAGGAATTTAATGGATAAATACTTGTATTCAGAGAACTTAAACTCCAGGCTTAATCTTCCCTGATGAAAAATGTACTGGATTTTTTATAATCACCGCGTACTGGTGTTCTAAAGAAAGAATTCCACATGTATTGTTCAGATTTATTTTTCCAAACAGTCTTTTGTTATAAGAAATCTTATGCTTGCAATAACTACACCAGTCATGCTTAAACTATAAATGGAATACTGCCGCCTTTGAATGTGGTTGCACAGAATGAGGTTTGCTACCATGGAAGTCACAACTTTCAGGTATGCATTGCTTTGTGAAGTCATGGTCAACATACCTACTAAAGCATTTCTTTTCATCTGTGTCCTTATGTGGTGATAATTTTCTCGTAAAATGTATGTATGTGCATAATTAGGTGGTGCTGTTCAGGCACCTTTGGTCTCAGTGTAGTTAATAAAGCCCATATAAATACCTCTTAAAGAAATACACCAGTTACAAAAATTATTGGACTAGGACTAAAAGTACATAAAGACTCGCTGAATTGCAAAATGTGGTAAATTAAAAACAAACTAACTAGCAAAACCCCCACAAAAACTTCAAATTAGAGAAAGGCACAATGTAGTAATCACGGGATAGGACCATATGAAATAAATGATGAGCTGGACATATGGTTAATAGTTTACTTGATTTTAAATAGATTTCAGTTGAGAGCTCTGTGTATGAGACTTTTCTTCCCCTTGTGTATCAACTCATAAAGTGGGGAAAAAAAAAGATCAAGTGTCACTAACTTTTTAGTAAGTAATATAGATAGCATGTATAGAAGTACCTTTAAAACAAGTTTAACATAGTTCAGTTTGAATGCAGAAAAAAGACACATCACATTTTCTCATTGTATGAAGTATTAATGAAGCATTCAAGCACAAGTTTTTTCTTTTTATCCACTTAGTGAAGATTACAGTTTTCTTTTTATGCCTATCAAATACTCAAAGCAAGTGATTTGTCTTTTTCATGAAAACACTAAGACCATCATCATGAAGCACAATTTAAAGATTTTGGGGGTGTGTCATTTTTTACTTTTTGGTAAGACATTTATCATGTTGCACATAGCATTTTTGTAGATATACTGATAACAGTTCAATGACTAACACCACCTGGTTCTGCTACTTCTGGTTTATGTGCAGCCATTGTTGTTCTGCAGAATGGAGGAAAAAAACAGTTGAATGGCTTTGAAGTTGGCCTTTTCTTAAGAAATAGTCATTTTAAAGTAGAGTTTGATTGTATTTGTTAATATTATATTTTCAAAAAAGGACATACAGTTTCAAACTGAGAATATACACCTTGATGCAGATATGTTCTGAGGATGTTCAAAACGCGTCATTGTAGTGATTCTTAGGTGAAAACTATACAGATTCAGAATACAACTTACTGTCATTGCAACTTACTTAAGTTGCACTTTTAAACAAAATTTGTATCAGTGAGTTTGCATAACTTGCTCTTAGATGTGACTAATTTATGGTTAAATAGTTCTATTAAACCATTTACAGATATGATTTCCAAGCTGGATTTTTAGCAAAGAATATTTATTTGATGAATTTCCAGTAAGCGGGAAAGACTCTTTCTCCTTTCTGCGTCTAATTCCCGTTTTTATGCCTACTTCTTCCTCCCCTACTATTCCATAGGCAATATCACTTACACCAACGGTGCTGAAAGATCCTCATCGCTGGTTAGCAGAAACAAAGGTAATAGTCAAACCTCCTGAAATTTTACTGAATAAGCTAGTATCCAACATTTATAATCATTCAGTTGAAAGTGTATTTGAAAAGGCACTTAAAGGGGAGAAGGAAAAATACAAAAGCATTCCTTTGGCAATAAAGAAAAGAAAAAAAAAAATCTGTGTATTGCTTCTTCACAGACAATTATCAGCCAAAATATATCTGTCTTTTGAGACTCTGAAGGTCAACATTATGTCCTCTTAATATATCTGAATGTCCCTTTTTATTATTATTACTCAGTAATAGGTACAAATGAGTAATGTGTGACTCCAAAGACAATTTGATCAGTTACACTTATGTCCTCTTATTTTCATTAGAATGCTGTACTTTTTATTGTCCCATTTTTTTAACATAGACTAAGCTTCAGTGGCTATGCGAGGAGGTAAAGGAGAGAGAAAGTAAGGAAAAAAAGCTGCGATGCTACTTACTGCAGAGCCGAGAACAGCTCAAGCACTTTACACAGATGAAGGAGGCTGAACATCAGTCTCTCTTTAAACATATGAAAAAGCAAGAAAAACTTTTGGAAGAAGTTCACAGAGAAAAAAGAGGTATGTTGCTAGTTCCATTTTTGTTAATAAAAGGGAGAAAGAATTTTAAAACTCTACTAATTATAATTCCTATGGCACATTCAGATGTATTTTATCAAGTAGTTATTACAAATTCTAATTTGGTAATGTGCTCATGATAACCAAGACAAGTTAGGTTTTTTTTATTTTCCCTTCCTGGCAAAAAAGGCAAATGTAATCAACTATGTTTCAACCCAGTACAATGGCTGAATAAAACATGAGTTTGCAACATGGGTAGTGGATATAGACATTTTTCAACTGTACCGTCTGAGACGTTCCACGACCCGGGCAAAGAGGAATTACACAAGAGTCTGAAGCAGCATTGGTAATGCTGCTTTTATCTGCCAAAAAGAAAGAGCCCAAAGCAGTCCCAAGTGCTGTGCAGTTACTCCCTTTTGCTTAAATTGTATGTACAAAGAACTTTGGCAAATTTTCTTCTCATCCATTCTTCTGTATTGCAAAATGGAGTAAGAAAAGCTTTGGTTCTAATTAAAATGAATGACATTGTATATGGAATACCACATAAGCACAGTTTTCTCCCTCTCTTGGCATGTAATTCTTACTCTGGAGTGTTGTGTGCCGGGCTTGGTGCTAGCATCCGTACTGTGCATGCTTGTCATGAAGGGGAAATACTGATCAGATTTTACTGTGTAAAGTTCTAATACGGATGGACCTCATTGTCCCCAGCCAACAGCCATTTTTTAGTCTCAGCTCAGGTACTTGTAGTTTAGTATTTTATAGTTTCCTGAAGATTGACTTTGAGCAGAATGCTTTTAGGAGTAGAGAAACATGCTTTCATCATGAGCTTATTACTCTAGAGTCTCAGGAAGACAGGAAGATCTCAGTCTTTCGTCATTCTGCTTTTCATCTGTGTACAAGCTCATTTATACTGTATTACTTGTAGCTTAATTAAACACATTATTTCAATGAAGAGTATTTTTATAGTAAAACCAGAGCATTATAGCAAACTTGGAACATAAACAATTTACAGTGCACCTTTATTTTCATCCTTAAAACAAGATTTTTTTTTTTTCTGCTGTCAGAAATCAATACTTTGGTTGTTATAAACAATGTGAGAGTGGATCCTCGTTAAATCCAAACTTAGGTGAAGTGTAAAATTTTGAAGTGTAGGCTTGGTCTTGGTCAGGAAGAATCCATGCATGTTGTTGACTTGAGTCGAGTCACTAGCTCTTACAGTCTGTTCATAACTTATTGGTGAAGTTTTATCTTCAAAGGTGTATCTTATTTACTGTCATTACTGCTTTTGGAAGACAACTCTGCATCTTCACCTTTCTGATGTTTAGAAGTTTCCTTTAATTTCCAAGAGGGTATTTTTATTAAGTGCTAGGAAAATTACTTAAAAATTGTGCACTGTATACTAACCCATACATGATGGATCTGAGCAAAAGCAGAATTAACAGTTATCAATGCATGCCTTTGACATGGTCCCCCACAGCATCCTTCTCTCTAAATTGGAGAGATACGGATTTGATGGGTGGACTATTTGGTGGATAAGGAATTGGCTGGGTGGTCGCATCCAGAGAGTAGCCGTCAACGTCTCAATGTCCAGATGGAGATCAGTAATGAGCAGTGTCCCTCAGGGGTCCGTACTGGGACCAGTCCTGTTTAATATCTTCATCAACGACATGGACAGTGGGATCGAGGGCACCCTCAGCAAGTTTGCAGACGACACCAAGCTGAGTGGTGCGGTTGACATGCCTGAGGGACGGGATGCCATCCAGAGGGACCTGGACAAGCTGGAGAAGTGGGCCCATGTGAACCTCATAAGGTTCAACAAGGCCAAGTGCAGGGTCAGGGCAACCCCCAGTATCAATACAGGCCGGGGGATGAAGGGATTGAGAGCAGCCCTGCCCAGAAGGACTTGGGGGTACTGGTGGATGAAAAGCTGGGCATGAGCCAGCAATGTGCGCTCGCAGCCCAGAAGGCCAATGGTATCCTGGGCTGCATCCAAAGAAGCGTGGCCAGCAGGTCGAGGGAGGGGATTCTGCCCCTCTACTCTGCTCTGGTGAGACCCCACCTGGAGTACTGTGTCCAGCTCTGGAGCCCTCAGCATAAGAGAGACACAGACCTGTTGGAGCAGGTCCAGAGGAGGGCCACGAAAATGATCAGGGGGATGGAACACCTCTGCTATGAAGAAAGGCTGAGAGAGTTGGGGTTGTTCAGCCTGGAGAAGAGAAGGTTTCGGGGAGACCTTATTGCAGCCTATCAGTACTTAAAGAGGGCTTATAAAAAAAGATGGCAGCAAACTTTTTAGCAGGGCCTGTTGTGACAGGACAAGGGGGAATAGTTTTAAACTAAAGGGGGGTAGATTGGGACTAGATATAAGGAAGCAATTTTTTGCGCTGAGGGTGGTGAAACACAGGCACAGGTTGCCCAGAGAGGTGGTGGATGCCCCATCCCTGGAAACATTCCAGGTCAGGTTGGACGGGGCTCTGAGCAACCTGATCTAGTTGAAGCTGTCCCTGCCCACGGCAGGGGGGGTTGGACTAGATGACCTTTAAAGGTCACTTCCAACCTCAACCGTTCTATGATTCCATGATATTCCGATAATAGTAATAATTGGTGATAACTTTCTGTCTCTAGGTATCATTGTCTAAAAGCATAATGGTAGAATAAAAAGCACAATATAGCTAATGTTGAGAATTTCATAACCAAAGGAACTGGAGCCAGAAGTTTTTATATGAGAAGAGAGGAGGAAGGAAATGTCATGTGAGGTTAATTCTTGGCATTAAGGCTTAACATTATCTCAAGACCTGCACTGAATGTTTTGAGAATGTTACTTCTCCAGTGCATGCACACATGTGTACGCTTGCTCACAGTCTTCCTCTAAGATACTGTCCCAGCAGAAGAGCAAGTTTCTGAATGCATCAGGAAAAAGTGGATAGCTGGGAATGTTACAGGTAGAGCTAGAAGGAATGTGATCAAAGGAAAAAGAGATGAAGCCAATGCATGAAAATGATCACTGAGAAAACAGGGTAATTGACACAGGGTCCAGGGAACAGAATTTCCATATTGAAATAGATTCTTTAGTTCCACCTCTTTCATATAAAATTTTGTTGGAGGATCTAACTAAGCCTGAAAAAATGGAAGGCTACCTGGTGAGGAGGTTGTATTTTGACATCTATAAATGGCTGGCGTTAACCTGACCTATGGAGGAGAAGAAAGTACTTCTACTGAAAGTTTGCATGTAGGTAAACCTTGAGAACTATTAACATGCCTTATGGCTTGATATAATTATAAATGTCATCTGGTTTGCATCTTTTTATGTAATATGTTGGACTACTATTTGCATACCTCACTGTGTCATGGTACGATCTTTCATTGTATTCTGTTATCTCAGTTTCTGAAGGAAGGTATCACCTCAGGTTTTCTTTTCTTGTGTTTTCTTTAAAAACGTTGTTCTGGCCTTCATTCAGGACTCAATACTGATAATGATGGGCTAATTTTTTTTGTCAGACAGCAAGTACTCTCTTTAATCATTTTGTTAGTGGTCATTTTGTATTTAGACTGATGTAGACTCAGATGAGTAAACTTTTAAGTAAGTGTAGTTATAGCTTCTGGTAGCTGACTTAATTATTATTGAAAATGTTTTGTGAAATATTGTAACAAAAATAAAACAATAGCAAAACAACAATAGCAATAAAACATAAAAATGTTCTTGTAAATATTTTATAGAACAATGCAGGTTATTTGCTTTACAAGAATAGTAAGATCCTGTCAAGATTTTCTTCCTCCACTTACAAAGAACTTTGAAAGATAACATACTTTGATCTTTCAAGCTTGAATGTTTCTGTTGTTATCCTTCATTTGTTTAAAATGATAGTGCCAAGACCCTGATATAATATTAATAGTGTTTTAGTGTTCTTACATTTGAATAATTATCTGCTAAGATGATCTCCCTGAGGCCTTGTTTGCCTTTTTTAATCTAAGCGCATAGGAAAGAATGCAAGCCTTATTTAGTTTTTAATTCTATTGTACCTAATTTGGTTTAGGCTTTGTGGAAAAATTCACAGCCTGCATTTAAATTTCAAGCCATAGGCAAAGTTATCATGGGAAATTATTAAACTGAAAAGAGTGGTAAAAAGTAATGCTATTCACTGAGCACAAAAAGTAGTATGTAATCTCATACCTTCTATTTCTAAGGGCCATTCCTTTGTTTCCTACAAGTATGCTCAGTTCCATTTGTTACTTGACATATTAAAATTTCTGTAATTCTAAATAAATTGTGTTCTCTTCTGTCTACTTCTAGAGGCGGATGCTGGTTAAAAGTAGGTAACAAAAAGGAAATAACAGTTACATAGTTGTTAAAGTTTTTCTATGTAACACAAGACAGTAAATATGCTTTAAAATTCCACCAAATACAGGTTGAGAAATAGGACTTACAAAAAGATGACAGGATGCTGACAATGCAGGCCAGTGTTAGGTTTAAGGCCTGGGGTCAGGATACATGCACACAGTGAGTGTTGAGAGCCACATAAATATGAAGATAGCAGCAGATGAAGATAGGTAACTTTGACTGCTGTTGGTGGATTTTCCCAAAACATCCTCCTTGCTGTCTTCACTTAAAAGTATTCATAAAAGATTTTTAGTTTTCTTTATTTCTGATTTAAACAATTAATAGTAATGGAGTCTACTGTTTTATAGGGAAACAGAGAATCAGGAGTGTTCGTAGGTAACTATCAAGCACCTTATTGGCTCTTTACACTCCACCTTTTCTTAATGAGATATAATTTGAAACCTGGTCATGTAAGGTGGTGGGTGTTGGTTTTTTTGGTGTTGGAGGAGGGAAGCAAGTACTTCCATTTACAAAGCCAATTAATTGTGTACACAATTAAGAACGGTCCTCATGTGTGCAAATTTAGGATTCACTTCATCACATTCTAATTTGATTAGATCTGATAACCAACAGGTTTTCTGGATACAGATGAAGTTATCGTGATTTGGCCCAGTACCAGTGTATTTATTTAGCTTTAACTGCTGTGGTATCACAGGTCTTCCAAGCAGTAGGTCCTCTACTCTTACTAGTATTCAAGACTTGAGAATGAACATTTACTGAGGAGTAATTAGAGACAGGGAAATAAAATACAACTGAGACTTACTACAGGTAATCTGAGCCCAACTTCCTGGTATTTCATTCCTTTGATAAGATAGCTGGTAGTTACCAAATAATGGATAGATGTAACAGAATACATAGTATGGCTGTCATCTGTATAGCATTCAATATGGGACTATGTAGGAAATGACTAATGTAAGCATGATGATTAAATGTAAGAACTATAAATTAGAGTAAGGAATGTGCTACTCTGAGTGACAAAGGGGTAGTTATTGAAAGGGATAGTTAGTACTGTTTCATAGATGTTGGTCTGTAGACTCACTTTTCTTCATGAGTGAGCTTAGTATGAAGAGTAGGAATATGATAATAAAACTTTGAGCCTTAGAAAATTTGGTGGTTTTGTTGGCACACAGAGGAAGTGGAACAGCCTTGGGATCATTTAATTTCATTTACCTGATGCCAAGGAAGGAAATCTTATGTATTATTTATTTTTACCACTTTTTATACCAATTTTGAATTTGAAGCCGGAATCAGAAATTCATAATAAAGTTCACAAACATTGAACAAATTTTTGAGATCTTTTTATTAATGCACTAAGAAACAGGCAGGTTAACTTGGTATTCAATACCATTTTCTTGTGCCACTGAATTAAATGACAGCGCATGTGACAGTGTATGCAAGAATAATGGACTTACAATCTACATGTGAATTGAATTTGTTTCATAGTCATGTCAGCATAGATTGTTCTTTTTAATTTGAAAACTATGGCCTTCATTACACTAAATCAGTTATTTTTTTGTAAGTGGGTAGAAGGTAGAGGAATAATAGAATGCATGTCTGTTAATGTGATTTCTGAGTACTATTATTCATGAAGTGATGCATTTAAATGTTTATAAAGGGGGTTTTTATTTAAAAAAAAAAGTTGCAAGACAAAATATGGCTATTTACATTTCTTGGGCAAATACTCTTACATACTGAATGAAAAGCCCAGTTTTAATTATGATGCAACTAGTTGAAAGTAAACATGTAAATAGTTTAATGTATAAATGACTTAGACATGAAAATTGGAAAAGCTACTTTCCCAAAGGAAAAAAGAAAACATGGCTAATAGCATAAAAAAGGTGTTAAGCCGAAAGGAGAAAGCAATGTATCAAAATGACAAAGTTTAAATTAAGGAGACAGAATGGTGGTTGGCTTTTGTTACTTAAACATAAAAAAATGGAAGAAGTACTTACAGAATACTCAGACAGTCAGTAATGAAATTATGGGCAAAACCCAGATACAGGAATAAAGCAAATGAAGGCAGAATGGATTTACTCTAACTGATAAAAAGACCCTTCACTTTTTTTTTTTAATATCAAAGTATACTTGACAGTATTGCTTAATAAAATAGATTTTCAGTCAAATTTGGTGCAAATGGATGAAAATATTTTCTGCTGCATTTGGAATGATGCAGATTTTGGATGGAACATTTTATCAGAAAGACTGATTCTGTGAATATCCATGGATGTGGTTGACTGTCCCCACCAACACAAACCACTTGTCTGAGTACTTAATATAGTCTAAAAATACTCCATTAATTTAAGTTTGCATAAATCAGAAATTATAAAAACAAGACAGAGAAATTGTATTCTCAAGAAATTAATTTATTGATTTCCCTTCAATGGATCTGAAATTATAGTTTATTCATATTTTTTTGGTGGGCAAGAATAAAAATAGAGATTTATGGTGAACATACCAAAAGTAGGTAGGATGAATATTTAAACTGCTTTATTGCCAAACATAGAATCATAGAATCATAGAATCATTGAGGTTGGAAAAGACCTCTAAGATCATCGAGTCCAACCGTCAACCCAACACCACCATGCCCACTAAACCATGTCCCTAAGCGCCTCATCTACACGTCTTTTAAATACCTCCAGGGATGGGGACTCCACCACTTCCCTGGGCAGCCTGTTCCAATGTTTCACCACTCTTTCAGTAAAGAAATTTTTCCTTACATCCAATCTAAACCTCCCCTGGTGCAACTTGAGGCCATTTCCTCTCGTCCTATCACTTGTTACTTCGGAGAAAAGACCAACACCCACCTCGCTACAACCTCCTTTCAGGTGGTTGTAGAGAGCGATGAGGTCTCCCCTCAGCCTCCTTTTCTCCAGGCTAAACAGTCCCAGTTCCCTCAGCCGCTCCTCATAAGACTTGTTCTCCAGACCCCTCACCAGCCTTGTTGCCCTTCTCTGGACACGCTCCAGCACCTCAACGTCCTTCTTGTAGTGAGGGGCCCAAAACTGAACACAGTATTCGAGGTGCGGCCTCACCAGGGCCGAGTACAGGGGCACGATCACTTCCCTACTCCTGCTGGCCACACTACTTCTGATACAGGCCAGGATGCCATTGGCCTTCTTGGCCGCCTGGGCACACTGCCGGCTCATGTTCAGCCGGCTGTCGACCAACACCCCCAGGTCCTTCTCTGCTGGGCAGCTTTCCAGCCACTCTTCCCCAAGCCTGTAGCGCTGTATGGGGTTGTTGTGGCCGAAGTGCAGGACCCGGCACTTGGCCTTGTTGAACCTCATACCGTTGGCCTGGGCCCATCGATCCAGCCTGTCCAGGTCCCTCTGCAGAGCCTTCCTACCCTCGAGCAGATCAACACTCCCGCCCAACTTGGTGTCGTCTGCAAACTTACTGAGGGTGCACTCAATCCCCTCATCCAGATCATCGATAAAGATATTAAACAAGACCGGCCCATGTTTCAGGAAGTTTTATAAGCTTAAATAGGTCTTCTAAAACTCTTAACTACGTAGTCTTTCATCTTTTCCCTTCTTCACCGAAGCATTTGTAAATATCTAGGATATTGTAGGCTGTTGGATCCTCCTTATGAATTTCTGTAGAAGAGTTAACGTTATCACAGTACTACCTGTGGTGGTAAACTGGCTGTCTACGTGGTATAATCCTGACAAATACAAGTAAGCCAACATAAAGATTCATGCATGAGAGAGCAGTGAATGAAGGAAAATACAGTAATGTAGTATAGAGTTTCAAGATTGCTTACAGAGTAGCAGAAGTTTCATAGCTCTCTGGTGATATATCAAGATTGGCTGCAGTTGTCTTCCGTTCTTGATAAGCGTATCATCCTGGAGAGTTGAGAAATTCCGAAGTCTAGCAATATTTGTAAATACCTAAGAACTAAAGAGGACATGGGTTCTGATTTCAGGTTTGCAGATTTGTACTTTGGATACAGTTCACTGCTTAACAAGTTATTTATCTAGCATGCCACCCAGTGGGATATTTCAGTAAGTAACAATTTAGATAAAAATTTCTTGGATTTCTCCTCTTGAAGTGTTTTTGATCTCATAATCAAATTAATTTTAATAGCATTGCACTAAGTAGTCAATATTTTAACAAAGTGAACGAAGATCTGAGGAAATAAAAGGTATAAATTCCAGTTTCTTAACCAAGTTTCATTTGCATTCTGGAATCACTGAGCATGCCGAGGTGTTCTTACAGATCTGTTTCAAAATTAGTTCTTAGATCACAAGGATATTATTATTACAGAGAAATGTTTGAAGGTAGGAAAAATACAGTCTTCCTGAAATGCACCCAAGACCTGGCCCAAATTTCTTTCATTCATCCAATTTTATATGGTCTAGCCAGACTGGGTAGTCTGAAAAGCTTATCATACAAATCAGTGAAAGTCTATATTTGATCCTGGGAGCACCCATTGGTCTTACAGACTTAGATTTGCTTTAGTTGCTGGTTGGTTTAGTCAAAAGAAAGTTATCAGCTCTGTCTCTTCATCAAGTGTAGAACGTGAGCATTTTTGGAAAATATAGTCAAGATGCTTGCTACAATTTTATTTTTATTTTCCATGAGGAAAAAATTTCCATTCATACCCAAACCCCTTAAAACTTTTACCATGTCCACGCTCTCTAAATTTGTAATCAAACTGTATCTCATGCATAAATAATAGTAATTAATTTTCTCTTTGGTGTATGACTAAATTCTTAATTTCTGATCGTGAATGTTTTTAGCATTTTATTTTGCCAGCCTTAGCTCAGAAGGATAGATTCAACTGCTTGGGAGCTATTATCTTGGAACATATCATGCGTATTTCAAAAATATATATTAACTAGGTGAATAGCATTGACTGTTGAGCTCAGGCCTTATTTACCTGTGTGTGTTCCTTTCTTGATCTTTCCATCTTTGTATTTGTGAGATTTCACTAGCTTTGGCCATATTTGTCAGTGTGCCAGAGTATTTATAATCTTGAATTTAGTTCTGAAGACAGCTAATCCTGTGCATGTATAGTGCAGTTAGAGTAGCTGATTAAAAGAAAAAGCAACATTAAGCTGTAGCAATCTTTGTTTTTTTGTTATTGCTTAGATCCCTTTAAAATATTACAGGTATTGTAATTTTTTAATTGAAGGTGTTAAGAGTATGTGGGTTTAGGTAACAGATATTAAATGCTTTAATATTTACCTTCTATACAAAAGTACATACTTTTCTCTTACATTAAAGCTCACTTATACTCGGAATGACTGCAGAGAGGAAACTTAGTATAAACAGATTCTGGAATATAGCTCTTCCAAGAAAATCTTTCCAAGAAAATCTTTCTTGGAATATATTGAAATGTATATAAGCTAGATATGGTATGGTATAGCAGTGAGACATGGAGTCTGCACAGTTCTTTTGTTTCAGGATAATATACTGCTACTTCAGAGAAGACGTGGATAGTCAACAGAAAAACGTTGTTTAGCAAAATAAGACCTGATGTGTTTGGCAAGACCACATCCGTTCTTTTTTTATAAAGCGATGTTAGTAAGGCTATAGTGATGTAAGAAGAGAGCAGGTACATTGCTCTGATATACAGATCTTACGCTGGTTTAATTTATCTCAAATAAAATACTCTGCACTGTTTTACATAAAGTCCCAGGTGATGCAAGCCATATTCTGTACCCCTTCTCAGCGTCTACACTCTATAATCACACTTAAATTATTAAATTTTTAGAATTGCTGTGATGTAGATTGTACTGCTAAGTAAGGCTTAAGAAGGTAATGATTCTAGTCCTGAGCTATGATACATTTATGTTAGATGCTTTTGTCACAAGCACAAACCTGTGCCGGGCAAGTCTGTGGTGTTATGCTTTATGCATTATGTTTATCATTCATTCTATTCTCATTCTAATTACATTCATTGAAATCAAGAGTCAGAAAAAAAATATTTTTTGTGCATTGTCTTAGATTTGAGGATACAAAATCGAATTTTAGAAAACTTACATTTTTAGTTGTTTTTAGTGATGGTGTTATCTCTGTTAATCACACAGCTACTAGTTTCATCACTTGTGAGGGTAAATCAAGTATAATTTACAAAGATTTTGATAAGTGATCTCTGAAGCAAGTCATCCATTTGTTTTAATTTTTGAGGATTTTTTTTTTTGTTAGGTTCAGTCAGGATTATTTGTTATTTAACTGCTGTGGAAAATGTAGATTCAAAGAGCCTGTTACATTAAAGTAGATTTGAAATGTAGATAAAACTTTGTTTTGACAAGATCTTATCTTCCAAATTATATTCCTTTTTTTTTTAAGCCAGTAAGTCCAGTTTTCGCTTGAGCCAGGAACACTAAAGCAGAAAGTGTAAAAATTCAAAATACAGAGACAGTGCAGTACATTGAGTGCAAATATACTGACACTAAGCAATCTCTGTTGCTTAAACTGGGAAAAAAAAAAGCAGAGAATTGGGAACCAGTGAAAATCAAAATATTGCAAAATCTTTCTATTATGAACTATTATGTTTAATTTAATAATGAAGTACATATACTGTTTTGAATATAACTTTAAGCCTTGTCCTGCCCTTTCAGCTTTGTTTCTTTCCCATTTGTTTTCTTTTTTTCATGTATTACCTCATATTGTCCTTGTATGACAACACAGTCCTTTCTGTGGCAGCAAGAAACATCACAAGGTATTTTAAGGTCATCTCTTATTGAACAGTGAATGGGAACATCGAGTAGAGAAAATTCTTTTTAAGCATAAAGGAAGGAATCTGAAGGGTTTCAGAGGAACTCTCCATAATACTTGTTTTTGATGGTGAGCTTCAAAATGCATAAAGTTGAAATATAATTACTATTCAAATAATTAATTTCTTCTTAATAGTGTTCTTGCCCTTTAAATAATGTTTGGTTTTTTTAATGTGATGGGGGAAGGAGGAGGGAGGACTAAGTTATTTTAAACTTTGCCAAAATGAACCTGCATTCAGAGTCTTAGAGGGATGGAAATAAGCCCAAATCATTTGGAAATCTTACCCTATGTTTTTTTGTATTGGAAAACTGGAAATATCAGTCTGGACATGCATTGCTCTAATTATCTAGTATTTTATGCAACTGTTTTTGCCATTATCTTTTATGCACTCATAAAAATATGGCTGCCATTGTGAAAAAGTGAAGGTAAGAGACGGGATCAAACTGTAGCTAAGATGTTTTTAAGACTTCCTTTGATTTTTTTTCTTTCTTTCTGAATCGCATACTTTAAATGCTTCTCTGAAACTTATGTACAGATTTATAGTTTAGAAAGCATGATGTGTCCTTTAAACATTAAATTGCTGAGTTTGTAGTGCACACTAACAGTAAGAGAATAAATTTGTTAGTTTTACCTCTTGGTTTACCTACACATACTGGAAACTAAATCAAAAATTAACAACAGTAACCTGGGGGATGGGGATTTAATGTATATTAAATAGTTAGAATCTATTATTTAATCTTCCTGTTGTGAATTATGACTTTTTTCTTTAAACCAGGCTAAAGAGCTGGTGTTCTAAGAACTGTTGGGTTTTGAGGTTTTTTTACAGCTGTTGAAATGATGGCATAGGAGTGTATTTAATCATAGTTATACCATAACAGTGCTTTAACACTACATAATAAAGAGAATCTTGTAAGCATCTGTACAACTTTATCAGAACTCCTTGACTTAGCATGGAAGGCGTTGTCACGCTTTCAGGTTATAGTGTTTCCATACCAAATCAGTATCACTGATTTACAACTATTAAAAAAAAATAAGGAAAAAAAAAACCCCAAAACAAAAAAAACACAGGCACTTTCAAACTTGTGTCTTGAATTTAATATTTTCCTGAGAAGTCCGTAACAGAAACCTGCTATCTGTCACTCAGTCTTCCTTAGGTAGAAATAACATTCCCAGGAAGCTTGTTTAATATCTGATAAGATGCCTGTTTAATTAAATAATATGCTGTCTTACAGGAAATGAAAATGAACCAAGGGCTCTGTGGTTCTCCCACCTATTGCCATAGTCAAAGTCATTTTAGGCTAAAATACAGATGAATAATGTTGGAAATTTGAGCAGAAATGAAACTTACTATCTAAGTTTTTTAATATAATAAAGCTCTTGAAATTAAAGTATTTGAAATCTTGCATATTGCTATATTATATATTCAATATCTTTTAAAATTAGAGCTAATGTTATGTTTTTGCCTAGGATTTGTCAGGCTGTATTAGAATATGTATTTCAGTGTAGTTCATTGATATGTTAACAGCTTTTATACCCTTTCAGCTGACATGCTATTTAACCCCCCTTTTTTTTTCCTCTAAAGTGAGTGCTGATGATACTGTGTATTTGGATAATTGAAATTTAAGTTCTATTTCACTACCAAAAAATTTCTCACTTTGAGAAGAGCTTCAGTCATCAGTAAAACCAACTCTTAATGTTGACTGTATACAACAAAATAGTTTTAATTACAGAATAGACATTACAAGTGAATCCTTGAAAAAAGGAAAACAAGCTGGTTTTTTTCCTATATAAAGATTAAATTAAGTGGTTAATTAATCTGTTTGCATTGTTTTCCTTCTAGTGGTTTAAATATGGCAAATGGCTAGGTTATAATCAATTTAATGAACACATTACTCTGATTAGCATCTTCAAGGTAACAACTGGCTGTATCTGAAATTCAGCTTTTGTTTCCTTTACTGTTTTGACTGAGTCTCCTTGCTTTTGGTTTTACAAAATGGGAACTGTGATTGGTACTTTTAGATGCTTTACTGATTTTGTAATTAAAAACATTTTTAAGGATTTTGCCTTTTTGAGTCAAGCAAGGCAAGCAAATTAACTGTATAGTTCATACAGTATCAGTGATTAGAACAAAGAGCTATAAAGTGTTTTTTCCAAATAACAAGTGTCTCTCTGTAATTTATTAAAAGTCCACTTGTAATAATGGGCACTTATATTTGAATCTTCTTTATTGTGGGCAAAGAGAGTCACAGTATTTTTCTTGTCTGGGTCTATTATGTCTTTAGGATAAGGTCATAACACAGTCTTGGGCATGATTTGTGTGCTTTTGTCTATTTTATAAAGGACTCCAGTTGCAGGTTATTAAGCATTGTTATTAAACATTATTGCTGTAAAATATTATTTTCTTGCTGGACAGATACAACATCTGAGTCATAAGATAATGTGCTTGCTCCTGGTTATGTAAAAAAAAAAAAAGAAATGAGAACTAAGGGTAAATCTGGGTCTCCTATTTCTCAGTCTAATTTCTTAATTCTAGACCACCTTTCTACTCTGAGAATTTTTTTTTAAATACAAACATTCATATTGCAGTACTTATTTTCCAGTATTTGACTAGCACCTTTCTGCAACATTATATACTGCCAGTATGTTAATCTCTGTTTAACAGAAAATATTTAAATGTAAAATTTATTCATCATGTTAATTCCTGTTTCACAATTCTAACACTTTTAAGTATAATTTTGTTGTGGGTTTTTTGATTGTTTTTGGTATATCTGGTAAATTGAGATACCTACCACTAGAGAAAGAAACAAAGTACAAAACCAAGAAAATGCATTCATTGAAATATATAGGTACTTCATGCATACGTACATACTGCATCAATGTTATGTTGTACATACTTCAGCTGCCTGGACAAAAAGTTTGTCTTTCTGATTTTAATTACAGTTGACAACTTGGCCATAAAACATAACTTTCTTGATTAGTTTGAAGGAGGCAGTATCACGGACACTCAACCATATAGTTTGCAAATAACAGAAAAGCTGAATTTTGGTTCACTTCTTGGGGAGGCACTGTGGTAGCTTTTAGCTCAAGCAACAATGGTTTCTGGAGACCTTGAGTGGAAGCACCCTCCCGCAAAGTACTCGACTCCTAGGATGCTTTTAGTAAAAGTATGCTTTATAATTTTTAGCTAATGCTTAGTGGTGAGATGTCTGAACTAGTATCAAATAAAGGTGAAACCTTAAGATCCAAAGACTGTACTGCTTAGTCTGAATAGAATTCAATGAAATAGAATCATTATTTTGAATTTTGCCCATCTTTCTTCTTCTGTTAGGTTGATTTTTCTTTTTCTTTTGAGGCATTCATAAAGATTTAATCCATGATGAAAAGTGAGGTTATCAATTTAAAGAGTTTGTGCCTGGCTTTATTACCCCTTTACAATCTCATTGCATATTACTTTCTTCTGTGAAGAGATTGTTAAGAACTGGAAATAATCTAAGAGAGTAATTTTAAAATTAAATTTTGAGGGAAAAAATCTAACTTCACTTTTTTGCTTACACAGCAATGAAGCAAGCTTAATGCTCAGTTTACAGAAAAAAATGTAATATTTCAGAATATAGACTCAATTATTGAATTTGTATATCAGTCTGCTGTCAATCAACACATTTAATTGCATGAAGAACTGCATGTTAAACTGAGTAGTTTCATTTAGGTCTCTGTCCGTCTATTTTGAGTTGTTGAACACAACTAAGGGTACAGTAGCAAATGCGTATGTAGAATCCAAGGAGAGGTATAGTGGGAATAGCAATAGTATTAGTTAATTAAGAGAAGAGATTGGGGATATTTCGAGATAAGTAGGAAAAAAGAAAATGTCATTCAAAAGATAATCTCATTGCTCTAAAAAAAAAAAAAGAAGCTTTTTCATAATTAACACTGTTTTACAAATTATCAAGAGGAGAAATGGTAAAAAGTCTATATAACTCAAACTGTGAGGCTAAGAAAGTCTTTCGCCTTTCAAGTCCTTGAATACATGCCCAGATCTGGCTAAGGAAGGAAGTGGGTTCTGTCATGATCTTACAGCTGTTTGGTGATCCACAGTTTCCCTATCCAGTTCTTAATGAATATTACAAATTGGTGTTTTTACCAGGAGCATATTTAAATTAACAGAGAACTTAGTTTTTTAGATGCCTTGCTTCTGTCAAGGCACGAGATGTGTGATGGAACTTGGAGGAAGTTTGCATTACATAGCTTCATGTCATCCTTATTTTCAAGGAGGAAGGGACTTCTGTTTCCAAGGCCATTGAGCTGATGCTTTTCAGGTGTATTAAAAGGATTTATAAGTATGTTGGGCTATGTTTCATTGTTAAAGTGGCTACTTAAGTAAGAGTGGGATGTAAGTATTCTACTATATGCATGCTCATTCTTCTTAAAAGGTGGAGAAATATTAATACTTCATTCTTGGACAATAAGACTTACGTACACAGGATGGTTTAATGACATTGTACCATGGACTTTCCATGTATTACAATGAAACACATGCTGCTAAGAAACAAGCAACAGAGTAGGATTAAGATCTGACCTTTAAGGTTGGAATGTTCCTAACTTATTGCAAAAATATTTCAAATTTGAAAAGATCAAAATATTCCATCCTTCCTGATACATGTATTTTATATACAGTATGTATATAGCATAACATCTCTAGGCTGACTTCTGACATCATGGAAGATTTCATTGTGAGGGCAATAAAAACTGGAAGCCTCGTGAGATTTCTTTTTTGGCTGTTTTAAAAATGACTGTATTTTGAAATCTAATGCGTTTACCATACACGGCAACTGGAACTCCTATTTTGATCTGGTCTTAAAACACTTCAGATTCCAATTTCTAAAATAGCTTGATTAAATAAAGATGATTATTTTGCAGTCTTGCTGTAATCGACAGATTATGCTTGTTATATGGAAGGAAATTTTGATTTCCAAAGAATTATTTACAATAAAAACAGTATTATTACTACTAAATTATGAAAATTTTCATCCTTACTGTTACTGAGAATCAATGGTATACTATACAGGTCATTCAGCTATACATTTATACATTTTTCACATGCTAACCTGTTGTTATCATAAGAATGGGAGTTCATGTAAAATATTTTTAGTTCAAAGTTAAATTTCTTATTTCCTTAAATGGTACTCTACAGAATAAGTATGATTTAATCTGAGCATTTTATTTGTTGCTACTCATCTTGTATAGTTTTTGAAATTAATTTCTTTTTGTTGATTAGGAATTAAATACTGCACATTGATGATGATTTGCTATCTTGTAATAATCTAACTTACATGAGTAGTACCATTACAGTATTGGACAGATCCAGGAACCACTCATGCTGCATCTGGGTTTGGAAGAAATGTCGGTAATCATAGTGTCAGTTCACTGATATAGATACCAGTTGTAATCAGGGCATTTTTACAGAGCTGTACAAGAAGTGTGTGGTCATCAGAAGCTGTGTAGATTTTTCTTGCATCTGAATCACCAATATGACTGCATAATTTTATGTCTCCAGGTCAAGACAAAGCAGTGTCAGGTCTCTTGTACCTTAAACTTTGTTGCGTCTTCTGATGTAATGCATGTGTAGACTGGCTGCAAGTTGCACATCTGACGTTCTTTTTCCTGAGCCTTGCTCTTAATCTGGGGCCTATAAGAGTCAACTCTGTTTTCTTGAATTAAGTAAATTGTTTTAAAGACTTTGCATTGTCTCAGCAGAGCAAACAAGATCCAACAGAAACAGAGTTTATTCCAGGAGAAGTTCTAATACTGTTGTCCTTCAGCCTAAGTATACCAGTTTGCTAGTATATAAAATACACATGAAGACAGCAGCAGGACAGACATTTACAAGATACACGGTTGTTCTTATTCAATGGGAAAAAATCTCAATAATTGATAAAGTTTAGTCCTTTAGGAGAAATGAACTTTGAAGATCAAATGTGTATAGGAGAAGCACAGTTGTGTGTTGCACTGTGAGATTATACTATGCGTAAAGAATAGGGCTGGAAAAGATGCTGTCAGAAAGCTTGATATAGTCAGAGAAACCTAGCATGAAAGTTGTCTATGATTTATATTTTATTTTTGTTGTTAATTCTGTAGATTGTCATACAGAAAAAAAAAATCTGGTCCTTATGTTGACTAAAAGACCTTTTGAAATAAATATGCTGGCAGCAAAAATGTAGTGTTGCAGCAAAGTGAACTAGACTAAGGGGAAAAAATTATAGAATCCACAGAAAAGGATACAAACTTTTGGGTAAGAGGCATAAAACAGTTTCTGAAAAGCAAACCCAACTTTTCATTTTGGTTATTTTCTTGTTTTCTGAAAAAAGTTTAGAACCATATTTTCACAGTACAAAACATTATTTTAGAGCTAGGGCTTAAACCTTTACTTTTAGGCTCAGGAGCTTTAATTTGCTGTTATTGTGTTTTGTCTTATGCAACATAAAAACACAAGGAAAGAGAAATTTAGCCATTTATTAAGATTGCTAAGGGATATAAAAATCTTAAATAATATACATTTTCAACACTGAGTGTGCATTCTGAGAGAATAGTTTTCTGTAGAGAGTTCTCAAGAGGAATGAGCAGATCAATGCACATTTTAACCTGTGTCTCAGAACAGTTATACCCTTCAGGGGCATATCCAGTGAAGCACATTTGCTATTTGCTTGGTACCTCTCTGTTCCTGACACTGAGAATTCATTCCTAACCTAGGCGATGATGCCCCAGCTATTAAAAGCACTTTGTAGGTTTCTGTTTGTCAATATACTTTATAAAGTGTGCTACAAGAGGCATTTATCATAAAAATCATCTCAAACATTTTATCAACTTTGCAAACTTCAGTTCATTCCTAGCATTTTGTTGAGACTAAACAGACATGCAACTATGATGTAAATAGGTAGAAGAATTAGGTGTGTAGGATATACAATGTGTTCTCCCATTTACGGTGGCATTTTTATGGGGTTCTGACAGAGTCATTTTGCTACTTCTTTGCTAAATGTTAATTGAATGTCTCTACCTGTAGAAATTATGTAATATTGGGAGAATGGGCTAAGCAATTCTATAATAAACATAACTCATTAGCAGCTCTTGTTAACCTTGTAATAAGATTTACAATGTGTGTGTGTAACAAAACATTTTATAATACGTTTATTACACTGCTCGTACTGGATATTCATTTGTCCATGTAATCTCCATTCTGAGACTAATACCCTCTTACCATTTCACTCAGTGACAACAGCAGTGTAAATTTGGTTTTGTTGTGATCAGTCTCTAGGAATTAGATTGATCAGAAATAAAGTCAAGTGTCAATTGAAAATGGCATATACTCTACTGCACAAGAGAAAAACAAAGCTCTGGTGTTGCTATTCAGTTTGTTAAATTGGCAAAAAAGATCAATTTATGTATATATTCCTTGTGCATGAGAAGCAATGGCTAACTTAACTGTTTAATATCATTCTCTTAATATTCTTTTCTCTTTCAAAGTATAGGAGAGTTTTTCCTCAAATATATGTATTAAATGTTTTTCTCTGAAAAATTTCCTAGAATTGTTATACTGTAGATTTTTGCACATGGCTACATGGAGGGAATAAGCTATTGCATTTAGATAATAGAATTTTCAAAATAGGGTTTTAGATATTAAGTGAAATGTTGCCAGTCACTGAAAGTTAAAATGTTTACCGGCTGTGTTGGT